>NW_019211454.1:19143152-19407966 GCF_002443255.2 Varroa destructor | reverse complement strand
ATATATTGCGCTCGTCTTCGTTACTAGTCAGCTGCTTCTTTGACCCTGCACTGGCGCTGCTTGAGTCTGGTATTGCCCCAAAGTTCTACCCCCTTATCCCTGTGTGCTTGTCTCGTATCTTACTGTTTCGTCGACGCCGATGACGCTCCCGGACCGAAAAAGGAGAGAGGTAGTGTGCTAGAAGAGAAGGCTCAATTTTTCAAAAAATTGAACGAAAGTGAGCTTAATCTTTACCTACAAGAGAGACAGTTGGCGGGTTAGTAAAGTAGAGGCAAAGAGCGCTATTGAGGTAACCGAGGACCTCGTGGTTCCGAAAAATGGCTCAAGCCGCCAGCAGCAGCGGTGGTAGTGGTAGTCGCGTGGGACGATCAAGAAAAAGGGGTCAATAAGGCTTTTATACGATATCTTGCAGGTGTAGAGCCATGAATAATTGAGTGATTATGTCTTCGGGGACGAGCGACGGATTGACGGTACTATGAAGAGTCAAAGTGGCGAAGATACAAAGTGTGCAAGACAACAGCTGGAATATGGTGTCAGTGGGCATTGTTCCTTTAATAATTCCAGGTAAACATAAATGGGGTAAAAATAACAGAAGTTTTATGTTGGATCAAGTGAAATGGGTTATTTGTTGAATTAAACAATGATGGTGATAGTCATGGTTATTATATTGTGTAAGCGCAACCTCAAAGATTCATATTTTATGTCGTTTAGTGTTTTCGAAGTTGGACGTTGTCAATTGTTTAGTTCTGTAATGAATGGGGATTTGTGAGTGACACAGATTAAAATACACTTTTCTGGGGGCATAACTTGTTTTTAGTCATATTTACCCATGCACTTGGTCGCATCATTATGACTGTATCCTAAACAACATTATTGACTACATACACGACATATACCTGATATTGTTGCTGTTCAATGGAGTCGTGTTAGGTATCTGCACGACTCATATTTGGGTAATTCATAGACAGAAGATCCTCATATCGCAAGTTCGCTTTCTGCCGATTCGCGCCAGAATTCTAAGCGACAGTATGACCATTACCTTATTCCGAATGATTGACCGAGCGCAGCACATGCTGCCATATCTCAAGTTTAATAAATTTCGGAGAAGTGTTCGAGTCTCAACTGAGCTGGGCTGGCGTCTTATATCTGCCTCTGGCAATACGAATGTCTGTTTCACACACCTGACTATCGTTATTACTACTACAGATAAAAAATATGATTTCGCTACTCGGCATACGTAATCTGTTCGTATTCGTAACACGAACCTCTATACTTCGTTTCGTCTAAATGTCATCACAATGACATAACAATTTCTCCTCATCCCTCGCTAGGTATGCTCCGCAATTTGTTGCCTAACCTTTTTTGATAGAATTAGCCTTTTTCTCCGTAGCAGACGTAAATTTGCGCCTGGCAGTAACATGTATACAGATTGGTGCATAAGAATGAGGCCATCGACATGTATAGAGCGTGTTTATATACCTCTGCGAGTACATCCGAATAGACTGTGTCACAGGGAAGAGGTGGGGAGCCAGTCAGGTGTCGCTACTCCCCAAGCGAAAATTGGAGAACGACATGTCGATCAGCAAAATAAATCGACTAGAGAGACGAAACTGTGGTACAAACGTGAGACAAACAGCCAAGCAGATACGGAAAAGAACACGACTCATCTCCCCTCGAGAAAACGTCGAAAGGTAGGTAATAGATTATTCCACGTTATCTCTGCGGCGCTTGTGCTATAAACATACGAACCCTTCACAACGGACATAGTGACAATGCTTACCAGTTTCAATGTTGTTAACAGCAACAACCAGCAGACAATGTAGTGGGTATTGTAACGCTGTGCATTCGAATGCCATCATCAAACGGCTCTAGTCGACAGGTTTTTTCCACTCAAAATAAAGCTGCTTCAAAATCTTTGGTAACTCTCAAAAACCAGCTGTCGACCGTTACTTTCTTCTATCGATGGAGAAAGCATTTCGCCTTGGCCCACCATTTCTCGTGTCTTTCCCCCAGCCTTCCGTGTCCTAAAGCACCCCACAACAATAAATTCCCATTCAAATACGTGACTTCAACTGGAAAGTTAGCCAACATTGGAACCATGGCACCGGAATAGCTAGCAGCTCCATTTGTAGCTGTTAGCGGTGGCGGCGTTAACGGCAAAGATACGCGGTTTAAACTCCGTAAAGAATTGTGGAGACAAAAAGGAAAACTATGGAAACACCGTAGATCGAAGGACGGAGAAGTGGACTTAGCAAGAAGGATGGCGTCGAGCAGACGCAGGATATGCCCATACCTTTACATGGGGAAATTTTACAAATCGCTTACTCCTTACCTATCCAGCTTATTGAGAGGTTCGATACACCGTATATTACGAGGCTACTTCAGCCAACCACTCGTTGAGTATGTACCGCCATTCTACTTTGAACGACCGTTATAGAGTCAACCGAAGTCAGTGAACATATCTGTTCTTTTTGTCTCGTCGCGTTCTATCAGACGACGTTGATACTATTGCACTACAATGACCCGTTGCTTCCGTAATCTAGCAGACCCTTTCCTTTCTTCTTCGACTTGGCTGGCTAACGGTCCAGGGGCACCGGGATACCTACGAAATAGGTTAGACACTCTAGAAATAGGCTAGAACACAAGACCGCGGCCTGTGTTCGATGCTCGTAAACATCAATTTTTAGCAAGTAACCTAAAATGGAGCGAACGGTATTCTGTTCGTCTTCAGTCTTCCTCACATTTTCCGTTCTCCGTTGCGAGGCAGATAGCGCTTTCGAGGTTTGAGATTCAATAGGTAGATCTCTTTCCTTCGCTTCTTTCCGTAGCGATTTGTACTGTTATGTCAATCTATCTACTTTCTGTCAATGTCTCGTTTCCATGTGTATCAGGTGTATGGCAGAGTGAAGCTTCTATGTTGCATTATATGCTGGTAGTCCTGTTTGTTGGCCAGTCAAGTGCCTCAAGACACGAGGCGCCATTTTCTATTCGTTGCTCAATCGATTTGCTGGTGGCGGGACGATCGTGGAACTAATTTAAACAATGGAAAAAACTTACCAAACAGATGAATTGGCCACATTGTTGTTGACCTGTTTTGGAAGTACAAACTGACTTTATATAGCTCCATTCAAAATTATGTAACAAATATAGAACGGGACTTGTAATAAGAACCTTTTACGCAAGCCTTTTTCTTAATATTACTTAATAGAATGTTACATGTTAATCTTCTTTTTTCAATATTGTCCTATTCATCCAGTGTGAATATAGATCCTTTACCCAACACACTATTTTCTAGAGCGATTAGTATGTGCAGCTATTATAAGAGAGTAAACATGGAGATCTATGTCATAATGCAAGGCCTGATTCGAATGCCTTATACCATTAACACCAAGCTAATTAAAGGGCCACTTCGTATTGCCGTCCGCGCCTCTCGAGGTCACGACCAGATTTACAAACATTGTTCCTAACACTCGTTCGAATAAATAATACGAATTAATAAAAAAAAACAGTGTTTGGATGAAGTAAGCCGCTTTTAGTACAACATATGGTTAAAACCGGCGTTTTCATGCGTCGAAAAGTTTCCAAGGAACAGCTAGCTATAGGTCGATTCTTCTTCTTCTTCCAAGTTACAATCTTTCGCTCGTGTCTAACCTAAATCGGTCCGTCCGTATCGAAGTGTCTCAGCTCAGGGGATCGATCGGCGTATAATTGCGCTACTTGAGCTCTAATTAATCGTTAGAAATTGATCTGCATTAATCAATTAAGCAATCAATCGTGACGCTAGGATTCAATCCAAAGTGCCGGTTGATTATCATAATATAAATGCTAACTTCAAAAAATACTTGCAGTAGAAGAAAGACTAAGGTTTGGTGCATCTGAACAGGGTTGAAATGTACCATTCCACAAGCTAGCCTTCGAACCTCTAACGGGCGGATGCTTGAAGGTAGTAACTAGAAATACGTGTATAGAGAGAGATTTCAAATAAATACGGCTCAATGAAGGCCTACGATACGTTCGAAAATTTTAAAATTACATGATAAAGGAAAATACTGGGTATCAGATTATGCCTTTGTGTCAGCATGTTGTCAAATTTTGCTATTCAGAAACGTTATTCGGCCACTGACTCTACAGACCTCTATGAAAATCTCTCTTATTATTCCGTGTTGTTTAATAAGAGAGCTTAGCTTTATTTAACATGCTATAGGAGTTTTTGATTGCATTTTTAGAGTATATCGGTGAGATTTGGTTAGTTAATTTTTGAAACCTTTACAGCATCTTAAGGCTCGTTAATAAACAATGGGCTTCGTTGAATCGAATCATTATTAGGCAAATTAATAAGCATCCGTCTCTGCAATAGAGAAAAAACAGTTCCTTTGCTGAACTAGGTGTAATTTTCCAAGTTAGCTAGATACATAAGTTATATTTGCTTGATTATTGTCGCCAGTAACTAGCATCTACTGACTAAGTGATTCAATTAGCCAGATTAATTTATTAGTCAGGTTTTTTTCCTCGATTTTTACGACAATTTCGGACAGTACACCGGCTAGGACCCTCCTGGTAGCCTCCGAAATAGCTTCGTAGTAATGTCGTCGTCAAACCTCGTCCTGGGTGCATTTACTAAGGCCGTTCTAGCCGTCGAAAGAGGTGGGGCGAAACATGGATATTCTCGATGTGAAACCAGTTTTGCGGCCGACTGCTTCCCCGAGGCGCTCGAACAGCCTCGAGTGACGTAAAGACTCCCCCAAAAACACCCAGGGGTAGGGTCTGGGAACACAGGGAGTTCCTGCAATGAAACGGCTGGCTCGAGTACGGCAGCATTCACCCTTACGAACAGAGCAAGGCGTGAAAAAGCCATAAAGAAATGTTTCGAAATAGGCAGGAAGCACTTCGACTGTTGCGACAGCGGCTAAGGGCAATGAGACGATTGAGGTTTGAAATCGTGTTTCATCCAATCGTGTTTCTATAAGTTTGACCCATTCTTTGGCACCGTATGAGCCTCGCGTTAGCGTACGAAGGGTCCCGGTAAGCGAGGTTTTCCTACATGGTACTTACGATAAGGTAGAAAGGCGCGTATATCATTATTGTATTATTTTGTCGAAAGGATTTTATTGAAAATTTTCGGAAGTTGAAGTAAAAGGAGCCTGCACAAGCTCTGAGTAGAGGAATGACCCATAATTTAGCCAGATAACAACTTTCATTTACAATATGCGTTTGTTGGGCATAACGTGACGCGTCTATTTCGACTACGAAGTATAAAAAAATAATCACTATAATTCCAGAGAAAGAAAGATTATACAGGGGTAAGCAGCATTTGAAAATCTCGATTTTAAGCCCACCTGTTCGATTGGTTGATCCTCAGTTTACCAATTATTATTATGGTTCCTGACGCACTTTTCGTTGCCATATATTTCCAACCTATCGCACCATCTGTCTGGAACCCAATAGGCAAACGGGTAGTTGGCTAAATTTTCTGAATGGAATAGTGAGCTCCAACTTGGATATACTGGAAATTAAACTACATTAGAAGAACAGTGTCTTTCCGTTGTCTCCTCCACTTTGTCCGTAGCAGTTTCCTGATCAAAGCAAGGAAAATAGCATAGCACCTACCAATTGGTGGAAGGAATAGCTGCCAAAATAAATTATCGAATATTGGCATAACTGGAAGCGGGGCAGGCCGGGAGCCTCAGTCGCTGTAGTAGTTCAGTAGACTTGGGTTACTGGCCGACCCAGCCGACGTGGGAAAGACTTTCGTCTCTGACGGTGGCTGGCCGAGTTGATCAGGCCTACCACGGCTACCGCTGGACATCTGGACTTGTCTTTATATATTACTGTCCTGCTGCCTCGTCTATAGCGAAGCCAAGATGGAGGACGTTTGGGGAGCTCGCTAAACAAATCGATGAACTGGTGTGGTGTAGCGGATTGCCTCCGTTAACGCTGACAAAGGGAAAGAAATATACGGTGCAATAAAGTGAAATACTGACGCTACCCCCCAGTTTCAGATCTGACATCACTTCTGCTCATAGTATCCGCCTCTGCAGCGTATATTTCTGCGGCTCTCGACGTCCATGTACGCTAGGCGTACAACTTCAGCCCGATACGTGACAACTATCACTATTAATATTACTAATACTACATAATGTAGATTATTCATATATATTGATGTCCTGAACCTCTTTGCTGCCTTACGCTTTGTCTTGTCTGCTTTTGATGCCGTCTATGTAATATACTTTTCGCTGCGTGGGCCTAAAGTGGACAATGAAACGGGCGCTGATAAACGATACCCACTGAGACGAAATTTTGTCGTTTTTGTCGTGTCAGCCGTTTGTGATATTACATCAAATTATAATTAACCCAAATCGCGCCCAAATCTGCAAATATCAAAAACTACTTTTCGGCTATTATTAAGCAAGCAGAATAGAAAAACTATTTGCTAATGCTATTCATACAACTGTTCAACGATGATGTGCAAATCTCACAAACTGTGACACAAATCAGTGTATGTGATTTTTGTTACATTTGAAAAAAGGTGTTTCTGGACGTGCTTCAACATGCCAACCACCGTTGTAGACCGCTTGCCATCTATAAGAATTGAGTTCGTATGCACCCAGTAACAACGAGTGCTTTGACACCCAGCAACAAGCGTAGTCAGAGTGAGATGGTGGTTTGAATTGTTGTATGGCAGCGTTACGTTTTTTTTACCAGATTGCTAACTGATTTTTTGTCTACGAAAACCCATTCAATAGCTTACGCCTAGAAGCCGCCGATGCTTAAAGATCGTCTCACCATATGAACGACTTCAGTAATTAGTACAGAAACAAAACTTAACAAAAACTCAAATAAAACGGTTGAGTAGTTGAACTATACCCGCTTATCTGCCTGTCGGATTTGACCAGTTGTTGTCGATCGAACCGGAGGTTGGTCCCGTGAAATGGAGAAAGCATCACCTGTTATGTAACAATAGCTTGTATCAAGCTGGAGACTTTACTAAAACGCTTTTCATTATTGCAGGCCAAAGAAGCGCGCACCTTTAAACATTCTCATATCTAGCTGCATGCACATGGAAAAGAGGGTGCAATATCGTATAAATCGTAAATTATTTTTTAGGCAATTCAGGCTGCGTAGACATCTACAAATTGGTACAACAATGGGCTTCTAATCTGGTGAAAGCCTGCTTTAAGACTGTATACGCAGAAAGTGAAAGATGCAAGCGTCTTGCTCTTTCTTTCCGTATAGCTGCCTCGAGTCGTGTCTATTTGGATCGAAGCAATTTGGCATAAATCGATGATCAGTATAGATTAGACAGTGGGTCAAAAAGTTGGCGACAGGTTACATTTATGAAGAGAAAAGAAAGATAAAAGGAGCAAGACCTTGGTCCAGTCACCTCTAAAACGACGTCCAGAAAAATGGAACAACCCTTTATTCATCGAAAAATGTAAGCCGTTCAAGGAATCGTCCTAAACACAGGCTGACGGACTTCCATCTAACGCCTTCCAATTATTGCTCGTTGACAACGGAACCAGCTAGTCCTCATTCCTGTGCCTCGTGCCAAATACAGCCTCGGCACAATTGCTGTAGAGCTGGCAGCTGTTACATATACAAGAAGCAACTGTGTTGAGCAGCGACAGTTTTTCTGTATGGCTTTCTACGAGTCCTGGCTGTGGACGGCTCAACCCTGCGTGATCTTTACAGGATTCCACATGATCCTTTTGGCCGTATGGTGGTGTCCAGTCATTATCCTGCTGCTCGGTTCAAAGAAAGCTGAATTTACGTATTATAGAGTTACACAGGGTGTTGCTGTGCACTTAAAAATTCACTTTTTTTAAAAGATTTTAATATATGAATGATTGTTATTAACATGCTTATTACTTTGTTATAATGTGTGTCAATCTATAGACTTGTAGATTAAATAACTTTAGATATTTGATAATAATCATGTTTCGCTTGTAACCATGCATCCTATATATAGATATATATATATATATATATATATAATAGATTGGGTAGCAAGTTACTGCATTTTTTCAAAAGTTATTTTTTCTCATTGTTCCTCGCTTAAGTTTTCATTTTGACATATCGTTTAAAGGTGCTTTCCTCTATTAACGTGCTCTGACGTAAGTATTGTTTCGACACGAAGCAGGTTCTCAGATATGGATGTTCCACGTAGGAATACGCGGATTCTCGTCGAGCTCAAAACGCTATTAAAACAACCCGGTAAATTTGCCTTGTATACCGGAATGACGTATCATTGAAAGAAGAATCAAAGCGAATTCACAGAGTTTGAAAACGGTATCCGAGACCAATAAGATATCCCCCCCCCCCACCCCCACGTCAAAAAATATTAAGAATGGGTCAAAAAACAAGTTGCAATCGCAAACACTTCGATAGCTAGTTGAGTTGACACAGAAGCTTGGAGCTTGCACACCTCATAAACTTGCTACATCCAGCGAGGAATTACAGCGCATCGTTAGATCTTAACATCTCTCGCCCGTCGTCTATCAAGCGTCACACGGCCGCAATAATCGATTTTTGCATAGAACTGCCACCGGTAAGGAAAAATCGAATCTATGCGTCAACGTAAACCGGAGACCGGAATAGCTGGCTTCAAAAAAAAAGCCAGGGTCCAGGATGTAGTCAAATCTTTATTTCCAAAAGATTATGCTTTGTGCTTAGTGAGATTGCAAAAATTTGATTCACAGGAAATTGTTTCCTACGAAGTTTACCGGTCTATTTAATCCAATTGCGTCGATCCTACTAGACTATTCAAGACAGACAGAATTAAGTCATCCGGCTCCATAACAACACAAGGCCACACACAATAAACATCACCAAAGCTATCCTTACGGGCTTTTTGGCCCTTCCGTGTTCTTGCAGCGGTAGATTTTCACTTTCTTCGTTCACTGGCTAATCACGTTTATGTCGTTACCTTCGACAGGATCAACAATTTAAAACGCAGTGTAAAACTTTCCCTAAACGAAACCCGCCTCTTTTTGGGGAAATATCATACAGTATTTAGAAAAATAGCAAAGATAATAAAGAGTCGTAGATAATGAGTAGGAGCAAGTTATCATTACAGGAATAAAAGGTGCGCTGTTTTCTATTTAGTAAAAAAAAAACGCAGAAATTTATTACTTAAGTTAATATCAATTATAATGCATTTGGCGAAACAATACATAATGCAAATTCTGGCTCGAGCAGCTAAAATAGCAGAACTCTTTGGCGATGGTTTTTTTTTTTATAATGTTAGGATCGGGGCTTCCGCAGGCTCCAGGCATGCCCACGTATCGTACTCTCTCTGTTTTCAGTTCGGTTTTTTTTTTAATCCCAAATCGAACAGCACCTGTATAATACAGAGACCTGGTCAGAGTTGCTAGAAATGTAATCATACTTTGGCTCACTTCGCAATAAATAAGCATCTGTCGAAGGCCAAACCGTACCCAACCACAATTTTTCAACAGCAAAATGAATCGAATCTTCTCTTTGATGTTATCACAAAGAAAGTTATCAGCGAGTAGTGAAGCTAGCTTTTACTTAGCTGAGGACATCATAGATATTTAAAATAATAAGATAAAACGTGACATGGACATGCTGTATGCAATCCAGCGCTGAACCTTTGCTGTTTTGCGTCATTCTCTGAAGTCTTGTAATTCCATTAATACGTACTTAATATACATTTTCGCATTCTTCATGTCTGGGAAATGCGTAGCTTGATGTGCCATAGGAGTATAAACACATGCCATTCAAAATCCACATTCAAGTTGTGCCTGTTTTTCTGGTTTATCCGTATGTATCTCTGTAAGTACAACGAGCACGTAGGTATTTAATGTTCCTTTAAAATGTCAATTTTATAGATGTGTCCACCGGCACCCTCGGGACTCAATTTAAACGATTTAATAATGATATAGTAAACACCATCAAGCGAAATTTGTTTTAGATTTTCAAAGATTGTAATCACCGTCTACTAGTTGTACACGTACTTCAAGTTAAGGCGGCGATGCACATATTTTTCTTACCAATCATTTGTTTTGTGTACTTTGTCCATGGCTATTTTTCTTTTTTCCTTGCCTGTGCTTACCCTCGCCCCACAGCCTTGCCATTTTCTTAGGGTTCAAGAAAAACCTAAGGTTAAATCCTCTTTCTTTAAGGCCATAGAGTTTCTTTATCCGCCCTGACCTCGCCTAGCCCTTTGTTGGACTCCCCTTCGACCAACCAAAATCATGGCTTTGCTACAATGACTCCAAGTCACCTGCACCTTTCGGCTGAGGTCGAGGCTGAAAATGAAGCTTACTTGAAGGCGAAACCATTGCTTGCCATTACTCAGCCGAGGTTCGAGGCGCCGCGACGCGTTCGCGGTAGCATCGCTTGATGACAAGATGCACTCGCACGGAACCGTTACACTGCCTTGAGCACGGAAGCGGTCGCTCCCACGCGGGGCTCGGATGCTAAAGCAGGGCGCTCCTGAACCCCAGCGGCAGGAAACTAGGTAAGTAACAACAAGGCAGCAGGCCAACGACACTTAAAGAAAAAAAAACTTGTGCTTCTCAAGCAGTTCACTGTTTAAGGCACTTGTGGTGACCTTACCGAAGCTACCGACGAGTGAGAACCGTGGTCCTGCTCCCCTGCCTTTACTTGCACTATTTCGACCTTGGTGACTGTTGCTTACCAAGTAAACCTGCAAACCAGTCGAAGAGTCCTCGAAAAGCCCCAAATGCCAACCGAGAAGATCGTCTGACTTAGTTTAGCAAAGGCAACCGTTAAACTGAAGTTATTCGTAGCTTGATAAATAGTGGTAAACTATATGCATGCGAAGTCTGTAAATTTTATATTGGATATAAAATATTGAAATACGCGGTCGATGTAAGATTTAGAAAAGAACCTTGGCGTTATGGAGAGCCTCATAAATCGTGAGATTTATTGAATATTAGGCGGGATAGAAATAATAAACGATTTACCCTGAACTTAAGTAATGTATTTATAAATGCGAGATATTCAGTGTAGCATTCGTTATTTCTATCCGGCTCAGGCTAATTAACTGCGAGCTGAAACTAAAACACAATTTTCCAGTCTGTCTATTTGTTTCTTTTGATCATGTAATTACTTTAGATAAATGGCCAATGCTATTGATGTTGTATATCAGTATTATTATACGAGTGTAATGACTTGTCAGGACGATCAAACTGTACTAAGAGATTATGTGAAATAGTGAAATCTTAATATTGGCCTTTTTCTACTTGTTCCACGTATCTTATTATTTAAACCATTGCTCAGATGAGTCCTCCAGGAGCTTCTACACGGTGCCAGCTTCATACGGACACCAGCCATCGAACTATAAACAGGCAGCTCATTATCGGCGCACAGACTGATCGCAAGCTATCCTCGAAACTTTTTTAGGACGTATTTAACGGATTTGCCTGATGTGAATAGACGAATACGGTAAAGAATACACTTAAACCGCATCACGTCAACTGGCTTTTGTCATCCTCTCTGAGCCGCCAAGGTTTAAAGTGAGTTTAGTCGGCCTCAATGGTTTATAGAGCAACGGCTGTAGCTGCCGCTAAGGTTTCGTCTACGGTAAAGTTTTATCTACCTCAGTTGTTAGGTCCACCGGGGTAAATCTGGTTAAATCGCGACCCGGTCACCCTAACCTAGTTCACGGATTCTCTCCTACCGACGCCTCCCCTATCGTCGTGTTTACAGCCCTGCCTCCACCAATTACTTTCCGTGAATCCCCTCGTAACCCTCGAATTTGCCTCTTGTTTTACCCCGCTACCGTGGCTCCGTGTATTCCTCCTCCAGAACTCTAGGACTCATTCCACCTCGGTTTCATACCACTCTAGGCTTTGCTCAGCTTGGCGCGCTTCGAACCACCAGCCTCATTGAACCGGAGACCACATGGGAACATCAGGGCATACGAACATAGGTGAATTAGCGGAAAGAAACCGGCCTCTTACCCGCACTTTCACTAGCCGTGTTAGCCACTCTGCTGGTTTGATGTTTCAAGCTGCAGTGATTTGTTCTTGTTAACAGAGGCGACGCTAGATGATGGAAAAAGCGTAACGAAGAACTAGAGTAACGGCTCAGGGGCAGCCCAGTAACGTGATGACTGATTCCTTTTTTTATTTTGGGCCTGCCAGGTCCTGCCACTCCCATGCTATGAGCATGTATTGAAGCAGATATAGCGCTTCCTCTCAAAATTAGTGGTTATTATAGTTCCAGTATGTGCGGTGATTGGAAACGACAGGTTGGGAGAGGTTACGTACAGTGGAATAAATAAGGGAGTTGTATCTGTTAGATCGAACATTCGTTACGGGATCACGGTTACGTACGAAGCCTATTCAAATAAATCGAGGGGGTCATTTGCAGGACAAAATGAAGGGATTAGTAACTGTGAAAGCTCTGAATAGCTCACTGCAGCTGAAGTGGGATTCAAAAAAAGCAGCGAAATCGTGCTTTTAATTTTTGTTTTCTGTTTAATGATACTTTTGACGCACTACTGCAGTACATAATCACACACATTAATTCCATAAGAAATTGTGTTCATCTCTGATCCGCTAGATAATACATGGATATAGAAATATGATAGACGATTTAGAAGCTTAGAAGGGTCTTTAACAAGGAACAATAGTAAATGCGGGTCATACATTTTTCAGCGTTTCAATATGTCATACGCCTCAGCTTAGATCAGAGTTTCGTGCAGTACGCATGTACACAAAATCGCACATCGCGGGCTCCCTATTGACCTCTATGTTGTGTGTTTCAGGCCTAGTATCACCGTTGGGCACTCCATCACACAGCTAGCTTCCAGCACAAAACGTAATATGTCCATTCGAACACAGATTACTACATGTCCTTAAGGCCAGCATGCAAAGACATTGCTCACTACACTATCACGGAGGCTATGTTATCCAAGCCTCTTCTTGTTGTTGAAAATTTATGGAAAGCTAAATTTCTATAATTGGCTCAATATAATCTTTCTCAACTTATTCGGGACAAGCACTTATCTGTTTTGACACGACTTTATCCACTTGGACAGCTTCCTACAGATCTGTAGTACTAATTATATCTGCCTGCCTGCCAAAAATGCCACGCAGTTATACTCATGCATAGCGTGATTCTTTTGTCTAGTAATATAAACATTCTCCTTTCGAATTAAAAGAGCTTCATCTATACAATTCAAAACAAGGCATACGAAAGCTCTTACCTAAACCGTGCTTTGCTGCCGAAGCCTGTGAGCCGACGACTCGAAAACACCCACCCAAGCAGCAGGCTCTGCGACCAATAAAATTTATCTAGCTTTTGAGAAGAACCTCTGGACTGTCGTGGATGCAGTCACCCGCACTGCCTGAGTGTCCACGGTCGGGCTCTCAGAAGCAACGAAAAAGCGTTTGCGTTTTGCTCGCTTCCGCTTGTCCTTATACCAGCCATATTGTCTATTGGGTGTCCTAGGTAAGCACTTCTTTGCAGCGCACGGTAAGAAGGCGGCGACGACAGAAGATTGCAATAGCGGTCTTTTATGCCAAGCTTGACGCTTTTGCTAGCTGCTTTTAGTTGAAGGGTGGTGGCAAAATAACGGACGTATCTATTTTGCGTTTCTAACCGTTTCCTCCTGTTATTCTCGCTCTTTCGTCGTTGGTCTTCAAGCATCTCGCGCGTCAGGGCTGCTCTTCGTGTAGCTGGCTGGGGCTTGTTCACGCACCTCAAGGCATACCTTCTCATGATATGCCTTTCGATTGGCCGAACCTCCCAGCTTCAACAACAGTTCGTTTGCGCTACTCTTTTGGGTAATCCACTCTCAGTCGTGCAGCCTTTTGGTTACCCTTGCAGGTCCGCCAGACATCCTGCCCCTACACCCCTGTTCCAACCACCTAGCGCAATCACCAGACCATTACAAGCCCCGTAAGGCCGTGTATCAGACTCTATGCCTATCTTCTACCAGCTCGGCGTCACTATGTTGCCGCCAATCTTTTGCCTTTCGAATACATGGGACTTGTGTGAGTCAAGTTCAAGCACCAGAGTTTCGATTTTCACAAGATCAAACAACTTTTGCTTGCTCCAGACCAGTGGTGCGCCATCAAGAACCCAGTCACACTTTAATTTTTTCTCTAGCGTGTCAAATTCTATACATACAGGAAATTTTGCTTGATGCCAATCATGTTGACGGATTTTACGTCTCCGTAACATCACAACACTTATACATCTTACACAGCACGTTTTCCACGGAGTACACGCAGAGATGTGGGCATCATGACTTACTACTACCAGATGCAGCAATAGTGCCACTACGACTACTAGATAGTATTAACGTGCTTGATCGAGTGGAAGCTCTTTCATTCGCCGTCATTATTAGACACACCCATGCACGGATGCGCATCAGGCAGAGTTTCGCCATTAGCAAGAATATGCAATGCGTTCAACGCTAAGATACCGCCACTGCTGCCGCAGCGACGTGGCGACTAAAGCAGACCATGAAAGCAGATGTTTGCGATCGCGTCCAGGTCCAGACTAGCTAAACCCGGTCTAATCCAGCTCGTCCCGTCGACTATTCGTATGGATGTATACGCTTTCATCCGTACTCTGTTCGGTGGTACCAGCAACAGCGTCGTCATTTCTGTAGATGTACGTATGTATGTGATGCGGGCGCCGCCTGGTGAAAATTCTGCATAATTGCATGCAGCGATGTATATTGATGATGTTGAAGATAGAAGGCCGATGCTGATGATTACTGCCCCCGCCGTGCTATGTCACAGTAGAAGTAGTGTTCGTTTAGACAATGACACACTGCATAGAAATTCTACATACTGTTTACATGTGTGTATACAGCCATTTATGGCTGAAAAGCTTGAACAGTTCAACCGTGGCTGTCGTGGGACCACAAAATTAACGTTTAATAGATGGGATGTGAGCAAGGTCCAATTGTTATCGTGATTGAGATCGACTATTGCTTGCCTAAGAGATAAAAGAACAGCCAGATCTGAATGATAACCTGTTGGCCATTAGATATTGTGGATACAATTGAGGTACTGTGTCTTTGTAATACGTATACATATATATATATATATATATATATATACAGGATGAGGCAAATGTCTCTTGGCAGTCTTAAAAACATATTACTTGATACTCTAAGAGTCTTCACTTTATTTTTCACTCTTAATTTTACTATATTTTACCCTACTTCTACTTCCTCATATGTCAAGTTAGAAGTTTTTGCGGAAAAAAGATCTCATATTGTCAAGTGACTTTTTTCAAGCTGAAAAAAACATTTGCTCTGTGCTGTATCTATTGGCTAGGTGTAATACGACATATGATCATGGGTAGACACATCTGGGTACTGCACGCTGCGCGTATGCTATCTAGAAAATTGTTCTCGGTACTAGAAGCGCTGCCATAATCATCGTCATCGGTTGTATGATCTGAATGTGTCACTATGACAGGATAATCATCATCGGACCATGGGAACTTTCTTTTTCATATTATTTTAAGGACAGACTGCGCCGCTCCTGCAGAGGCGTTCCGTCGTACGTATAATCTCTGCATTGTTAGCCCTGGTTTCTCTACGGAAACTACGAGAGATTTTTACCAATCCAAAACGTTTGGTTTTTCGACTGGTGAAGCGGTCTTTTCGTCATCTTCTTCGCTATATTTTCGTTTATTTGCACAAAGTCGTTTCGAGGTGTGCGCTATCCCCATTCGTTGAAGAGTGAAACGCATAGCCATAGTGAAGTGACCCGGTCATTTTGTCAGACACAGAGATGGATAGCGCTGCAAGTAAGGAGACGTTTTCGGCTCGTTACAGGTAGACTCGTAGTGTCAGAGCGGTAAGAAGAAAAATATCAAGTATATGAATAGATGTCTGTCTCGATAGTATCCCCGAGTACTTTTGCCTTAGCAGTGGTTACATTCCACGTGCAAGTTATCACGGACGTTTGCCTGCACTCATATTGTAGGCTTGAATGTCGACGTTCTCCGAGTCCTTTTTGTCCGAGCGAGCGTCAGTCTATTTGAATGTCGAGCAGACGTAGCTCAGACACGTTACGTTCAGCGGGTGTTGATGTGAGGGGCTGGTTTGACCCTCAGTAGTTTTCCCTATCTACGTTCTTGACTTCCAAGGAGGTGTTTATTTTCGCCTTGCCTCTCGTTACCAGTAGTGTGCTGGGCCGGTACTCAGTCTGGAACCCCTCGGGGTGCCTGAAGAGACTGGCCTTGTCAAAATTCATGGGCAAGGGAGTGTCACCGCCCAGGCTAACTCCATCCAATCCGGGCTCACCAGTAAGTTCGTAAACGGTCTGCGTTTTGTGTGTTTATTGCTGTTCGGCTACGTTTTACACTTCTATCGCGAGTCGTATCTCGCTTTCTTGAGAAGGAACTCACTTGACTAAGGAGTCCATGAGTCGCAGTCCAAAGCGATAGTGCCGGCAACAACGGCCTGCGACGGGTTTCAAGCAGATACTCCAAACACGCGCGTAGCTGATCCGGCCACCGCAGCTCGTTTTGACCATATCTCTTTCACATCGTGACGTGTCTGTGCATGGCATGGGCAGCTCTTTTCATCAGACGAAGCAGACATTCGCGACAGGGGGTAACCTTGGGCCTCACGCCGATGCGTCGTCACACAACCAAGGATTGTCATATAGGCCGCAGGAGCCAAGGCGTTGAAGACCATAGCGGAGGGGAGGGAGGCGAATCGTACTCCCATGTTTCTTATCGCCGACGAGGCAACGAGAGTGAAGGCCGCCTTACGCAGCCGTTTCCAACCTAGGGGACTCGGTAGTTTCATCTGAACAACAGACACCAACAATCATCTTGAATCTCTTCAGGGAAGGAAAGAGCCCGAAAGCAGGGAAAAACAAACGGACATAACAGGCGTCAGGGTAAAACGGCCTGAAGGGGCCAAAGGGGTGGGGTAAAGAGAGGACAGGCCTAGAGTTGCACTGAATTGGTATTTGCTATCATCTATTCTTGTCTGTCCGTTCGTCATTTCTTCTTAAGTCAAAAAGAAAAGAAATGACAACGAGGCGAGTCTGTGCCCGTGTGCTTTTATAAGAACGCACGTCATTTAGAGGGAGGCTTCTTCCAATGTCTTTTTTTTTGTTTATCCACTGGTGCAACTAAAGCAGAACCCGGAAAACGTGGAGGGTGAAGATCGGTGTCGGTCTTCCATTATCTGTGTGCCCGTGGCCATGCCTCAGTACCGGCCAACCAATAGCGCACAAACTTATGCTCGTTTCCTCTCCATCTTATTTGACTGCGAATAAATCCTCCTTTCCAATGTCGTCGAGTTTTTCTTTATTTTCGTTCCTCCTTCTCATCCTTTCTTCTGACGGAATACAAGATCCATCGACTAGCAAAGGGAGGACAAGCCGGCAGGCTTAAACCGATTGCACTAACCATTCTGTGCGATCGGTGCGGGACCAACAGGAACTAGTGGGTTTTGCCTCAGTCACTCCCGATAAAGAACGACCCAAGAGACGTTGACAGCGGCGGCGGGTGAATGTCGTTTGCTATTTTCGGTTGGCCCCATGACCCAGCCATCTCTTTCGCCAACGATTCTTCGGTTATTCTTTGAAGATCAGCTATTCTGCCGTTCGACGCGAGCTACTCTGAGCTTTTTGGCGGCCGTATCTTTTAGAGACTTTTACGGGACCAAACAAAGTTGAGCAGCATAGACCGCATTAGTGAGCTTACGCTTGGCGATCTGAAGGACACCATCAGCGAACGAGCCAATGCTAATGGGACTGACCCTTTCTATTGCTATGTCTGTATCGTCTCCTGCTCGGTTATCGTTATCGCTCTTTAAAGTGCAACGCAATCTTTGTCTCTCTATCGTCGCGTTAATTCGCCATACCGTCGCTTCTATTTCGAATGTCACATTGTCGGCCTCAAAGTATGTGGCATGGAGGGCCAACAAAGACAAAAGGGGAAGAAAACAAAAAATAAAGGTGCATCGCTATAATAGTTACAATACTTGGAATAGGGCAAAGTGCATAGTTTTTCCAAAAATTATGTACTGCAGAAGAAAAGGACGATCATTTTTAGTACCTTTTTAACTGAAAACAATTGCCATGGCACGCTTATGCCCGTCGCGCTGTGATCTTATCATAGTTGATATCTTTACCTAGTCTAAATACGATAAAATTTGGGAAGTCAAACGCGTGGGCTAGGGGATATGAGATCAAATGCCCTTTTTGACGTAAGTAATCGAAATTACAATGAGTATAAAAGGATATACATGGTTACGCTTCTTCGAAATTAAAATGGGGTCGGATACATGCTTAAATAGATTTAATGCCAGCGAAATATGTTGAAGTTTTATACCATGGAAATTGTTTCTAATTATTTGTAGTTTAGTCCCGATTATTACAGAAGAGGAAGCTAACTTGTGGGAGCTTGGCCAACGTATACAAACCTGCCCGACTATATACTAAGTAGTCTTTCATTTTACGTTAACCAATTTGTTTTGAAATATGGGTAAACGACTTTAACCGACAACAAGCAATCGAAAGAATAAATCTATACTATTTCCAAAATAATAGAACGACACATTTCTACTCATATTTTTCCCAGAGTTTCTCTTTGAGTAATTATTTAAGGACTAAAATGGTGACACCTTTTTATTCATTAATTAAAATGGTGACACCTTGAAGTTCCGGACCAATTGTCAGGAAGTTTTACATATATGTGTAGGACACCATCAATGGTTTCGCATATGAAGTTCGTTTCGAAAACAGGATGTGCCTCCTAGGCGAGAATATGGTCTGTGTACCAGCAATATTATTCTGAAGAAAAATCATGAGAAAACCGAATGATGGCAGCTTGACAATGTATCAATAGAGCCGACCAGCGCCAAGCGTCACGTCGCCCAAACTCACCAGGTCCGGCCTATAGCCTCAGGCATGTACACGCGCTAAAGGGACCTCTATTCTAGGCCGAGTTCTTTTTTCTTGCTGATCAAGTCGAAAAACAGACCGGCTAAAATATTTCGATATAGTTATGACGAGTTCAAGAACTTCTCAAACATGGTCTATACCTTCCTCATTCCCAAAACTTCAAGTAGCTGCAGATCGATACTAAGAACTAGCTATGGAATGATTTGTCGCTGAATGAAGTCGCTAGCTATATACACTTATCAAATTGTGTGAAATCCTTCCGAGGTGAGAGTGTTTAGTTCTTTTTATGGGTTCAGTTATTATTCAAGTAGAAAACCCCAAGCACAGTTATATCTAAGTACGTATAATGAATTGCAATTTTGTCAGTGCTATACATCGAGCGAGTATATTTTCTAGCCGAATTTTCCATATAATTTTTATTCCATGTAATTATACATAAAACATATAATTTTTAACATGTTTTATATATAATTTGCGGCACTATCATTATATTAGATTTCCTCCGTTAGACAAAGCACATAGGGATGGTCGCGGAGTCTGCGATCGCTCTTTTAGAGATGTGCGGAACCACATGGGTCTAAACACATGCAAAGATGAAGTACGCCTCAAATCCATAAAGACTCGTAAAATCATCAGCGACTTTCCGGGATCGCTTTTATGACGACGCCGTACAGCGGGTAGTGATGAGAAGTGTAATTATCTCAGCAACAGAAAAGAAGGCAACTCGAGAGAAAAGACGAGAGATTCGCGGGAAGAAATGCGGCCGAAGAAGTGTTTGCGCAACGAGCGATCCCTTCTAGGTAATTTAAAATTTTCTGCCTTTTAAACAAATGGGTGACTGGTTTACGCAAATAGTCAATACATATCGACAGTATATATCGGGAATAGTGTAGTGGTCCTAATTGTGCTTAGAAATGATCGATAGAACCTTATATACAAAACATAAGTGCATGCAATACTGTTTTCTTCTATCTACCACTGTTATTGAATCAGACACGAGCTAGGTTAGATAGGAAAATTCATGTTACACAGAAAGATGTCCTGGCTAATCTGTGACTGCGATCTATTGTCTACCGCTATCTTCCGTAGAACTATTCCTTAGAAATGTATAGTAAAAATATTGAAACATTGGGTCTTCGCCTTCAGTGGGTCTTCTAAGAATGTAGAAATAATAAAAATAACGCAGGTGTGGGTGGACCGAAAATTTCAGAAAAAAACGTCCAGCTTAGTCGGGACTGTTATCGCAGGCTACCTTGTGTATCCCTGAGATAAACAAATAAATCAAGCCAAGAAATTAAATCTAATCCACGTGTCTTTACATTGAGTTATCTAGCTGCCGCAAACGACAGACTAATTAGGATTCCGGATTCGCACCCGTAAGGTCTCTAAGCTGAGGCTTAGTGCTCCTTTGAAGTATTTTAAATTCTTAATTTTTGTTCGCCATCTTAATCGATTTGGGATTTGCTTGCATCCGCGCCGTAGGCGATATTATCTTCTGCCTTACCCAAGAAATGTCATAACTCTGTTAATTCTACTTTCATTCTCTTACCGTAAGCTTTCGCCGCGTATCGAGAACGTGTGTGCAGTGCTTATGCATACGAGAGCAACAATATAACAACGTCAGGATCATCAAAGACAAGATGGTGACAAAAAATTATCCCTTGCACATTAACCGAAAGTCAAATATTGTTACCATTTATCTATAATAGGAAAGCCTTGCTAGTAATATCATATACAAACAATCTAGAATATATTTGTCTGTTCCGTCACTCTATACAATCATGACGAAAAGCGGAGCTTAAAAAGCTATTGAAGTGCAACGCGTTTATTTTAATGTCCAACCGCGCCTTCTATGGTCCGCGTCTTCTTCGTCATCGAGTAATCTGAACTAGCGCCAGATTTCTTTCCCGTCTGATCTTACACCCTTCTGCTTTGCCTTACTGCTTCGAGAATGGTGCGTACGCGCGTTACTTTCCTATAAGGTGACACTTTGCATTCAGGTCGATGCCAGGCGGACCTAGCGCTTAGAGTTCGCCTTGTCGAGACGTGGCTCGTAGGGTGAAGGTCTACTGTAAGGGTCCTCTTATCCAGCCGAACGGAACACAGACAACCAGGCTCAAGGGACCGTGAGCAAGAAGACAATAGGACTGATTTTTCTAAGCTGGAAAAGACTCAAAGCAGGAAATGGTACATTGTTATGCTGTTCACGGTGGAGAAAAGCTGCTGAAGGATCTTATTGGTTGGTGGTCTTACCCAGCTCCGTTTCGCTACGGACGATAGTGCAACCCCATAAAAAATCAACCTCGCATGTATTTATGATATATACTGGACTGAACCATACAATTTCTACAATCTGGCATTTCACCCATTGTGAACACCTGGATGTTAGAGCATGAAAACGCATCCTTTTAAATTGTCTACTGAGGTTCGAGACAAGCGAATAGGAAATCAGGCCGAATGGTATGCTTTTGCGGACATTTAGTAATAGCGGCACATCAACAGCAGAGTGCGATACACACTTCGGCCTTACTTTAACGAAGTTGTCAGTTGGAAAATGACTTGCCAGGCAATTTTTCCATTAAGAAACAATATTTTTTTTATCAGTACATTTTAAGAATCTCACTTTGTTAATGCGTTCGTAGCAAAGAAATAAATTAAGGTTCTGAGGCTTACTGTACGTAATATTAGTTTATAAGGTTTTTATATTCGAATGTTTGCCTAATTCCGCATACCATCTCCATCAGCTAGGTCTGTACTTTGCATTAATAATCTTCCGCGGTTTGAAGAGTTCAAAACAGGCCATTGATCTTCGTTCATTCCCTTCTCCAAACGTACCCGGTGTATCACATATTCGACTTCCTTCCCGAACACTATGTATCACATATGTACGCCAGCAGACAGAAATCTCATTGTAATTTTAAGACAGAAGAACAAACGTTCGGCTCAGACGTTGAAGTCCTTTGCAGAAAAAAAATAATAGTAATATTATAACAGAGAGAACGAGCGCTGATGATCATGTAAGAAGGTCTTCTTAGCTTTGCTTTGCCAGTGCCGTTATATATAGACGAAGGAATGCGTCGCTAGTTCCGCTGCAGCGTTCGCGACGCTCCCGAGGTCGATGTAAGGTCCTGGCTTCGAAGGCTCTGACGCCCCTGGCAAATACTACTGCTGCTGCTGCTGGCCGAACAACGACATTCTAGTAGGTGCTCGGCGTTTGCGAGGTCCCACCGGAAACGCTGAGACCTGCAAGCATCGTTCAATTTCAGAACTCCGGCTTGTGACTGCGGCTCCGGAACGATTTAAACATCCGGCGCGGTAGAAGTCTAGTCTATGCGATTATTGATCTCTACAGAAGAACAGAACAAAGGAAGAGCCGCGAAAAACGAAAGCAGATGGAGGGAAAAAATCGAACTGAGAGGGGAGCCAGCTGGGGCAACGTTAAAATGCGACGACGGGTGAATGTAGCAAGTAGTCGCGGCAATCGAGGCCCAAACCAGCCCAAATCCAAGCCAAAATGATCGATAAAATGCCGAAGAGGAGGAAGAAGAAGAAACTCGGAAGACGCAGGAACCAAAAATGCAGAGCAAAGAGACCAACAGCGGGAATTCACACGCACAGCAGCTTTGGTCGTCCCGATCAACTGTCAGACTGCGGTAGCAAAAGCGATTCAGAGTTTGTTGGAGTCTGCTTTTTGAACATAGCGTGAGTTTCACAGATTGCGTCGGCATGGGCGCGGTCAATAGAAAACTGCAAGGATTCCGGAGCTCTCTGGAATTTTATCAATTTCAGCGGACAATCTGCAGTGCGCCGCCTCTTCGGCGTTGGCCTTCATTGCATTTATCGCCTGGAGCGACACCCCTACAACTGTATGTCTCTTTCTATCTCTAGTGAGTTCCGCGTTATTTTTTTATGTAAATATTCCAAATTAGCATTTAATCGAGTTTTTGTGGGTGCCATCAAATAACATAGATTTGATATACGAAGGCGATGTACAATGGCAGAACGCCAAAGCGGAGATAAGCGTGCGGTGATCTATTGCACAGGGAGCTCAGAGCAGAGTTTTTTTTACAATCGCATAGTAGATTAAAGAAGCTGAGAGAAATATGTCTCAGAGATATTAGTTCATCACGTGTTGGTTATAACAATTCACGCCGTCTCTGTTGGAGTATCTACAAATGTATGATTCTTAATTGTGACCGTCCGCTTCAGTGGCCATCTAGCTAAATATGCCGTTGTAGCTCCATGTAGCATGCTTTATATGATATTTTTTTAGAGTACGTTAGTTTATTCTCTGCACGTTGAATTTGCTTTATTGCTAAATAAACAGATGTTCGTGACGCCCTTTTTACAAACAAATCACGAAGTCTATGGCAGTTCTTCTCCAAACAAATTAGTAGTAAACAAAGTTTCCGTTCTCGTTCGTTTAGATATACACAATGCGACTGCGAGCTCCGAATACTAACTACGTATGTATATATATATATATATATGGTGTGTAGGTGTAGATCGTAATGCACGAGATAGATTCATAAATTTAAATTAAATTATGTAGCTCCCAGAGCAGTACTTTTCCCGTTGCAATATAACCAACTGTATTTCAGACAACCAGCCCTTTTTCTACTTCATTTCACTGTTTATAATCATATCTTTACATATTCATCGTGCAAACGTTCGTCTTGCTATTGCCTCAAGTATGCGTCAGGCGATCCATTCGTTTACCATCGTACTTGTTCCTGATAAAGTGCTTCATTATAATGATTGCGGGACTATAAAAATATTGCGTTTTTTTTTTGTACTAAGTTGTATAGAAATTTTTATTATGTAGCCTGTTCGACAGAGTTTTTTTTCTAGCGGAAAAACAGATGCGTTTCGTATAGAATTTAACCGCCAGTAAAGAACCAGATTCTTCTACATGAGCAAAACATTTACTTCGCACGCATCGGATATGTGTGTATCATCGGAATATAATCTTCAAGTAAACTATGTTATATTGAAATACATTCTTATTGAGACAAATAGCTGCTTCCAAAGAAGTACCAGCTTTCACTCGACATAGCACTAGCTCGCCTAAGACGCCCAGGCTGATAAGGCACACAACCAGTAAACGCAAAGGGAAAGTATCTTGAAGGCTACCCCACGTTTTCTTCAGCACCGCTGACTCCCTCCACTGTATTGGGTTCATTCAATCGTTTTCGTCTGTATACAATACCTCTTACCGACAATTAATCACGTCTTTTATCTTCCAGCAATAATTTTCAATACTTTTACCCTACTTTAAAGCGCAATGACATATTCGAAATCAACGGAACCTTCGACGTTGTCGCTAAACGTGTCAATATTGCCGTCCGCTAATTTTATTAAGACTCTTATAAATCAAATTTAATTCCTTTTGAGCTACGGTATGTTAAGGATTTTATGACTGCCTTGCAGAGATCTTTTTGTGCACGCCTTGCCTTATCTATTCGACTATTTGCTAGAAAGACTCTTACTTGGAATAGGTCTGAAAGCCCGCGTTGCGTGATATGACGTACAGGAGGCTCGCGACTTTTATTGTGAAACGATACGAATCTGTTCAACAAGGCCGCACAAATTTGCTCGCACAAAAGGTAGCGCATCTAATTTTCGGCAATAATTACCAATTTCGAACCAATCGAGGTTTGGCCATTTTACCTAATGTCTGAGAAAGTCGCTCGGGGACTGTTATCCAGTCAATACCGCTTCATCTAACCCAGCCACTTGTGCAATGGAGGCGCTTAGGAATAGCAGGCTGCCTGAAGTAATATTTAACTACGATAATACAGGATGTAAAATTCACTTTGCCTGCCTATTTGCGTTCACCTCTATGAAATATCAGCCGGTTAGATAATCGAGCTAGATAATTTGTTTTTTCAACAACAGTCGAGCACGGATCCAAATTTGCCGACTCCATATGTAGTCTCTACTTATCTTGATTTATTCTTGTGTCTTTCACTTTTGTCGTTGAGGCTGTTTGTGTTGCTACCATACTGCAACTCGCGCCTGTTGCCTCTCTACAGGGTCGGCGCCCCAGTGCAATGCCCTGCTGGTAGACCTAGTACGGTCTACCTTTATGCCCTGTTAGCAATCCCGCAGTCTCCCATTCGGCCCTGTCAAAACAAATGTTAACGGTAACTATGCTTTTACTTTCTTTCACATTATCCTTTTCGAGCCCCGTGACTATATCTCGAGCTTGCTGTCGGTATCGTGTGCTTATGCTTATTACACCCAAGGGACAGAAAGAGCTGGATCAGAATAAAGAGTCTATCTCACAGCTCGGTGATCCGCTTTACCAATGATTTCTCTTGTACGAAGTAGGGCCTCAAACCTCCACCGGCCTTCACCACTGTCAGACGGCGTTGCCATTCACGAAAAAGCCACCCCGACAGACCAATTCCAATGAACTCGCTCGTAGTAGCAGTGCTATGTGCTTAGCCAAAGTTATAGTGGTAGATCTATCACAACAACGACACACTCTTGCCAACATCGTTGATGTCACGAAGTTAGTTAGTTAGTTAGTTAGTAAGCAGGAGTGTAAAGGCGAAAGCTGCAAACAAGTTTGTAAGCGTTAGACCTTCGCCGGGCTCGTTTACCTTTTTTTCGCGTCGTAAGCACCAAGTAACGATGACTCGCCAATGATTGTCGCTACAACTATTACTACCGCTATTAACAGCTAATGATCCGAGAGAGAACGGTCGGCAAAGACGACACTGGAGTAAAAATCATTGTAATTTAATTTTATCGGCCAAGTTTGCTATAATGACGATCTAAATGTGTCTAGTTGTTCTTTATTGCGGATAAATATTTCAAAAATTTACTTTGTTCTGACGTGGCTTTTCTATAAAAGATCCCCTTGGAACGCGAAACGCTCCTTAGTTCTACTCCGAAGGTCACGTAATCGTCCAGAAGCGCTGGCCACAAGACTTTAACTAACTAAAGGCTTGCGAATTCATTAGATTCTATGGGACAAAACAAGGCCAAAGATTGCCGGGTCACCCTCTCTATTGGGCCATACCTGCATAATGTGCGAGAGTTTGGATGAGGTGCCAAGAAACTTTTTGAAGCAGAGCTTTTCGGAACGTTTTTTACTGATATCTATAATGTTACTTTATTTTTTTCGATCCATGGTTGTTGAATCTGTTCCGTACAATCGAGTTTTTAGTAAAATGTCATGTCCAGAATACGTTGCCGTCATATTTTACGCTTCGACCTTAGCATTCCTCTTCCATGTGATATGATCCATAATCCACTATGGAGGGACGGGCTCGATACGCGTCAACGAAAAGACTCCGTGTGGAAAGACGGCCGTCGTTCCTATAGAATGAGGACCATACATCATCATGCGAAATCCATACGTCAACAGGGCTTCTAATACCATCAGCGCCATGAGTACCATATAGAGTGGCCCTAAATTGACAATCGGCTGTAAATTTATTCTGTAGATGACGATCAGCCTTAGATGTGAACAACGAGGAAATCCAGGGAAGTGCTACAGTGAATACGGATCTTTTTTTCTAGTAATTAGGTAGCGCACTGCACCGATCCGCGCTCCAAAACGCTTACCAATATTCATCTGCTACTCGTCAACGATCGAACGTTTTTTTCAACTAAAATGCATCCATTTCAAAATGGCGAGCGTAAAGCAATGTCAGTCGAACATAGTTGAATGACGCCATTATTACGATACTATATACATAGTATATTTACCGTACATTTTCGTAGCATCTTCACCGTTGATATGTTGTCGCTCATTCGTATTCGATAGTGTGGGTTGACCAAGCAACTTCGCTTAGTATCGGGGCGGGCGAGTATTCCCGCTCAGGAGTGTGCACGTTCGTGCTGTAATAAATTACTTCGAGACGATTTAAAATGAAGTCACGTTTTTGGGAATCGATGCAGTGGTCAACCCGTAGGGATGACGCTCAACATATGATTGCCGCTTGGTCAACCTTATAGAGGCTTTAAACATATGCCGCAGACATGATTAGTACTCAGAATATAGCCACCGACGGAACGTATGCGACAAGCAGATTTTACCAGCCCACCCACTTTTCAATTAATTAACATAAATAAACAGTCTGTAAGGCGCATAGGGAGGCGGAACGTACTCTTCTCGGCATACGGATAGCAGAACACGTTATAATATACCGCATTATTGAAGAGGAAAACAACGCTGTCAAATTAGGTCTCGAAACGTGACCAACCAGATCAACGATACCATCGTGTTTAATATTTGCGGAAGTGATTTTTTTACCTTAAAGGATTGATATTATCAAAATGACCCGTCGTTGATGCCAGTACTATAAGGTTTAAAGGTTTGTGGGCGCAACCTTTGAAATGAGACTATATTGAAATGAATAGAACAAAAATGTAGCAGATCATAACCGTATAATAAAGACAGTGTCAGCTAACAATAAACATTTTAGTGAAGAGATAGAAAAAAATGACACGTGAAGGTCTTTATAAAAGAAAGCTCCTTGTTATTTTTAAGTTTTGAATACTTTTCAGTTTCATACTTCTCTCTAGCTAAATGCTATCATCTCGTACCCGTCTGCAGAAAACCATGGAATAGCATTTAAAGAATCTTCCTATATTCCCGTATACATCGACGTATATTCGGCTTATCCGTCCAAATCTAAACCTAAAACTAGACCCAATCTCTTTTGAGCTAACACCCACCAAGAATAGGTTTTCTTAGGCTACTCACTACGCTTCAAGTGGTTTAAGGTACTCTATGTCTCTTACCAGGCCACTATACCTGCTCGACAACACCCCTTTCTGCTTTGGACTCCATTATACGTTAAACATTGAAGCACTTACGTTTGAAGGACTCTTTACTTGCAACAGTTGCTTGAATCAGACCTTTCAGTTAGGGACAGTCATTTCCCCATAAAAGTGTCTTCATATGTCTTCATTTTGGTTGTAGAATAAATTTGTTGTCCGAGTTTAGGTAAACCAGACGGAAGGCGTGCTATTACTGTGACCGAGTACGGTATAAGGCGCTTTGTATAAGGATGCTTAATGATTAAATGAGTTATAGTTATAGGAAACACGTTATATGTCTATGGAAAAATCGTTTCAGCATCTGGGCGACAGCTTAGTCTAAATTTGGATAAATTTTGGTGGACTGTTTGTCACAGTAAACAAACCTTTATCCGTTATTCCTGGTACGGAAAAAAAGCCAGTGTCACGAACTCATGGCATAAGTCGAAGCTTCATTTTTCTAAGCATGGGCTGAAGTTAGGAACTGTTTGTGTGGTAGTTTAGTGCTGAGCTGTCTGTCGATTGAAACTACAGATCTGTAGATGGTCCGAACTGTCCGAAACCGTTCATAGACACAATGCTAGAAACCAGCCGTTTGAAACAGTGCTCAATGACACTTGCGGACGTTAAACTCAAAAGACTTAACCATTGTCTAATGGCTGCTCGCTGGAAGCACCGTGCATGCCACTTCAACCTTGTGGATTGAATAAAGTCGACGGTCCATATGGTTACTGATTTTCCAGCGCCTCCCATGAAGTTCGTGTAACAACGCAGAAAATCTCCCCAACAAAACTAGCCTAAAATCCGTATCTAACGGTACTGGTGTGAAACGTAAACATTTTTTTTTTTTTTTGTTTTTATGTGATTTTAGATATACCGATATTGTATCTGTTATTAATGTTTTTAAAAAGCAATTCGCAAATTTGATAAAAAGGAATTGATGTCTACGACAAATGGTTTAAATTACGACCTTTAGAAAAACCTCGAAGGCGACGGCAGGTACATTAAATAGAAGCGTCCGTAGTCAGGAATTCCGCAGACCGTATCTTCAAGACATAGAAAAAATTTATCCAATTATGCTTCAGTTTAGATTTTAAAAAACTGCGAAAAAAAATTGGGTACTTATACGTTTATAGTGTACTAGGCGACTAATATTGTAATGATAAGATAATGCTAATAATACCAATACTATTTATTTAATAAGTTATTAACTTTTTCTTAAGTTGCTATACGTTTCCAAAATTTCTGAATTGAAACACACAGTTATAGACAACTATTCCTCCACAAGAATGCCTCTATAAGTGGAGCATGGCCTCCTATACGAGTATGCATGCTGACAGCAAGCAACTGCTGGATTACGTTACACGATATGGTTATTTATTTATATATATATATGTGTGCATCTGTTCATATTGCTTAGCCCATGAAGAACTGCATTTATCTCGCTTCGCTGCCAACCTCCAACCCAGCTTATGGATGTCAAGACATATTAGGACGATCCGAAAGCGAGGGAACCTGCCCTAAGAGCATCAGATGTCGCTCTTATTCTTTATACGTTCTCTAACCTGAATAAGCTTCGTTCCAGCAAATTCGCGGAGCCCACAATTGTCTGGGCCCTGCATGTACAGCAAGCCATGATCATGCGCACTCGTATGCCTCACAAGGATCAATGCCCTCTTCAATGATCAATTAAGTGCCCACACGATGAACTATAACAGTAAAGATAGTCGAAGTTATAGTTGCGGTCGTAAAGCAGCCCAGAATTAGCCTACAAGTATCAAGCAAACAGTTCTACTTATATCCGACAAGAAATGAGATTGAACAGCCATAAAAGTGGCTCCATACAAATGAAGGGTGCTAATGCAATCGGGCCCAAAAAAGATATTCGTACAAAAATACCGGCACGATTGGTTTGATACGTCTACCGAAATGTTAACGCTGAGGATAATGACGTCAATACATTTCAATGATGCTGATACAGATCATGGACACTCATACTGTAGGTAATCCTAGCTCAGGTCATAAAGGAGGATTGTCGCTTAAGAATGTTTTTGTACCCATTGTGTCGAGGATGCTAGTAGTATTCGGTTTGGGTCATTTTTTTCGAAATCGTTCGTAATTTTCGAATTTATTCGAAGACACGCGCATGGTCCGTGGATGTACAGATACGCGATGCCATTGGCTTCAACTGCTAGTATTTTGAATAGTACTGGTAGTACAGTGAATTATGTTGTACATTTGAACATGATGATAATAGTAATAATAAAATTATCCTAATACCAGTCTGCTCAATATTGTCAATTAAAGAGCTTTGGACCTCGTTTAACTTATCATTGTTAACGAAACCAAGGCATACTGCCTTGGTTTCGTTATATATATATATATATATAGACAAATATAATCGATGAGCAAAGCAACAGATGAGTTCATTTCCTTATCCTGGGAACGAAATTATTGAATCCAGCCATCTGTACATAGTACATACGCGTCTCAGGAAATATTACGTTAAATCAGTATGCAGCTTTGTGTGTCGGGGATGTTTTGAAATAATTGCCGATGAATGCGCTAGCTTCTCGTCGTATACTATCGTTTACATTTAATGCACAGAAAGCTTCTTTTTGTTGGTTGAAAACTAAGTTTTCCCCTGTTGAGGCAGAGGAATTGATACGGGCAAAAAGACTATCGCCTGAATTGGCAGCAGCTCGTGTCGGTGTCTGTGGGTGACCGCGAAGATGAACGAGTTTCTAGATTCAGCGTCGTTCTGCTATTATTGCTAAGAAATCTATCTGAACTTACGCAGCCAAAAACCGCTGCTGTTGCAGGTTTTGCGGCGTACCAACACTTGTACATGAGGAACAGGCTTCCTTTGGCCTTTCCTTACTGAGGCTTTCCTATAGGCTCATAAATAGCGCTTATATCTTGTGTTATTCTAGCCGACTCTGTTGCTTCTGTAAGCTGCTGCATGACCACGGGACAAAACCAGAAATTTTCAAGGGAAGTGTATAAGTGTGGCCTTATTAACGTTGGAGAGCTGAAATTATTATATTTATTACGTTAATAACTGGCGAAGTAAACAGTAGGTTGTCTGATACGATGGATCCTTTCAACTTACAAGCTATATGGTAAATATTTGCGCATCTATGTATCAGATTCAATGTCTGGTTTGATAAAGTTAGCGGCCTCTTAGCTCCGAATGCATCCGGAAGATTTTGACAAATTAATAATTACGTACCAGTTCCTAATAGTTCAAGAATATATATTATAGAAGCCCATCTTTAGGCAGAATTTCCCCAGACTGCGATAGACCAACAATTTTTTACGTTCTCGTATGTGGACGTGTGTATATGTTTTCCTGGGTTGTATCCATGATGGTGCATTGGTTGCGTTTTTTGCATGCCAAACTTAAAGACATCTGGAGCACAGGTTAAACACCGAGAAACGCTTCTATAAATGGTAGGAACCGCCAGTTATTTGAAGCAGTCCTTAGCTATAGTACTTGACGTAAAGATCGAAACGATAATATCTAGTTTACTCACAGGGATTATTAAGCTGACTTCCTCGCCATACTTGTCTATTAGATTCGTACGCACCGGCGTAATAATGCGACTCAAGGCACGTCACAACGGCAGCGATCTCTACACGGCTGTGCGCAGTTCATGCGCACAGCCGTGTAGAGATGCGCGGTTGCCTTTAGTTCGTTCCATCTCCAATGGCTGAAAAGACCCTGCCCAAGACCGATGCCTCCATATGTACGGATAGCAACTGGCGAACTGGAATCAATACGACGCCATGCACCGGGAATCTACGCGGTTCCAGACGCCGTAAGTAGATTCGGACGCGGCCCACTAGACGTTACTAGGAATCGAGATTATTACGCGTCCACTGGTCTCGCATACCACCTTAAAGACAGCCATGTAGAGTGTAGTCGATGTGGCCTCTATTACAGGCGGGATGAGCGCCGCTCCATTAGAATCCTCCAAGGACCCATTGAGTAGCGGACGAACGACCCACTCACAGACTGACTGACTGACTGACATACTGCAGCTGATGGAGGTGTAAGCTTTCGCGACTGCTATAGGCGCACTGCCCCAGTGAAAAAGAAAGCTGGGCTCGCGAAGCGTCGACTTGAAGGTTGCATGGAGCAGCTAGAGAAAGTGTGTGCGCTCACATCGGGCGGAGACGGTGGAAAGCGTTTGAAGGGAAAGCCTAAGGGTCGTCATGGGCTAGTTGTTGGTTTTCAATGGAAAGATACGAAGAAGAAGAGTCAGCAGAACGAGAAAGTCAAAACAGCCCACGTAGCAAAAGGAGATTGCGCTCAGGTCTAAGTGAAGGGTTCTTCTTGAAAAGCTCTTCGATGATTCTAGGGTAGATTCGGAGATGCATCTTTTTTTATGGCAGAAATCAAGTACAGGTTTCTGTGTACTACACCCAGCCGATTTTCATTAGGCTATTCTGACGAACTGCAGACAAAATAACTATGTTATAGCCATTACTAAATGTATTGCTGTCTCATAGACAGAGCACCATCGATTGAGCGAGGAATATCGGATAAAATATATTCATAACTTCCTGTTGTAAATAAATACGTTTGCCTGTACTGTTGCCATAGCGATGTAATAGCTGCTTTTGGCCTTAGCAAACAATGAAATTTATATTTTCTTTTCCTAGAACCCACTGGTTATTGTCAATCTCGACGAAGCTTACCTATATCTATCGAGCGCAGATGTTTAGCAAAGGATTTACCATTTGTTGGGTCCAGATGGCAAAGCCGCCCAGTTGACATAGTTTACATACTATCATCCCTTCAAACCTGTATGTTACCAAATCAAATAAATTAAATAGGCCGCTTTTCGTCGTTTTCTCACTTAGGTTACTCTTACTTCGAATGGGAGTCGCTCTTTAGCTAGTGCGCTTTTACCCACTGGCCTGCTTTTACCCACTGGCCTGCTCTTCCTTCAAGACGAACAGCTTTCTTTCGGTATCGCAGCAATACGTCTCTGTTACAACGTTCCAAACGCCGTCGCTGGGAACAAGAGCTTCTCTAAATTTAATGGAGGTTTCGGCAACAACGGTCCGAAGTGGATCGTAGTCGCTAATGTGACGTAAGTGGTCATTTTAGTTGCTCGGTGCCAGGGAGCTCGCACGAGATTCATTACGTACCGTTTCGAGGGCCATCGCAGCGCTTCCGCTGCGAATGCTGTTGAAAAGGAATTGGGTTCAATTCAATAGCTCGTGGGGACTAAGGGGACTAAGTAGGAGAAGGCTATACAATGTGAACGTAGCCCCAGTTACCATGGAGTGTCGTAAGTTTCGCAATTTGTGAACTTTTGTTTGTTAGGGAATACGTTTTTAATGTCTACCAGCTGACCTAAGTTTCATTGGATTTGTAGAGTGATATAGACCGACGGTGGCGTACTAGATTTTGATGAAATTCGAAAACAAATCAGTAAGATCTTCGATAAAGAAGATTCAGTGAATCAATAGAAATCACAATGCACAAGAACAACAGAAGTAAAGCGGAAGACGAATGACGTGTATCGGCCTCAGAAATATTCACTGATAGAGGAAATAATTGTTATTAATGTGATAGCTTGTTTGATTTAACGTATTTTTATTTTTTGAAAGGACTTAAATGCTTCGGACCCGGCGCCCACCTTTTCGCTTAAGGCCAATTAAACCCTAAATCCCATTCACCTTTACTTTATAATGCCTATGAATCTGTTTAAGTCCAGCGCTAAGCAAGCACGCGATGCCAATACGATTCAACATGCTTTTAAATGTCAAAGGGCCTCTTTTTTCGGGTCTTTAAATGCGTACAGTTATTTCCCACTGTCGTCACCGCTAGCATGCTTAACCTGCAGCTTCGTTGGACTAGGTCCATCCTTGGGAGAGTACGCTTTCACCGAGAGACACCGACACCTGAAGCTTAGCTAAATTACATATGCAAGAGTGCCATATGTAGTGTCATCGCCATGTCAAGCCTTGAGAGTTCTCAGCTCTCATATATCTAGCTAGTTTTGCCCTCCGCAGACCGGTATTCCATTAACTTCAATACCTGGCATAATAGCAGACGACTGAAAGCCTGAGGCTCTCCTTCTGACACGTCTTATTCATGACGCCGACGGGCACCTCTAACCAGCCTATAGGTCTAGGGGCACAGTTAGCTAACCTTTCGACGGCCGGTGATGCTGATATTCGATTGAGTTCGGACCCATTTCAGGCAGTGTGGCAGTGCTCTGCCATGGCTACGGTCTACCGCCGTTTCGTCCCTTATCACTTCCAATAAAAAGCTGCTTACCTAAGCACTAAACTCACAGTTAGCTCGAACAAAGTAACTCGAAAAGTAACCCTCGTTGAGACATCGCCGCCGTTGGCAGCAGGGCCACTCTGCATTGAAATCTTTCAACGGCAGGATGAAAATATGGAGACGAGACGACAAGGCGACTCACTCTGATCGACCGAGGAATTGTGAGTCGGCTTGCCCTGTCGTCTATTCAATGGATGTCCAGCGCAGAACATTTTCCTCGTCGCTCTGCACAGTCTGCCGTTATAAAATCCTTTCGCTAACCTTCAGGGCCGTGGAGGGGGCAGGCGTGTGAAGCCTTAGGTGACTACTATAGGTGCCCATAGATCGTCGCTTAGCAAAAAACAGTTTTCGAATTTACCTATTCAGAACAGCCAATTATAATTTTGAGTACGGATATCTAGAAGGGTGTACAAGCATATATAGGTCTGTGCGTAGCGGGGTTTCGAACATGCCCTTTTTTTTTTTACAGTGGAAGGGTCTAGAGGACGAACCGTATGTTAGCCGGGTGTTCTTGTGTGTTTACCTATGCCGGCCCTGGGGTGCGCACTTAAATTGAAATATGCCCGAGATATCTGCTGCTATTGGTATAAGCTATCTCATAACACGTTCGTAGAAACGTAGTTTGTGAATGGAGAGTTTCTTTTAGAGATTCAAGGTAGCAAACGAATATTATGTGGCGTATAGAGAAATCGTGTGTGAGGGTTTGTCCGTCTGTACCTGTACGATGAGTGACAGTGCATAGCCGGATAGACGAAATTGATAAAACGATGTTTAGATTAAATGGCTTGCAGGCAGCCAGATCAAGCCCACGTTTCACCAATGTACCACATATAGATCGAGTCCTATTAAATATTAGGTTAGGTGTACCTTGAAGCGAGTGTTCTGTAGGTCCATGTACTTCATCGCTGGATAACGTAGAAACATAGAGACCACGTTCGATAGCATTCGTTAATAAATGTTTCCGGATTATGATCTGCGTATACTTTATTCGAATCTTGTACCCCGTTGTTATATAGTTCTTTCCATAGCAGAACACTATCTATAAATTAAAACAATCAAATGACGCTACACCGCGTTACATAATTTTCTATTGATCAGAAGAAAGCGAGATACATTCAATTGAGACTACTAGCTATGTCGCTGTGGTGATGCAGTGTTAACGCGTCTGCCGTTCAAATAAACCTAGTGAGACGATATTATAGATTTGAAACCAAACGTCAAGGCACGTAAAATGGGGATTCGTCAGGACACCAACTATATATTGCTTGCCTACGCCAAGATGAATAGAAATCATCTTAAGTAATCGCTATATGTTTGGTACTGAGTGATATATATGGAAAAAAAAAAACTGCGGGAAAGCCTAAGAAAAGGGGCGATAGTATCCGGGTCGCTCGCTAATGGACGATTATTCAGGACGTTTCGAAAGATATAAATAAGAAGATAACCCTTGCAAAGGTCTCGAAATGTGTCGAAGACACAAGCTTCAGTGCACCAAGTTCGATCGTATATTAAAAAAGAACAGATTTTTGTAACTTATATATAATCGAAAAGTAAAGTAGATAGAGAAGTGTCCTACACGATAACTGCTACGAATAACACTAACTCACAACACAATTTCCTCATAACGTTTCCTGTACATTTGTACACACGTTGTACATTGAGGTTTATATCAGCATAATTTTACAGTACCTGGAAATAGTATAATCCTGCTTCAGTGAATTATCTATTAATCTTCACATGTTCATTGTCGCATGCATGGGATGATTTACAGTGTCAATCAGTGATAAATAACTCGTACATATTTGCACGTAACAATGTAGCTTCTTGGGAACTCAGCTTGGGGCTAGAATTTTCATGTAGCGTTTCCTTTATCTACTACTGTTTTTGAAAGTGTAGCCTTGTAATGAAGTTTCGCACGGCGTGTAGCATTTCCATTGGAATTCTATTGGATAACACGGTTGAAGCCCCATACCTTGAGCACCGTTTTACCTAAATGTCGACTAGTCTCAGCTGCTGTTGCGATCTGAATCAGATCACTATGGTGCGGATCGTGCTGCTGCACCCACAAGAAACTGCTAAGTGTCTTTAAATTGTCTGCCTTAGCTTATGTCATTCTCGATAGCTAAAAGTAAGCGACGAAAATACTGGGAGTGCTCTGTTCTTGAAATAGAAACAATAGGTTTTCCTTTCACAGTCTTGAAAATACACGTGGGACAATTGATTCTAAACGATAGGCGGGTATAGCTCTGCATCAGTAATGCTTTACGTAAGGGACAATAGAGCAATCAACGTATTCTGGTATCAGGTATGTTAGCCTGCGAAGGAATGATTTTATATCGGCTTAATTATTCTTACACTCCCTATTCGTTATAGAGTATTCAAGGGTATTGTTCATTTTTCCACATGAGCATTTCCGTCGAAACATTATGCGGTTATGGTTACCGATAGATTTCCGTTTTCGCTTTAAAATGGGTGACTAGACACAGATGGAATATTACCTCTATCATCTTCCATTTCATCGTGACCGCCTTTATGCAATGTGTTCGAATACGGACAAAATCCTACTAGCAAAATCTTGTTAAATACTTCGCAAACCCCCATAGATTCTTTCGTACACGATCTTCTTTCTCGAAATCTTTCTATTACAACTGTCATTTCTTTCTTCAGTTCTACAAACTTTTCGTGTTAGACTGTCCCATATTGCTGCTCGAATTAGTCAATTAAACAGATCAGACGTTTCTGCCGTGCGAACACTTCCTACGAAATTCGTCATTTACAGTTTTCGTATTTGGGTTTGTTGACTCCTGTTGACGCATTTGTCTTCACTACTTTGTGCTGGGCACAAAGGCAGCAAATCGTTGCACAGCATTGACCGCTTCGCTGTGTATACCTTGGCTCAGCTGTTCGAGTACGAAATGAGCACTCGGCGGTTTACGTCTGTCGACCGACATCACGTACTTAGGTTTTTCGGTTTTTTTTTTTTTGCTCTTTCTATAGTTCGATAACATGCGCGTTTACTCTATTCGCGAATCATGCCCTTCGTATCGACGGGCTGGTTTGATCTGATTCGATTGCCGACAAACTTTAAAATTTGGCCGCTGGTACCGTTTGTCGTACTAATCTGCCTACTGCAAGATGCCGAACCTTTTTCTCCCCATTCTTTTTTATTATTGCGTTATTTTAATCAGACTCGCATACCTTGTATGGTTGTATGTGTCCCCTCTTTATTTCATAAAGTTTCATTGTTTTAGAAGACTTCTGGGTTTTTTCTACTCGACGCTTAGCGATAAAGTGCAAATGTTTTATTCAAATCTTCCCGCCACTAGACGTAAGCAGCCATTACTACGACGCTGCTATGTGAAGCGTTGTGCTCTAGCTTTACTTGGTTGGTTATGTTCTCTGACTCGAATCGGCTTATCCGCTTCGCGCCTTTATTCTTGTTCGCTGTATGGCTTATGAAACTGCCGGCAGTTATCGGCTCGCTTGGCGTTTGCTCGTATTGTATTGTACGACTGCGTCGAAAAGCCTGCAAGCAACACATGCAATAAGAAAAAGAAGGAAAAAAGGAAGCTTGGGGATTTCGAGGTGGTGCATAGCGAAACGTCTGAACAGCAGCTAACCAAGGCGTCTGAACTCAAGTGGGAACATGGTCGGATATATATTCCATCTACGCGAATCCAACGTTATCTAGATGTCGGTGGTTATAGGGCAAGGTCAGCAAGCGAGTTTAGATAGCTCTCGCAGACACTAGCGTTTCGCATGAAGGAAACAACATTCTCGCCGTAAAGTGAATGATACATTCCCTCCGAACGGCAGAGTCTATTGGACGCATTATGGAGTAATTAAACTAATCATTAATTTTTTCATTAATGCTGTGCCACTTTAGATCTCTCGTTTGAGTATTTTTTTCCCCATCTTCCATTGATCTTCATTTTTCCTTTCATTTTAACGTTCTATTCTCACTTTTACGTACTACTTACATAGATGTATAACGATCGCAAAACCAGTAGTCGTGTCTATTCTGCAAGCGTTTGGCATTCACCACCATTCCGAAAGGCAAAAGACTTCCACTAACTAGTATACTTATGATCAGATTAACGACAACTACATCTATAGCCTCTAGCTACCACGTGTATAGGTCTCCTTCCATCACATATCTCAGCAGTAGCCGTTAGCCACTATACCCCTTGAAATTAGTTCTATCTATCCGTAATAACGCTACGTTCTTTTTCTCCCTAAATGTGCCGTTCCCTTATCTCGTCGTGGGCTACACGTATATGTATACATATATTGCTCATGTTCGAACTCAAACTCTGCTTTTAACCTCAATCGATCGACTGCCGTAGGCGGTGATAGTGGTCTAATCATAAGGAAGGGAGAAAGACATTTAACCTAATACCACAAGGAGAGGCCGACTTATTTACTTCGGCTCCTCGTCTTTCAGGCGTATTATTCCGCCCCACCCACGAATAGGAACAACCCGTTCCAACTCACCCATCCTCGTTTCGCAACCTGTTCCGATCCAACATACGGCAACTCCTCGAAACATGCCCCCTTTATGCTGCCAAATTCCACCTAAATAAAACTGCTAGCGAGCTGAGCCGTCTTTTGCTTCCGGGACAACTAATCGCTCATTCTCGACACATACATAGTCGTGCACATGAAAATGAAGTTATTTGTAAGTACACCAACTTCATCAAAGAATCGCGTTATCGAGGCATATCGTATAGCCACCTAGCTTTCCACGACGCGAGCTTAAAATCTGAGCTCTCGATACAGCCCGGGTCAAGACAAACTCGTTTTATCGAGATATAAGGGTATTTTGCGCATGTAGTTTTCATCCCATCTCGCGGCTTTAACCACACAGTTCTGCGCATCGTAATCACTTCATGATCCGTTCTTAGCTTGGGGTGAGTCATGGGAGAGGAACAAGGCTGAGGTGGAGGAAGTGGGGGGCGAAAAAAGACAGTAGTCTTCTAGTATGACTTCGCGGTCGCACACGCCGTACAAGTAGGACATATCAGACGGGTGAATTAGACTCAAGTGAGGAAGAGCTTACCCCCTAAACTCCCAGTAACGTTCCACTTATTCCATTTTGTTACCGAATGGTGACGCAGCCCCTCTACGAAGCTTTCAGATATGTACTTTGTGTTCTTCTTGCTTATGTTGCTGTATCTATCTTTCTTGCTGTCTGTTTGAATGCTGGGCCCTGAAACATAGGCCATAACAATATAGGGAAATAGCACCAGCAGGAAAAAGAACTGCCACCCGTTTGCGTCGGTGACTGACTATGCATTGAACACTTTCGAACCGTCAATAAATCGTTAAAGAATAGTAGAACTCTGCAAAGTCAGAATGCTATATATTATTCGTGTGCGTATTTGTACGCTTGTACAAGATACGCAAGAGGCCATAACCAATCCGGTTTGTCCGTCGGTTGGAGTGGTCAGTTTCGACAACTTGTACAACTTTAGTCTAACGGCAAATATTATAGCCTCGAGGCAAAGTCTAGGGTATCGGGTTATCCGCAATACTCGAAGGTGTTGGTATCAAATCTAGTGTGATAGTATATAAAATCAACTTGTCCATCGCAAATTTGGCAGATTAGAAAACTTTTTGCTGGTATGCTCATTTTATATAGAATGACGATATTACAATAACAAAAGCCATATAGGTTTGGAGCGGAAGTTTGGGATTTCTAGAGTACGTAGAGGTAGAACTCATATCATAGGGGATAAATGCACTACGATGTGCTATTATTACTAATGCACTAATTAAAGATAGGTTGGTCAGAGGCCCTATTCATAGGGCTTACAGGAGGGTTTTTTGCGCAGTACGTGGTCTTCGGATCAGCTATATGCCGTTCATATTTATTGAAATGCTACTTTCAGATGTTGGACTACTACCTTTGAAACATTAGCAAAAACAAAGCTTTATGCCACACATGTTATGAATATAGCTTCTTAACATATAACAGAATATATATGAGACGTTATGTATTTGCTGCACGCCTGTACTGCAAAGGGCGCTAAACCGAACTAAACAGAGAATAAATGATTCCAAATAGAAGACTTCTTCTGCTACTTGTCAGCGTTCGAAAACGTATCGTATAATATGGCACCGTTAAATGAGTATTTTCAAGGAGTACTCAAGTCATTCAGGCGGCCTCACCTAGAACCGTGTGCCTCATCGATCCTGCAAAGACACCGTATGGTCGACCATGTTATTAGAAAGCTTAAAGGCACAGCCTAGCTGCCAGTATTGTTTGACCTAGAATAAAGAAAACCGCTGACTAAATCTGCCATTCCGTTGTAAGTGATTTCAAATTCAAGTGCTATATTCCCCGCAAGGGAAAGCGGTACTCGAGTGATCCAGACAGTATCACACAAACTCGCTTGATACTTCTTTCCGCAGCTACCTAACTGATCAACGAGCGCCGTTATGGGTATTACTAGCTATCAAATCGTTGGAAACGGTACGTCGCCTGATTTTAATTTTTTTTTTTTTGAAAGATCAAAGCGGGTTAGACTTTGCCTAGATCTGAACTAAAGCACTTTAATGATGAGATGCCGAGATCCATCGAATCCCTATCTTTTGCTCACACATGTCCGTACTTAGCATACATAGCGAACATTGCTCAACACTATCGTACTGCATTCCCGATTTAAGCTAAAGTGAATTGACAACAAATCTCTCTGAACCCAGGTTCAAAATCCCAACTCGTGGCAAGTGTTCTGCCAATCCTAAATAAATAAATGTTTCGATTCTTTTCCATCTCCAATCACTGGTTTATTTAGCAGTTTGCCGCGCCAACTTGAGTGTCCCGCTATGGTTATCCTTAGTTCCACTGTATGTCTCTTGTGACATCTTCCAGACCCGATACAGGTGTCTCATACTTTCCTATATATTAAACGCTGCTCATTAATAAGCAAGTAGTTACACGATCAAGTCTTCTTTTTTAAAGAATCTCTACAAATGTAGTCGATCCGATATAACACTTTATTCAGCTTTACAGCAAGAATGCCCCGCATCTATTAACTATAAATGTTTCGTCGAGTTGAAACAGTTCTCACAGATCGTTAAGATCGTCAGTGAGAAAAGTAACCGAGAAGGTGATTTTTTCATAGAGGTTATATGAAAGATCTTTGTTTTAGTCCGCTGTAAGCGACGTGAACTTAGGATTTTTTTTTTTTTTTTTTTGGCTAAAATCTTAGATTCTATAGAATAACGAAGGTGATACGGAGCCGAAGGCTTGCGGACAGCTTGAAGGACAGCGACAAAGTCGCACATGTATTTTATAACTTGTCATTATAAAGATGGATAGAGTAGTTGGAGTAATGGCTTTCCAGTTAGTATGTTTCGTTTAAAATTGACTTTATTGCTAAATTGGATGATCCGCTGTACGGTTTCTATTAGTAGTATAGAGAGTTCGCGATGCTATTTGGACTTGTACGAACGACATCGATGATCGGTACTTCAATTGGTTGGGTTTTTCGGCATATTTTATATATTCTAGTTGTTGTTTATGCGCTCTCGTGTATTGAGAAAACACTTTCATCAGCGAGTATTAAGAAATGTTAGCTTAGGAAGTCGCTTCCGTCAGCTCCCGTCTGAACATTTAGGCATCGTCAAAAATTATGTAAAACGATGCTTACATGCGCCGTTGACCAAGAGTCTGGTTTATAATACTACGAAGCAGCGAGTCTATTGCGTCAACCGTGTCTCGGTAACATGGGTGTCCGTGGGAACATTGTCGGCTTAGGAACGCTCAGTCGCTCGGGAGTGTCAAGCATAACTCTTGAAGTTCATTAGCCTGAATGAGACATTTACGCCATCGGATGGCAAAATCGAAACTATCTTGGTAAAAGCCATGGATCTCACAGTGATCAGACTAACGTCAATTAGCGTCTCATGAGTTCCGTTTCGATCCGTTAACGCAGGAACACAGTTTCGGTGAACGGCTCGTAATATATATTTCACTAAGATCACTCAACTTGCCGTTTAATAAACCGAAAATGTTTTTCATACCATTATGCCACGACCTTCGAACGTTCTCTGTGTCCTTGAAATTTCAACATCATTAACATAGGTCAGCTGTCGGAAATCGCTTACAGCCTAGCTTTATCACTGACCGATCCTTACTATAGCATTTGATTTCTCTAATTTCTCGAATTGTTTTGCCTCTCAACGTCATTTTCAGCTAGTTCTTGTATCGGCATTACGCACAAGTTTAGTATTGCTTGGTTACCTAAAGTTAAGATTTGTGTAAGGAGTTTTTAGCGCTATCGGCATCAGTATCGTGGCGAAATACGGTAGACGTCAGCCTATTCGCTGCTAACGTAATACCTTCCTCGAGTGAGCCTGTTGCTAATCTCTACTGTATTTACTCGTTTTTTTATACCGTTCATCAGAATATCGAAATATTTTTTCTTCTGTCAATGGATAGAGGAGATTATTGTAACATGTAAAAGTATAATCCTAAGTGTATATTGGGAGAGCGCAATTTGTCTCGCGCTGGGAAAAGCTGAGCGTCCGAAGTGACAGATAATAGTAGCATTGGACATTGATTTGAAACATTCAGATCCTCAGAAGTAATTGCGTTTTGAGCGAGAAATAACGGCAAGCGACGTGTAACGTAGGCGATAAGAAACGTGTAGATTAGGGGCAATAGTAATGTCACGCAATAAGTTTTGCTTGTGCCACATCTACTTCGCAGTTTCGAGGCTTTGCCAATGAAGTGTTGCCTGCTGGCGTTGTACCAGCTTGTGGCTTCAGTAGGCCTCAAGTACTCGATACTAGCCGGGTGTAGATCGATGCATGTCATAAGCATGTCAATGGCAGCGTGATATAATTTTGAGCTCTGGACTTGGTTTACTGTACATCAGTTTTGTCTGTACGTTGTGTTGAACTTGTACGAATATAAGATTATGGTCTCTACAAATGCATCTGTTATAAGAGTAATTTACGACGCGGACACTTTTGACGCACTCGACAGTAATGTCGACAGCAGTAATGCTCTGGCTGCTACCTCAAGCAACAGTTGCTCCGAGATAGCCTCGTGGAAAATGGAGTCATTATATGAAAATTCATTAGAATGAATCTAATGTAATGTTATTTTGATCCTACAGAGCCAGCGTACTTGTCCACCGCCATGCATAATGTGTTTGGATTTTAATCGGACAAATTGTCTATTATCGACTTCCGTACGGGCTGTCCTGATTCCGCGTCACTTGTATCAGGAACTTCAGAGCAAAATGATTGTTCTTTTGCCACTGAAATCTACAACTATCAAGAGACCACGCTTTTAAAATTCGGTCACATGTGCGGATCCAGTGAGTATCGTAATTTTTGCACCAGAGGCTGATCTGCAATAAAATCCGGTCGACTGTTGGTAAACTACTGCACAATGGCATTTTTTCCCAATGCGTCCTTCAATTTAACTAAAACAAATGTGCATTGCCGTGACGGCTATGAATTCGTAGACGGTGTACGATAGCTGTTGCGCCTTCAAAATGATCGGCGTCACGTTGGTGACGGACAATTGCGTCATATTGTACAGCCAGATTATAAGCATGTTGGCTTATTCTTATGAATCTTTCAAGATACCGTGTACGGTTGAGCGTACGTGTCCGACAGATACCGACGGAACTGTAGTTAAGTCTCCGAGATTAAACGCTGTGAAATTGATTTCGCGCGTACCGATTTGTTTAAAATGGTCCGCACCGAATGTATGCTGAGATCTAAACCCAGATTAACATTATGCTAATTTAAGTCGTGCTGTGTGTCAACGGCTTGTGTAACGCTCAAGGACAAATAAACACGTTTGTCGATAGTTTTTAGCAAAATCATTTGTTTATATTGTTGCGCCTACGTAAAATCATTCCATCGACACAAAAGTCCTGGCTGCCTTACGTCCAGGGTAAGTCCGGCAGTAGCTATTTCCTCTTTAGGGACTTGGTTAACAATCTCGTAGTTTACTACCTTTATGATCAGTACGAACAACACATGATATTGAACGAAAAATCATTCTGTAAAATATGTATTAAATTCTTGCTGATGCCTAAGTTTTTTATGTATGTACCGATTCTCAACCGTTGTCGAGCTAACTGCCCAGAAGAACCAGTTTATGTTAAAGTCTATAGAGTAGCTTTTTTGAAGATTCAGTGTGAAAGATTCTCACTTGCTCACGCGCGCCCTAAGATCGCAAACTCTGTTAAAGCTCTTGCGGAGACATTTATTTCGCCGACAAATACGAGTTCTTGAAAAGGGCACAATTATTATTGTCATTACGTGAAAACCTACGTAAATTAACGCATGCCACCATATCACCCACACCGTTGTACGTTTTATCCATAGAACCGATTGCCCGTTTTGTAAGAACGTCTTTAGTCTTTAGCGCTCGCTGCTTTCATGACATCTTTTTCTTTCTCGGTATTCAGTGAGTGGGATCGGCAGAACAGACCCTCGTAACTTGGACGTACTGAGTCTACGGCCACCTTCAGAGACGTTGCGATCGAAGCAGTCACCAACAAATATGGTCTTCACAATTATTATCAGTAGAGTCGCCTGTGGCTACCATTTCTATTCAGACTTCTTTGTTCATTCGACTGCAGCGTTCGGTTGTTCGTCGTTTTGCTTATTTTTGTTCTCCAGGCCGAGGAATCAAACTGGGCAAAGTGGCAATGCAATTGCCGAAATGGCACAAACGCTGGGGTATGGTAGGGCGCTCGGGATACGATCTCCGGGTCGCTCCACACGTGCAAGACTGGCTATCTTAACGGAGGAAAGGGTCGAAGTCGTGACAAGCTTTTCATCAACATCGCTTCCCGCTTCCAGCTTCGCCAGTCTGGCTCGAGGAACACTCGGTTTCTAAAAAAAAAGTAAACAAAGGAACAAGGAAGTGAGAGCGCGAGAACGCGTACCGACTGTTGTTCGATTAAAACGGCGGCGTCACCTGTCGCCGCTTCCGCTTTTTTCTTTTCTTGAGCGGAGAAAACGACATTAAGGGTTCTCCTTTCTCCGGGTTTTTTTAGTTCGCTAAAAAAACTGACGGCGAGTCCACTGAAGCCGTTGGTGAGACTAAAAAAAGTCTTGATTTATGAAGGACAAAGACGAAGTTCTCCGTTTCGGCTCCGTCTTTGGTGATTCTCTCGGTCACGCAACGTTTTAGGAGATGTTTGCGAAAGGCGCGCGTACGAAGAGCAAGCAAAAGTGGCCGAGTTGGCGTTCGGGTGGGGGTAAGGGGTAACGAATGCGGACAAGCAACAGGGTTCCATTTCTTTGCCACACGAGTTGAGTATGGCTGACTGCCCGGTTTATTCGCTGATGACTTCATGTATTCGCTAGAATGGGTTAGGTCTTGCTTAGCTCTTTATTCATCTGGCCGTCACGAGTGAGAAGGTTGTAACAATGAACTGCTATAACAGTCATTAATCGATCAAGGCTCAGCTGTGGACCATGACGAGAAGGCGTTTATTTTTCGGTCCATTGCAATAAAAAACTGAAGATCGGTACTCTGTGTGCACAGTGAGCTCAACTTTAATTACTCAGTCATCAACTATGATTCAAACAAATCGGAGTATATTGATGTATACCATAGTCCGCCACAGTATCTATCTGTATGAAGTCAGACTATAAAAGCTTCGCTGCTTAAGCCCCGTTCTAAATTTCACAAATGTTATTATATAAAGGATAGCTACTTAGTTATCCGCCTTCATGTACTATTTCCTTCAACTGAGACCCCTACCTATGTCTCCACGATCTCACAGAAGTGCTTACGATACATTCGTATCACTGTGTAGGAACTACATATTTTTTCAATTGATCCGCTTTCGCAACGTACAGTGTGAACAAGTACAATAACCAAACGCGAAATTAAATCGTACTATACGCTCAGGGCCTTGAAGAAGTTAATAGTTTGCTTCTTGCTTAATCTAGCTCACGCTAACATTTTCCTTTTCTTAGCAGTTGAAATGGCGCTCTCATGTTGAGAGGCGATCGAAGAAAGTCACGTTCTGCAGTTCAAGGTCGTTTCTCGTTTTAACAGTCGGCCCCCGTCGGACGAGTCTCGTCGCTTGGGCGTGGCGTTTTTTTCCAGGCCCTGTGGGTCCCCCCTACAAATTTTCTCATGCATACGTTAAAAAGAACGGTGCGGCAGAGGCCGTGTTTGTCACTCTCTATGCATCTGAACTGCATGGAACAGAAATAATTTTTGCCTGAGTATCAATGAACCTTTTATGGTCGACGCTAGCGAGCACATACGACGAAACACACACATTCTAAGCCATATTCTATCTCTAGCGACTTCAATGAGCAGTAAGGTAAAATGACAGCGATGCCGGATACATAGACTTTCTTCTCAAGTACTGCTATGACTCGTCTGATTGGAATGGACTAAAATAACTCAAATTATGCCGGCCACCTGCAGGACCACTGGCGGAGATCACTATCGAGCATCTTAATAACGTGTGCATGCATTGCGTGCAGAAAATTTATCTTGTATGTGTCTTTAATGCAGCATCTATTATATAATAGCGAGCAGAAGTGTAGGAGGTCTACACTTCGTTAGCAATTCCTTTCTAAGAAGAAATGAAAAAACGGTTCATACAGGTGTAAGTTCTATGGAAATTCTTTTTCAGTGAAAACCGAGTTCCAGAAGTTTTTTCTGTAAGACTTCTTACTATTTCTTGCGAAAGCACAGATTAGGTTAAATGGGTACCTATCCAACAAACCTATTGCAGTTTGACTATGATGAAAATAATTTCGTTTTAACGAAACTCCTAACAAGACTTGCACCTTTTTGAAGGTAACCTTGCAGTTTTCGTGACTATTTCAAGTTATTTCAAGACCGCAGTAGACTTGTCATAGTTAGCTGTCTATACCAAACAATCTATCCTCGAGCAGGAAAATTCCACAATTTGATCTTGTCAGAAACGAGCCCGCTACATTTCACCCTGATTTTTCTATGTCCAACGAAACGCTGAAACAAGTATCGACTCATGTCCGTCGTTCAGAAGTAAAATCACTAGACAGGCCTGCGCGGACGCCTCCAATCTTAGCGACCAACGGGACCGTAAACGATATGCCAGCACACCGACGACGTTCTGCGAGCCATCCGGCGTAACGCGTCTGTGACACTTTAGCCTGCCAAACTGCCGAGTACCGAGCCAGACATTAAGCGATAAGCGAACACTTGCCGTTGTCGAGGCAAACGAGATACCTAATGTGGTCGACGGTTCGCGAAGACGAAAAAAAATGACAGTGGACACAGCTGGAGGAATAATTTGCTAGAAAGCACTGGCCAAACCGAAGCTGAGTCCAACTAGCGCTGTCCAAGGCAAGCGGCGTTTGGCCCGAGTGGAGACACAGAATCGCTGCAGGAAGGTGGCGCCGTACGAAGGCTTGTTACAAACCGATAAGGATAAAAGGAGTAAAGACCACAGGAAAGGTCCGATTGGAAATGGCGTTAAACACTCGAAGCAAAAACGATTTATAGTGACTGCAGTGGTTCGTCAGGAGGGCGTTGTTTTCGGCGGCCGCGAAGAAGTTCATCATCGATTCAGTTGCGTCTCCGCACTGAGAGGCGTGTGAAAACACCAGGACCAGAAGTAATCGGGTAGCATCCCTTATAATTATTGTGACATTGCTTGAGGCAATTCCCATATATGTATATATGGCGCGTTTTGTGTTGTCTTTTTCGAGCATGGCAGACATGACGAAGTAGGATACAGATCCCTCGACTTCCCTCTTCGGGTCTAAAATTAATCCGGGTAAAAACTTCGAGCAAAAACTGTCTAAACTTTTGAATAGTAGACAACTCGCGACCGAAACCTACTACAGCACAGGCCATCATCTCTGTTGCGGAAAACTCAAATGTGAAACAATTACCTAAGCTAACGTTGGTGCATACGTGTTGATACTTCAGTCGGTAGATAGTCAAATCCCATGTAAATATCTGTCCCTGCAACGAATGGGATAGGGGGCAAAGATGAAGCACCCTTCCTTATTCGTAGCGTCTTTGCACCATTGGCGAACCATCAGTGACTAACTTAACAGTCAGATTGTGCAGAGTTATTGCTATAACCTTGCCTCGTAATATGATTTGAGAATATCAATAATTTTGAAGATTGACGTCCGTTACCCATAGGTATGATGATGTGTTTTGATCTGCCACGGTCACGACTATAGAGTAACAATCCTTTTATTATAATGTGGTTAGTTTTACGTCGGGTATTACCCTATTAGTGATTATATATATATATAATTAAAAATTAGTAATGCTTACCTGGGTCGGCTCGTGACCGGTCCCTCTTAGCAAAAGAACAAAATTTCGTACTGTTCAGTTCTGTTTTTTTAAAATTATTATTATTATATATGCATTGGTTGGCCACAATGAAGTCGAATACTTATTTCTTACAATTTACATATAAGAGCTCTAAATTAATGTGGAATGTATCATTCAAAAGACAAGTGGGCCATGCAAACTTCACTTACTATACCGTAGAACAATGTAGGCGTTAGAGTAATTTGGTACGAGGGATTTAAAAACTCGCCGTACCCCCGCGTAGGCAAAACTACAGAGTGATAACAACGTCGTTATAGTTGCTCTATGATGGCAAGCAAGCCGCCTTGTCCTAAATTCTGTTACGATAAACTGGAGATTTTGCAGTATTTGTCTTAAGGCCTGAGCTCCTGCAGGGGCCTTTGCCAGGTAATTCACCGACGATCTCTCTAATTCAATAACGCCTTCTCACACTCCAGTGCCTGCATACATACGCAGTACCTGGTCTCAAACCGTCACGCTCGCATTCGAGGCCAGAAAAAGTTATGTTGCTAACGCCTAATTACAACCAAAAATTCGCGCGTAGCAATTTATTGCTTTCCGTTCGTCGGCACCCTGTTCGAACCTGAGTAACTCGTTTCAGCTGGCCGTTTACGTCTATGTATCAAGTTTTGCGTCTGGCCTCGCCCTTAGACGTAAGCACGAAACAAAGTACGTCTCTGCCCGGATTCCAACCTGAGCCACAACGTTTGCATCCTTAAGATTAGCACACAAATACGTTATTCACGAGGACGTGTACGTTCACGTCTAGCAGCGATTACATTAGAAACACCCTGTAGTCTTACCACGATGAGACGACGATTGCACGCAGACTAATGTCATGTTATCATTATGATACTTGCATGTTTGGACGACTACAGCATTGAGTGGATGATAGCAAATGTTACGGTGCTGTAGAAAATCATTAGCAAGAACTAATGGAAAAGACTGCAAAACAGGAATACTCAATCTTTCTACATGATGTACTGATGGGTTCGTTTAAATTCGGAACTTTGCTTGTGTTTTGTTCTAGAGATTTAAAGCTTAGACAGGAACAGACATATCGACAAAAATTTGCATCTGTTCAAAGTGTCGGTCCTGGTAATCAGGTTTATTTCATCTAACTTCCGTTCGTCTCGATTGTCGATGCGATACGGGCCCTAAGGCTGTCACAGGTTTTTATTCCTTTCCAGTTAGCTCAAATGAAATAGTCGATGTTGACATGTCGAAACGTTAAACTCTCCCTTATTAATGCACTACGTATAGTAAGCTGGGCTATGCAGCTATACGAGCTTACTGCAAAATATATGCTCAGATTCTCAATAACCCAACACGCTGTATGGATGACATATGTCGGCTAGTATGAGCTACTGGCGGACCTTTGGCCTTCTTTTAGACACTCCGTTTATCCAGCGACGACGACGCTTTTCACAACACGCAGGATAAACTATTTGTTAGTGGTCTTGCCGCCCAGGAAGAAGTACACTGATATGACTTCCCTGAACACAACACTTAGGACCTGATGGGTCTGAAATGTCATTTAGCCCACGCTAAACGCATCCTGTTTTTGTCTGCTGCAGATTTACCATTATTGTCTTTTCATAGCCGTAATAACTGTACACTGTTGACATAAAATAACTCAAGAACCATACTATTCCTCGGGAAAGGAGTAAATAATGACTGGTTTCTGTCAAATTTGCTTTCATCCAGTAATATCAATGTTGGATGAATGTATTCATCAGACTGCAACAGACCCGTAAGAACAGTCTCAATTTAATTGAATACTGTTGGGCTTTATAGGGTGATCGTTATATATGCAGTTATTAAACGTGCGTTAAAAACCCGGGACTATTTTACCATTCAAGCCAAGCGTAAAAATTAATAGTTAATAATTGTAATGTGTAGTATTAGTTTTAAAAATATCCATACGCCTACGACAACTTGTATTTCCCCCTAAATATGAAAATAGACCATGTATATCTAGATCAATAAGCATGGACATTTTGAAAAAAGAAATTGAACAAGTATCACATTAAATACCAAGGCACTGTTCCTGATTTCTGGACGCCCATGTACGACCCGAAGTGACTTAGTGACAAGCGCCGTCTAAAAATTTAACTTCGAGATGACCCTCATAGCGACAGCTTCCCAAACCTAGGTGTCATCTAAGTAACTTCCTCGTATCGCTTGCATACTAGTTGCTTGTAGGCATTTCTAAAATACATGTGTGGAACATCATATGTAATTATAGTGTATCTGAGATCGAAAGACACGTATAAGGGCGCCTGACTTTTTTTACGTACTAGCTTCACTTTTGCAGCAACTAACCATCCCGCATCGAATATCATTCAGAACGGAGTCAGCATCCGGCTAATATAACAATAACTTCGTTACCGAGTGATAAAATCGGCCTTCCGTTTCTACCAAGAAATCGCAGCGGTGCGCCTTTGTCTGACTCCAATCTCGAAACAGAGCCGGCCATCAAACCGACAGAGTCTGTGGCATCGTATTTTAATCGAATCCCTTCGCCAGCACTGATATAGATGCTGTTACGCTATGCTGCGTTTCTGTTGTTTAAACACGCGAATCCTTTTCTATACATATACAAATACATGCATACACATAGCGAGAAGCAGATACAAATTGTCGAACACACAATTCCCCCGATAGCTCAATCCCATGCGAACCCCCACTCTTAACCCGTCACTTGCTTAAACAATGATGTCCATCAAATACATTGGTTCGACCGGAAGGCTCGCAGCTGCTGGCCAAACTCCATGTCGTTCGTGCATAAGCAAGCAAAAGGCGAATAACTTAAACGGACCTGTCCTTTGGGTGGCTGAGCTAGAGACTGTCACTGTGGCCTATCGAGAAGCTAAACTTCGCCCTGACAACGGGACCGTACGAGACTGAAATTTGAAAAATTGTTCTCGTGTTTAAGAGATTTCCGGTTCGTGTTATAGCGTAACGATCGTTTGCGAGAGACAAATCATTTTCGAAGAATGTAACTGTTGCTGACTGACGGCCTTGCGCCTAACCGGAGGAAAAAGCCACCAAGCCGCGGACCCACAGGGTCCTTTTGATGTTGAATGCAGAACTTTGTAAAACAGTGACTCACATTTGAATAACATTTCTTAAACATTCTCTAGGTAAACTGTGTATAAAATCATCATTTGACATCTTTGAGAATATCATCATTAGATAAGCGATGATTGCGCCATAGTAAAATTTGGTGGATACGCTCTGGAAAGCTTTTTAAAAGTTCCTAAAAATTTCGTAAAAGTCAACGTCTTGCATTCCACCTAGGACATATTCTAATATGGAGTCGCCTGGTAATGACCTTAAATGAGTGGGGTGTTCGACGAGCTGGTATATGTACATCACAGTTGGATGAGACGTGGATTCATGGATAGAGAAGTAAGGCCTCTTACTGGAAAATTAGGTCCAGGAGATATATATATATATATATATGTATTGATTTAAATGTAGACGCACTTTCTCAATCTCTTCGTTCATACTTGTGGGCCTACGTCTAGTTTAAGCTAGGGTTTCCGTTGTGTGTGTCAATAAAGCACGGTTTTCTTATAATCATTCGTAATAAAAATATCTTGCATCATACCACGCCTACTTAGCAGAGACGAAATGTTACTATTCGATCGAAAACAAAAATGTTCCGACGTCTCTTTAAACTCCAAACCACTTTTTGGCCTAGTTGACCTAACTTGAATTCTATTTAATTGGGATAAACGTAAATTACAGAGATCGGCCTTCTTCTTTTCGATAGCGCCCAACTTCAGACTAGTAACTATGACAGCTATAAAAACCTAATCTAATATCCGCATGACCAATGTCCAATGGGCAGCACCGTTTGACCGCTTAGGTAATAAAATTACGGCTCACGTTTATGCTGTCTACCAACACCCATCACAGTCACCCTGTATTCATGAAATTTGAAGAGAATGTGCCTCAACCTAGGCGAACAAAGGTGGAATGCGGCACTAATAAAGCCATGAATACTTTAACGGTCCCTTTAGGTTACATTTTGTACAGGTAATATTTGAATCAGTCTCCAGCTAAGGCTCTCAGGGTGCCAAAGAAATATTTACGAAGCGGAGTCTGGTTTGTGCAATACATTAATACTTAACTATCTTAGCAGAAAAATGGCCGAACTACATTTTAAAAAATAATATTAATCCATGTGAACACTGACTCGTGTGGTCGTCAGTATCAATGCCTTTGCTAAAAATTTAACATATCTATATATATGAATAATGAGTTAATTGTGACCAGTTATTGTTACCGTTAGCGCTCATGTCAGGGAGCGAGTCGATGCCTTTCGATCGCCATCGTCGCACTGTAATAATCTCCGATGGTGTGTTCTCTGAGAATTTTATAGAACATGTTTATAAACGAATAGTTTATGTTTTATGTATAAAAAAAGTAATAATTTTTATTTGCCTACGCAGGAACTATAGTAAATAACCTACGTGTCCCTCCCAGCAGCTAAACTGAGTTAAGTTGCTTCGGAACTGACCAATAACATCGAATAGATCTAGGCCACTAAGCGAGATTCTTAGCAAGGCCAAGTTCGGCAGCTCACATGGAACGTTACACCATTTGATGAAAGCTAACGCCTCGAACGCGATCAGATCATTCGGTGACCGTCGAATCGCTGGATGCATTTTCATACAAGTGTATATATAGACAGAGGTTGGCAATAGACGCAATGGACCATTGTTTCTTTTTACCTCTAAAGAGGATTCACGATATTCAGCTCATATCTCAGTAATAGGATTCGTCAAAAGCATACGCTCGATCGCAGCTCCGGCCAGTCGGCCGGCACCACCCGACATCTTCGTCAACTGTCGTATAGATATTATCAACGGACCGGAGACAATAAAAGGAATCCAAATAAAATTTAATTACACCCCAAAAATTTCGACCGTTTTTGGTTTTGCCTTATATATTTTAAGTAAGCCAAAGAGAATTAAGTGTCATCTATAAGTACCGATCGTTTGTCGGGGATGGTTGTCCTTTAATTTTTTTTTGAAGAGACGAGCATCTATATGCACGCATGATTATGCATATAGTTTTTATGATTTGAAATGTGAAACTAAGCTTCGGGTTGCGAACTCAGGTGTAGCGGAGTTAACAAGCGATCTTCCTTTTACTGAGCAAATTTCTGACGAAGCTATTAAAATTGAATAGGGTCGTCTTGTAACCTTGCCCGAACTTTAAACAGGGACGAGATCAGACAGATATAGAACTTGTCCGCTGATATTCAGTTAGTTGAAGCTTAATAAAATTGGAGGATCAGCAATTCTTAGGATCTCTATGAGTGGAGCAAAAGTTTCGTTTGCGCCGTGGGCAGACCTTATTTACAACAATAAAATCACAATGTTTTCTCTCAATACAGCTGACACCAAGTCATGACCCTGGTTGACCTCCGACTATTCCTCAGTTTATGTAGTTCCATTCTGCCGTTATACGAGCTTATCTTGTCGATGGTTCCGAACAGAACGTACCGTTACTGGCTAAGGCTACGTAGTTTCCTCTGCCAAACGTCTTTTTGTTCGCCTTTGTGCAAGAATCGAAACAAGATCCAACATTGGATTACGTGACTTATTATGTTGGACATAATGGATAGCTAAACGTAATGAAATTCGACCGGCACGCCACAGCCAGCAGGTACAAAAGCAAAGACGGGACGATGAGGCGCCTGTACGAGCTAGAGCCAGCATTGTCCTTCAGGACCAGTTCTAGGCAGCTTCAAGAGATAACAGCAAGTAATTTTATCTCAGTGATCCATTAGATTCCAATAAGCGGCCGTATTACCTTGACCGCAAATTGTATTGAAGAAGTCGCAGGTGCGAGAGTACCGCTAGCGTGATACAGAAGCTGAACGAGCTGAGTAAAACGAAGAACTACATAACATAGCGTTGGTTTATTTAAAAAAAGGTAATTATTTATTGCAAGCCCTTACGATAGGCTCGTGTTAGCAATAAAAATGAATCAGAGATTAAACGCAATTTTACTATGTATACTCTTTAAGCGAGATACAAATGATGTAATGGCAATCGAACGAAAAGTGTTATACGACGTTACTAAATATCTGCGGCGAAGGCAAAAACGCGTGTTGTAAGATTCGAGCAACACTTGAAAAATAGACGCATATATAGATATCTATATACATACGTGCATATCTATATATATGCACGTAGACAATGAATAGCATAGGTTGCGAGACATGGGCTAAATCGCAGCTTACAGACCTGCCATGCAGGATAAAGTCCGAGGGACAAAGCGGCGAAGCATATAAGCCAAACGTGTGCACCTCAGGCGAAGTTCCGGAATATACCGATCGTTATATGAGCTGAGCCATTTGGCATTCCGTTGTCAATCGCCACCGGCATGGAGAAGATCTCCAAGAAAGAAGGAGGCACAGAGAAAAGTCACGAATTCAACCAAACAATAACGCTCGTATCGGTTACTTTTGTAACATTTTTAAGTTAGACTGAGCCATACAGCTAATAATGAAAATAATAATTATTATCAGATTGAAAATAACGCTGTACTGTAATCTAACGTCTATTCTGCCTTTATCGGCGAAAACGTCTGAAAACCAAAAGTTAACGTAAGAGAGAACATACGTATATACGGTCTACATATATCTATATATATGCAAACCGTAGTCGTTACACATTGATCCGAACCATTCACAGCCATCAGAAAGAACAGTATCTTTTGAACTATTATATTTACAAACATCGTTCTCTCAAAAGCGCGACCGTTGGCAATAAAGCGAACTAGAAATGCTATTTAGTCTCGTCTGCCTCATCTTCTCCATCCTTGTTCTTAGCGTACAGAAACGGCCGAGAACTTTTAGCAGACCGCTAACGCTCGCCTTGCCTTTTCCAAAGTCCACCGATGCTTCTCGCTCCATAAATTTTCGTGGGCCAAGCATCGTTTTGCCACACGTGATATGCACCTAAGCGGTTAAATTAAGCTTACAGATTGGCTGCTCACCGTTACTGGCCTTCTGCGTCTCAACTCTCATTGATCGTCGGGTCCGTTTCCTAACCGAGCAAAATGCAGGTTTTCCTTTGCGTGGAGCGGCCAGCTCTTTCTGTTCATTGCAGTTCGTTTATTGACAAGATCGCCACGGCGGTGAAGGCGATTTTCTTTCTTTCGAATTTTCGTTTCGCGATTCCACTTTCCACCACCTCTTCCTGCACTGCTAAAGGCGTCAGCACGTGCACGTCTCCAGCGGCACCAGGGGCAATAGGTCCTGGATGTATCGCATCGTTATCGCTGGCGTCGATGCAGCAGAAGGTATACGCATGGAAGCCAAAGTCTGAAGTCTGCTCGCCATCAACACACCGATTGCCTAGAAGCCAACCATGCGAGAAAGCTTATGACTTGGTAGTATCTAATGGGCCGTGTGTATAAGCAATAGCTAGTCGCACTGAAGGCCGTCAGAGGATGGAGAGAAACATTTCAAAGTGGGAAACGGCACTGGAAATGGTCGCTTCGCCGCCGTTTCAAACAGAGCCAACGTCAAGTAAGCGGATTGAGAATCATATTCGATCGAAAAAAATACAAGCAGAGTTCTAACGAAGCTCCGTAGCCCCCTTGCTTTGTGGCATACAGCCTATATAACCGAAATCAGCCGACGTGTGCCGCTCTTCCGCCAAACGCCACTAAAGCATGGGCGTACGGATTCCCGGAGGTGCTGCGAATACCCGAACGGAAATTCGCAAAAGGGAAAACTGCGACGGTCGCAATCTTCGCTTCGCGTATCATTCCAGTTTTGCTAAACGTGGCTTGATTTTCAGAAGTTCGATTTCACGGGTGAGCCAGCGTCATCACCTTACCTTTACTTACTCTCAATTTTCACCCACACAGGATGTGTTTACAGTTCTACATAATTTTAAATTTTATCTAATAGCATAGTGAGCATTAATAGCATAACATACGCAGGAGTGTACTTTTAAGATTTTAAATTTTATCTAATAGCATAGTAAGCATTAATAGCATAACATACGCAGGAGTGTACAAGTTTTCATATACGCAGGAGTGTACAAGTTTTCATATATGATAGAGCATGTACGTCCGCTGCGTGGTTGTTTGCATTTCCGTGCGGATATCAAGCGTTCGTGTAGCATCTGACGAAGGAAACATTCCTGACCTGATCCAGGACGGACGGGCACTCGAATCGTTCGACCAGCGTGGCTATGACCATGAGGAACCTACAACTACGTCACTTCTCACTGCCGCTGTGGCAAGATACAACTACGTCACTTCTCACTGCCGCTGTGGCAAGGTACAACTACGTTACTTCTCACTGCCGCTGTGGCAAGGTACAACTACGTTACTTCTCACTGCCGCTGTGGCAAGGTTAACAAGTGCCCCCGTCGCTGTCCTTTCCACTACCAAAGGAACACAAATATTTATCCCAAATATCGGTTTATGTTTTTATTTGTTCGCAAGTACTCGCGACGATATGACAATGGAGGCCTGACTCACTTGCATGCATCTTTATCTCAGCAGCAAAGGCCGGTCACGACCAATCCTTTCGACGATATTCAAATAATCTTGCTCTTAGCCTTCGAGGCAACAGATTTGCTTTTCGCGTCCTTCACACTGGTTTTTCCTGTAACCACCTTCGCCATGACCACGCTTTTCATCGCGGCGTTTTCCTGACCTTTAGCTTTAACTGGCGGGATTGAGGCTTTGACCTTGGAGGTCTTAATTGCTGAGGCCTTGCTTTTCGCCAGAGGTGGAGCCGAATTTTTTGCTGGAGGCAGAGACTGTGGTTGGGGCAGTGCTGATGATAATGAAGATGATTTAAGTGGTTGTGATGTTTTTGGCGGCGCTGCTGGTTGCGATAATGGTGCTACTGCTGATGGTGCTGGTTGCGATAATGGTGCTACTGCTGATGGTGCTGGTTGCGATAATGGTGCCACTGCTGATGGTGCTGGTTGCGATAATGGTGCTACTGCTGATGGTGCTGGTTGCGATAATGGTGCTACTGCTGATGGTGCTACTGCTGATGGTGCTGGTTGCGATAATGGTGCTACTGCTGATGGTGCTGGTTGCGATAATGGTGCTACTGCTGATGGTGCTGGTTGCGGGTCTGATAGTTGTGGTTCTGCTTGAGGCGGCGGTGGTGGCGGTGGCGGTGGTGGCGGCGGTGGTGGCGGTGGTGCCCCTATGGGAACGCCCATCGGCACGATCTGATTTGCAATACCCCCTTGTGGTCCTCCGATCATAGATAGGACCACGGGTTGGCCACTTGCATCGATCTGTACATTCTGTGCAGCCTGGGCAATCGCATTGAGATCAATCACCATGCTGATTTGTCCCGCCGTGTGTGATCCATCGATGGCAGGCTGTTGGTAAGCCGCCATCGCTGCTTCTGTATCAATAGTGTAAACTATAGGCTGTTGACCGACAGCCTCTTGCATCACAGGTTGTATCACTGGTTGCATTACCTGAACGATATAGCCTCCCTGGTCCTGCTGATACGTTTGGTACTGCCCTCCCACGTCTGGATACATCGGAACGACATACGCCCCAACGACGTTTCCGTTTTCGTCGACTGGAATTTGCTCCGGAGGAGTAGCAACCTCAATCGCTCCACTACCACGAAGGCCCCAGTATACCCCGTTCGGGTCCGCAGGACCGTCGACGGGGCCATCAGTCTCATAATATTCAGCCTCAGTAGCATTTTCGTCCTCATTGGAGTCTGCCGCTGTTGCGAACTCCTCAATCCCAGCTGAGGCGTCCTCCGCCGAACCGCCACGAAGCGCGCAGGTACCTTCACTTCCAGCTCCATGTTCGTACCTCTCTGTAGCCTCTGCGTGCCTATCGTCGTAAATCTGTCCTTCGTAGGAGCTTGCATGCTCATCATACGCGCCAGCCCCGTATGTGTTTTGTCCTTCCTCGTCATATCTAGCATAGCTGTATTCTGCTGCTCCGCACTCTTCAACGCCACCACCACCTCTTAAACCGTAACCATTCTCCTCTGCACGACCTTCGTCCGCGCCGGTAGTGTACGCGTCGGCGTCTGTATCCGCGTCTACTGTTTCTGCGTCATATGCAGCATACTCGTATCCGGCGCCACCGCGCAATCCGGGATCTTGCCGACCTGCATTTTCATTGCCGTCCTCATCGGCACCTGCGGCACCATACTCTTCCGCTCCTGCAGTGCTGAACTCTTCAGTCTCCAATCCGGCATCATATTCCTCCACGTCGGCTACCTCATACTCATTTGCCCCGGCACCGCCTCTAAGCCTATTATATTCTGTGTGATCATCGTGGCCAGCCGATGAGTCGACGTCCGCAGTCTCCGCGTACTCTGCATACTCTGCATACGTGCCAGTGCATGCGTCGGCGTTCGCATAGTACTCGGCACCTTCAACTTCGGTTTCGGCCTCGGTTTCGGCCTCTGCCTCGGCCTCTGCCTCGGTCCTGTAGTATTCCGCGGCGACGTTTCCGGCCCCGCGAAGCGTCCGGACTGTGCTATAGACCTCAGCACCACCAGACTTGTCTTGCTGCTGAGACAAGAGAGACCCGCTATAGGCGTCTGTATCGCGAACCTCCTCCCTTACGGCGTTGTTATCAGTTGACGATATAGTCACAACCTCGTATTCTTCGTTTACTCCACCCCCACGTAAGAAGTACTCTTCTACATTCTGCGAATGTATCCCTTCGCGTTCGAAGAACGACTGGGCGGAGATGGCCGCCATCAGACGTTGCTGGCGTCTAAGTGCACCGTGTTGGCAACGATGTTCAGTATTTCTGTGTTGGGTTGTCCTGCCTATCTATGACTCGCTGAGGTGTTTAACAAATCCGGAACAATATCAATTAGGATGAAAAGAGCAGGCGCGGCGACGTAGTGGTCAGATACGACGTACGTAGATCTACACTTCTCGATAAACAACTTGTGTGTATTGCCGCTCAAGCGTACGGCGCTGAACTATTGGCACTCTTATATGGACTCGTAGATAAAGTAAGCAGATGACAGTAATTTTTTACAGAGCGAATACAACAATCTGTGCCCGGATTTCCGATACCACTATTAGCAAAAATAAGATTATCGCTGATGCAGGACAGAATTCAGATCGTGGACGACGCGACGCTTGCAGATCGGTATCAAATTAAAAATTAAATCAGCAAAAATCCACACCTTCAATGATTGCTATTAGTGGCTTGTACGCCGCTAAATAGTTATTTGAATATTTTTACCAAGATTTTCTCCACTTCAATTGCCAGCTCAATCGTATTAGTAGTTAGTGATTTTGGCGAAATAATGATGTAGCTTGGAAAAAGCGCAAGTCCATAAAGGATATCAATGCGTTTGCTTGTCTGTGATTTATTCAAGGCGCAAGCATGGTATGTGTACTGTTATTACCAGTGAGCTTACGTCACTGCAAATCTCTGATCACATGACGTCATTAAAACTGTGACAGCCTTTGTTTGTTAGCCTGTTTCTGTTTGATCTTTCAATCGCTCAGACAATCGCTCGCGTTCAGCTTGGCCAACCAGCATCTTTGAAGAGCCTTTCTGGCCTACAAGCGAGGATAACGTATTGCTTTTCAGCGATGCTACGAAACATTCCGTTAGATCGGTTTCATTAGAGTGACGCGCTCAAAAGTAAGGTTTGCAGCATGCCCGCAAACTTGGGACATGTCGGTGTCATGGCGTATGTATGTGCAGCTGGCAAATCACCACCGGAAGTAACAAGGTTATGTGTAGCTCAACTTTTGCAGTGAAGTTCAGCAATGTTGCAAAATTGTGTGTAATCGAGATATGACATCGATTTCAGAGTGAGATCCATTAGCGTTTACTCTATATCCATTTGTTGAAAATTAGTTAAGCACGAATATCATTGTTCTAGTGTAACAGCGTTGAAGCTGAGGGGAATCAAGGAATTAGGAGAGAAAGGAAGATAGTAAAAATGCTTTAGTTTTAAAATTAAGGAGACTCGCTTCATGTGATGCAGGATGCAATTTTTTTAACGTGATTTCATGCTGTTGATCACCAGCAAAAAGCCCCCACGGGGAAAAGTCTTAATGGGCCTTCAGTTTGGGATGTTTCTCTGAGCGCTGCTCGGATATGACACGGATAAGAGGCTAGCGTTCTCATTTGTGTCGTTGATTTCTGAGGTACTTGACTGCGTATGGTTAAACCGAATGTTGATTTTTTATTGTGGTGTAATTTTTACGTAGCGAAGAGAAAATCTATTGTGTGGAATTTGCTTTCGCGTACAGCCTTGCTTTTGCCTACAGGCCAACATCGAAGTAGGGTGAAGGTTGCTCTTTGCCCTGAGTGAGGCTTAGCCCCGACGGTCAGACTTAAGGACGACTCGTAAGAGCCCGGCTTTTAACCCAGCATAAATAATCTTAATTAACAGCACTACAAACAGTGTCGTTACTACTAAGAATGTACTAGTCCATATAAATGTTTGAATTTACTGACGCAGTGATGCGAAAGGCACTACCGTGAAAGCAAAAAGGCGAACAAATACCTTTTTTAAATGCCTTTTTCATGATAGTATATTTTATTTTCCGTAATATTTGAGTGTTCTTTTACAAGAAGCTCCTATACAACAATATATGATTGTATCTACTATTTGTTTATCACAACATAAACTTGGTAAAACCAACAAATAGCTGGGCGAGCTAGAGCTAGACGCATACAACACGACCGTACATTTTTTTTTTGAAGATTTGTATTACCCAAATGAAGCCTTGGGCAACTGCCAGTTGGGTTTAAAGTAGGCTGATTACAGATGCGCATCCCCGAGCGATAGCCCGAGCGAGCGTTTCAGTTGAACAAACGTAGTGAGATATCGTCTAGATCAATTGCAAACTCTGAAATCACCGGAGTCACACTGGAAGAAATTAGCGTACGTTAAGTCACTAGGATTCCATCAGCGTGGAACGAAGCTTTTTCCGTACGTGTATAGCGGGACTTCGGTAAGGTTTCAGCTATCAATCAGCGTAAAATAGCGACGACGACTACAACAAATTGTAAACAGGTTAGAGAATTGCGGACTCGCGAATTGCTAAGTAGCGTTACGTGGCCTGGGGCCATATTGATTGTTAACAAAAAACGCTGCAGAGATTGCTGCTGTGAAACGTTCGTTGCCTGGCTCTAGGAGCACGTAAGGACGTGCTCCCTACGTGAAAATCCAAGCGAACAATTGCCAGAGGAAAAGTCGTGTTCTTGGTTTCCCACTGTACAATGCTTATGAGGTAAACACAGAAAATAAAACATAAATACCAAATATATCCTGAACCTGCTCGTTTGAATTACGTTGCTACTCCGCGAGATCATTAAGAAACAAAACGAATCTTGTGTACGATCAGCTGTCTTCTATTGTTTACCCTTAGTACCATAACGTAGGAGTTGGCTGCATTATGGTAGCGTTCTTCATGCACAGCCCGTTTACTGCCAACCTGACGGTAACTCAGCGCATTGTCATAACGAACGCTGATGACGATTAGGGTAGCCATGAGTATTGTCGTACTCGTCTGAATGCACTCCGCAGTCTTCCAGCTTAATTCTTGTCTGGTTATGTTGTTTTAGTATCTAACTGCACGTAAGTAAGGTACCATTCAACGGAAATGCACACTCTTTTGCCGTGGTAAATATGGTGATGATTACTGGGTGTAGTAACCTAAGAGTGAATGCTACTAACAAGGACCAATACGGATTAGCTTTTTGTTCTGAGTGAATGGTATCTATCCTTTGAAAAGGGAATCGCTTTTGGTGCCACCCCAAAAACAATTTCTTCAAGATAACACAGCTACAGTCCACAGCAAGTCGTATGATCGTATATGTTGATACGAGGCCCGATAAGAGCCTACATAAATATATAAATCAAACAAAAACCGCATTAACATAAAGCTGGGGGTAGTTTCAGGAATCGTTATCAGAAGTGTTTATGATACAAGTTCATTGCCGTAATACCATATGTACTCAATAATGTGGTTAAGAATCTTGGAAGGTGCCTTTTGAAGCACCTTAAGTACTCAAGCCTGAAAAAGGTACCGTCAGCATAAAGTGCCGAGGTAGATTTGTAAGGTGTCTATTAGCTCGAAGATGCACGGGTTGGAACTATATTGGAGGGATCCTACAACTTGTCCTAGCAGTACCTCATCAATCGATTTAGCTAAAAATACTTACGACTTTCTTATAGTCAAGTAAGCAGTTTAACAAGGTCTATTTATTACTGTTCAATCGTTGATGGGCAAATCTGGGGAGGCTGAAGTTTATATACAAAAGTTTTGCACTATGTATTTTAATAGTACCCGAATATAAATTTTAGACCGCCACCAACTAAGGTGTCAATTCAGGTCAATGTATTACATATACAAATCCTAATGTTCGGGAAGAAACTTTCCTCTAAATATAAATTCACAATTAATAATGGTAGTAGTATGATGAGTTTGAGTGGTATTAAAATATTAAAATCGTTTCCATATTACAGTTTGCAATACAATTTTTCTCGTTTCAACGTCGATTTGCGTTGTACATCACGAAAGATTGTTGTTCTTACTAGTTAGTCGGCCCTAACAATATGAAAAGAGGTGCATCGTTGACAAAGCGTCACGTACCGTTTTCATAGCAATACGACTCATACGACGTCGCCAAGGGTGTCATCGTCTGCTTTGCGCAACGGGTCCCCGAAGACCAGTAATGGCGAAAGAATACTATTACCGCTACTACCTTCGTGGCGCCGCTGCAGCCCTCCAAATGAATTAGGTAGACGCATCTACACAAAGAAGACATGGTCCTAACCGAAGATTATCGTACGCTGGTTATATAATCCGCTTATTGGTGCTCGGTGCTGGTTTGTTGGGGACATCTGATTTTTGAAGCTGTCTCAAAGGGGCGATGATAACAACGGTGACAGCGGCTCTGTCGAGATGATCCGAGGTCTGATGAGAGTTGGAGATCAGACCGAGAAAAACAGAATAGTACAGGGCTTTTAAGTTGGCTGGAGTGCGAGATCTATAACTCTGTTAAGCAAACAGGTGGTTGTACGGGATTTGCTTGTTATAAAGCAGTTAGCAGATGATAGCATATGGTAGCCACATGCATTGCAGTGGACGATGAATCTGTTCACCTAAATGACCAATAATATCGCCATTTCCCGTACGAAAATACGAGCAGCAAACTAGAAGGATAAAACGATACAAAGAAAAGAAGCGCTTGACGCCGTGTCCGTATTGCCCGCAATGGTGCTCCACCGCATTACATGTATGGCACTCCCGTGTTTTAGTACTACTCTGTGCTGCTGTAGGGGCTCTGTCTACAGGTTAGCTTCCGGAGTTGCCGGTGCGCTATCAGAAAAAGGCAATGAGGTCGTAAATTGTCGTCTATGTCGATTGCAAGAGGTCACTGAGGGTGCCAAAGGCCAATAGGTGGGACAAAATGGCTGAGGATAGCTAGAGATAATTAAACATATACGGCACACTCTCACCAGCAAGATCGAGACGGCCAGGACAACCAGTTCACTCTAAAAGCGTGACACCAGTTCTCAGGCACGAGAGAGGAACGCCATGATGTTACGGCGGTAACAAAAGCAACAAAGAAAACAAAGAACAAAAAGAAGAGAGTAGCGCTTGGGAACATGCAACAGTAGGATGCGGTTTCGATTTTGGTAGCCTACGCCTGAATGTCGGTCGTTGCTAATGAATTCACAAGATACCGAGTATAGATGCAGTTCGTCTTAGTACGTACATACTCAGGTGCAATGCACGTTTAGCTCCATTTGGCTAACAAGCATATCGTGCTTATTGTGACGAATAACCTCTACGAACTACACGCTGGTGTGCACGTACCGTTTGTCTACTCAATTTGCCCTAGATGTCCCTATAGGTCATCTTGGCCATTTGCCGGCGATTCAGATAAAGTCAACTCAGGTTGACGTAGTTGAGGAAGGTGTAAATACAATCAGCTTGCTAGGATCACCTGCAGCACTGTCGCAGTTCGATTGGCCCGCTGTCGTCCGTCGAACGGGTTCGTACGGTGGTTGTAATTGCGGACTAGATGCACTGTGGGTGACTGATGTCAAAAAAGATGGACCTTTCATTATTTTACAGGATCGCATATAAGACAAATTTATATTTTCGGTTGACCCTCTTGGTCAGTCCTACACAACTTCCGGCTTTGGGGCCTTGCTGGACGTTTCTAGAAAAGCCAGAAAATGGCTTTGCTCTGGTTGTGCAAACATATTATTTCATATTTTATTAAAAAGCATAGTCGTAAAACATTGCTCGTCGAGAATAAGGGAATCTACAGTTTTCAATTGTTTTTATTTTCCTGGGCTATCTGTCATTCGTCATAGTAGAGGAACGGTCAACTCTTGTTTAGTTTTTTCGCAGTTTCATTCATATTATAGAATGAAATTAGAGAAAAAATTGGACCGCTCAGAGCGGGTCTCTCATTCGCACGGCAAGACATTCTCAATGAAATAGTGGTGTACGTCGCGCGCTCCCCGAATTTCCGCATCGGTTATAAACGCCGCCGTTGGGTCGAACACAGAGCTGGAGATCTTTCCACGAGAAGCGTATACCGCCGCCCCAATAATAACATGGTGAGAAAGCGTAGAGTCGTAAAGGTGCCACCAGTTCCGCGGCATAATTGGAGAAAGCGAAATGACGACTGCGTGACCTCGCCACCCCTTCGTTAATAGCGCGTAATTAGGTAATGAGCAGAAAAAGGCTGCCGTGGGCTAAGCCGGAAGTGCTTGGGTTGAAGAATTGTTGCCAACCTGTCCCCGCCCTTACCTTTTACCCCGCGTCCCCCCTTTCCTCCGCGTACATGCCAAAGGTGACGAACATCGAATCGCATACCGCAGTATTCTAACAAAGTACATTCCAATTATACTGCTACATTGACTACTGCACAGAAGCAGTCTCGGCAATAACATAGGCGTATGAATGGCTTGTGACAAACAGCACGGAACCGCCGTTATAGGCCTGTTTATAGCCATACGTGTTTTCAAGCTCTGAATGATTAAGAATATTGTTGCCTATAATTTGTCAGATTAGCCTAACAGGTTTATTTTTGATAAAAGGATGCATATTGTTATTGTACAATTTTTGTGGATATTGCCATTCTTCGCGGTTGGGCATTGGAGGGTTTTCAGTTCTTATTTTTTGTGCTTCCCTCAACCGTAAGCATACGCGGTATAGCGTATATTAGATTCATCGGCTTCTACTTTGAGGATTAGTCAGCAATCAGCCAGTCTCTGAAATCTACACACGACAGCTTCAAATCGAATCTATACATAGATGGTGATTTCAATAAAATGTGTCTATTATAGTATTGCTGAGTTAGAGAGTACTGATTGTTATCTCAAGAATTTCAGAATTAAAGATAAATCGCCGAGTGGCCTAAAAGCGCGTTCCATTCAATGATACACGATCTGAGCAATCTGTAGGTTCAAAGGACATTTATTTGCACCTCATCTAGGACATTACCCTAACGTTGAGAAATTGTCAAAGTACGCTTCGTCGGCGACACGCTGCTCGTGGCACGCCTCTACGCAACACGTAACAAACAAACCTTAAAGCATACGATACATAGTTAACAGGCATAGAGTCAGGTGTCTATGGTTTATCTCCTAACCCAGCCACAAGAAATCAAGTCCCAATATAGAAGAGTTGCAAAGAAGTTAGCAGTACCATTGAGGCCGTTACTGAAACTTATAAGGAAAATTAATTCGAAATATATAACTTAATATTATTATACGGAAATGGAAAAAAATAATTGACTGAAAAATCTATTCCAATTCTATTCAATTAAAAATCTAAAAATGCCTTTTAATTATTCTTACTTCCTTTTTATCATAATATGTTTTTATATTAAACATAGCCTTGAAAATGCCAAGAAAAATTCGTGGTCAATATCACTAGTAAAGGCAGCGCTAATGAATTTCAAATTATCATTCAGCGGTATTTATTTACCAAACAAAAGACAAGATGATCTAAGTTCGAACCATGGGCGAATCGTCACCATCGTGTCAATCGTCTGATGCAACGCTCAATGGCAATAGCGCCGCACGTAAAACTTGAAACATTAAACTTAACCGATTCACCTACGTACCTCTTAAGGGCTTGTTCTTCTTTTTTTTACATTTATGCAGTAACTCGTTGAAGTCCTGTCTAAGCCACAATGTTGAAACCATGTTAATTTGCGTCTGAACGACATCTTCATCGTGTGGTCACAGTTCTGAGCTCTGATTTGGCAGGTAGCTGTTTACAGCCAAAGTATCAATGTTCAAGATTCGTGTGATTGAATAGCTAGCTTTGAGAACCTTAACTGCCGAAGTTCAAGTTTACGAGCAGAACATCTAATACAGCAGACGACAGGGCTAGAACTGAAGTGAAGGACCTTCCCATTTAAAACTAATGCGCTTTTTAAAGCACACAATAATGTTACCCCCTAATTGAGCCGTTTCTTCTAACATTATAAATATCTGAATCAGCTCACAATCAGCTGCTTAACAAAATTGCTCGACTTCATTCTCAGCATCACACTGGGAAAAATGTTAGTATTCTTTCACGTTACGGCACGTGAAACAAACATATGACGCTAACAGACTGTACCCTTGTGTGGTCTTTTCCTGCTATAGTGTATTCATCGTAGAAATTTATCGTGGTGATCTCTGTTCGCACCGCCAACATCTGATGTACTCACATATATTTACACATAAGCATATGCTATGTTTCTATATTGGCTGATCGACATGGGCCGCGAGCCCCTGTCACTAACCGAACCTGCCCGCACCGACCCACCTCGACTCTCAGACTTTGACAAACGTAGAGGACGTTAAGAACTATTCGCTTCAAAGAATTTTTCTAATTAACAGCCAAACAGCGCGGTCGACTAAACGAAAACCGAAGGATCTGCGAATAAATATGGCCAAGGAGTATGATGCCCTGTTAACTGAAATACTTGCGTCGGCTTCATCTGCGGCTGCTACTGCTGCTGCCACTATATTGGCTCGCTGTCTAACGTATCGGTCAAAATACTTCGAACGAAAAGTTATTAAGTGCCTACCCTACCCGGTATCGGCGAGCCCTCGACGAATGCAGGAACACCTCAAGAGTCGTTAGTCAAAGTGAAGCTTAGAGACTTAGAGCGTGGTGTACTCGCGCCTAGTAGAAACATTTCTAAGGACGAACGGGTACGGAGAAGTGAGCAAGTGTACGCACAAATGGTACTCTTTAGGCGGAAACGATTTTTCTTCGATAACGTTTATGTCAATTAGCGCACGTAAACTGAGTAAAATCAATGTCACAATTTTGCATAACAGATAAAATCACCTTCAAGGTCGGAGTATAGTACGTTAGACAAAGTTTTATGACAAAGGTCATCCACAAGCTTTATTCGTTTCAGATACAGTTTATTTGACTCGGTTGTACGCTAGCTATTTCATAGGAAAAAGGTCTCATAAGTGTACTGAAGTCCGGCAAACAAATTGACGATAAACGCATTTAAAGGGTACGCCCCGTTGGTACAATATACAGTACGTTTTTATTTAAGGGGTTTATTGCGGAAATGGCGGAATATATACATTTCGCTACCAGTGTTCATAACTATTAGGTATCCAACTATTTTAATAAAAACATCACTATTCTGCTCGCAATCCATCAAAGCTATACGTGCATTCCGCCAGTATTTATATATACATCAATATTTGACGCCACAGAAGCATTCGGTAGAAAGGCTGTTCACCAAGCAAAGGAACGCAAGATGATTGCTTCACGTACCCCCACCGCCAGACCCATCACATATTACGCAGCAGCATCTAAACCAGGGACGGCCACGCCATACAAATCCGCGCTCGATACCATGCCCTTTATTACTGCTGCTCTCGACGCCAGTAACTCGTCTCATACGTGGTTTTGTGCGTTCATTCTGTGATGCAAGATGTTCATGTAGATGGATTGGTTTACCGGCGGACAGCGTTGTTGCGGCTGCTGGCGGTGGTCAGGGGCTTGGACAAAGGCGTTGATTTCCTTCCAATAGACGCTGCTGCTGGTAAATCTGCCAGAGAGGCCAGCCAATGTAGGACTACCCAGGCCCTTCCATAGAATGAAAACGCTATTCATAGGAGGGTGATGAACTGTGGCCAATATCATGGCAAAGCGAGTAACCGATTGATCGTCTGCTACTGGCCGTTGTTGGTGACAACACGTCGGAACGAACTTGTTGTGTACAATGTCTAGCGAAGAGGGAAAGAGATCAGACGACGATACGGTCATTGGCGGTCCTGGGCCCTTATTACGTTCCAGCTTTCAGAATGTAGGCCGTATGGGATGCCCGCGGCAAAAATAACTGCTTACTTTTTTGCAAAATTATACATATATGCATTTTTTGTCCTGGGAGCCTAGCGGTCTTGTCGTTCTCTCCTTACTTTCTTTGTTTTCGGACTTTGCAATACTGTCGATTATTGGGTTTTCAATTCAGTTTTATTTCTTTATTATTAGTAAAAAAAAAAAAAAAAAAGATGTTTGGTACGATCGTTTGTATTTCATAGTGGGACAGTTTTCGAAAAAAATGGTATAAAATCAGGCCGGGTCAAAAGATACACAGAAATTCATGGAATGAGATACAATACGCTTATAGGTTAAGACCACAATGTTGCATCTATTGATTTCTCAGTGATGTAGATATGAAAAAGATCATTAATAAAAAGAAGCGAAGTAGAAGCAATTTGAGTAGACATTAGTTAATTAATTCTCGATTTTAGGCATATTTTGTTTTAGCTAGGTACAAACACCGGACGCTAAATACTGCATTTACGCGTTTATCAACTCCGTAGAAAATGATAGTCTATCTCGTGTACCTACCTAGGCAGCCACACTATACTTTCGCAATATTTTCCACCCTCAAAATCTTGTCGCTAAATGAGGCCAGTTTATATTCTAGTCACATACCTATATACGGTATATACCCATATCTAGACGTACCTATATAATCTTGGCAGCACAGGAAATGCGCAACTTTTCAAAAGAAAAACAAGGAAGTTCGTGGTAAGCAGGTAACCCTTCGCGTGAGATTATGCAAGTGCATACTTAAGTCGTACTGCGTCTTTTAAAATATAAAAGAAATAAGCACACATTCTAAATAACCTACTTAAAGGACATTAAACATACTTAGAATATCAATATTCGTAGTAGTATTGAGAAAGTTTTTGATCATTACTTCGAACAGCCTTTCAGATGGGTAATACGTTTTCCTCTTCGAATTAGGGAAATAAAATATCTATATGCAAAGGTCTCATTCAGGAACCTGTTGTTTCTAACTTTCATAATCTTGTGTTAGTCTTCAGCAGAAGTTTATCTGTACTCGAAATAACTCAGCTTGCATAACAACAAACAAATTATATAATACAGCTGTTTCCTCCATTCAACGTTTACTTAATTGTAGTGCAAGTACAAGATGTTTCGCGTTTTACAGACAGTGTGTTTTATGGGCAAATTCGACTTGGTGCCCTCTTGCAGCTTTTTCGTTTTAACGTTTTTCGGTAATTAATATGCCACTTGTTTTTACATGGTTTACTGATGTCTTCAATATCAGATGCGTTCTAATGTAAATGTGATACCTAAAACGGAGCCTTCAACGGCGGAAAAGAAATTAACTGTGAAAAAGTATTACTGGATCGTGAAAGGCCGCCTGTAAATGAATTTCATTTTAACGCGCGTTAAATTTGCAAGTCATCGAGAAATAAGTTGGTACTCATTAGGCAGGTATGTTAGAAAATTTCGGAGCGTTGCCAGACTTTTGAAGCGTGACATGAAACGTACACGTTTCGTGTCCTCAGCCAACCCTGCCCCAAAGCTCTCGACACAAAACAGATAATTTTCACTATTTTTTTTTAAATACAAAACTGTTTTACTTCGATTTTGACGTTTTTTCGGCTTGTCGAGCTCGTAGTCTACCACATCTAATACTAATATCGTGAGGTTTGGCAAGAGATTCGTTGTAACGGTTTCAAAGAAAAACCGTTCCTCGAGGAAAAGGCAAATGGTTACGCGACTGCGGCAACGATATTACGACTTGAACTCATCATAAGAATTAAGATGTAGTATCGCCGTATACATTACGTAGCCAGCCTGTTTCCGTTCGCGCATTTCTGGTAGATAGCTCGGTGCATCATTCTACAAGAGCGTCATTGTTTGAGCTTATCGTAGTGTGGATACGAATGCAGTATGATATCGACGTCGTTTAGGAAATATACGGCTAATTCGTCTTTTCACAGTGTCCTAAGTTTCTTGTCTATGAGGTTCGCGCAGTCTCATACAGAGTGGAGAAGGGACTGCATCGTTTCCGACGCAGAAGACGCCGATTTTCGAGTAAAGCTGTATGGTAGTCGTCTGTTACTGCATCCTTCATAGTTTTAGCAGTCTACATGCACATATGAACAAAACAATGACGGCGTACACTACCCAAAATTGCCAATAGTATTTGAGCAATCACGTAAACGAGTAAGAATTTTTCTCACCGAAAAATCAGTCTGCGATATGCATGCAGACGGCGACGGCGGCGACGGTATTGCTATTGACAACGATGGAGGCCGCTATCAGAGATGCTACTTTGGAAAAGGTTCCTGATGTGGTACGGTCGCGTTTCCGCTAGGGCGTCAGTTTCCATCTACATTACTCAAGCCGACGCCAGCGCCACCGTTAAAGATAGGAATAAATTCGTGCGATCTTATATTAAGTGTTGGAAAAGTCAGCCTTAAAAACAGAGTAGAGAAATATCTCCGAACAGGATACAGTTGAAAACAGCAATCCGATAGATAGTTAAAGCTGAAGTCCTATTCAGCGTTAATTCCACCAGTCCCGCAATATCTGTCCGACTATGGAACCGACGCAAAAAAGTTAACGTTCAAACAGCCAGCTTGTAGTGTAAGAAAGTCCAGAATCCGTACACGATAATAGTTAACGGGGAAGTGAGATGGCAGAACTACGTCTGAGAAGCCTAAACAGCTCTAGGTTCTTGTTAAGGGCAAACAGAATTCACTGTCCACTGTTAAATCATCGTAACGGCGGAAAGAAATTACGGCGAGGGGGAAAGAGCTATAAGTACGACAGAAATAATTGACTGTTCAGTATATATAAAAAATCGAAATGCGTAGAAGTTTTACTAATTTATATGTAGGCTATTATTAAGGCCATTAAAATTTGAAAAAGAATATATATATATGTATACTTGTTCCTATATAATATTAATATTGATGTATCAAGTTTGTAGAGCTAGGCTGACATTACTGATGATTTTAGTCACCCCAATCTAAAAAGTCACACTTCGTCGTAGACACGTCACTGCTTTTAACTACAACCGCAGCTTATCAGCGTAATTATGTACAAATAGATAGAACGAAAACGAGGCACCATTTGCAATCCAATTTTGATTGATGAGTAAAGACGTAATATGGCAAATAGGACCTCTATACTGAGATGGCAACTGTCGTTCATAACAGAACGCTTATTATGTTAGTTCTCATATTATATTATGTTAGTATGAACAATGCAGAGACAACGATGTCGGCAACTAAACAACAAATCGAACGAAGTCTTATTTTTGCTATATTTTTTATGGGCTCCAATAATGATACTATACGTAAGCACAAGTTTACAGGTACAGAACCCGAAAATCCTATGGTTCTGTTTTTGACACTACAAATGACGCCATTTCGTCGTGACAAGGCGTATATACTTGGGCTCAAAAACACTTCACTTCTTTGCAATCGACACTTAAACGCTTTTAGCGATCAGCCTTTAGAACAGGCTCCTTATCTACCTCTACAGTATATAAATATAATAACGAGGTCGGACCTGTAAACGAGGAGTTTTCTCTCTCCACTTCTACAGGTAACCAGTTAACGAGACGCACACAAAACACACTTCGCCGTACCTCAGCTGAACATCTCCTTTCTCACATGCTAAATTAAGCTTTATAAGCCCGCCAATTTAGCCGTTTATCCAACTAGTTTTCAAGTTGTTACAACGCGCTCCGGCATTTGCTCCCTACCGCACTCAAGACGCTATCCTGCGCCGCACCCATCTCTATACACATGCACACACATACACACATCTCCATAGCGTAATGGAGCACTAGGTCTAACGCTAAACGCACTTAACGAAACACAATTGATATTGAGTGCTCGATGTCCTCTGATAGAGCCGCCCTTTTACACGCTCTACACGAGTGCTGACGAAAGGTACACCTTTTGTATGTTAAACTAATGCACGATTCTATGTGTTTCTGTTAGGCAAGTTTCCTGTGTTTCTCACACGGTTTCCTGTGCAGATGTCCTGCTTCCGTTAGATCTTCTCGCATGTATTTCGAAATGAAGTGGGGTGGAAAGTAAGATTTCCCTGATCGTAGAGCGTGGTGGCCTTTTCGAAGAAGCTCATTGTATTGTTGGCAACACGACGAATAAGCTGTGATAGAAAGTTTTTGGTTGTTAACTCGTCTACTAAAACAGCTTTTGCATTGAAGATTAAGTTTAGGTTTGTCTAAGAACATGACGAAGCAAGGAACCAGCCGGCTTTTACGTGAAGCGTTTCGTTCTCCTAGTGCCGTTATTCGTTCGTTCTCCGAAGAGCTTTGTATCTAAATCGGTTTACTTAAGTCGACATTGTCATTTCCAAAATAAGGCTCACAGTCACCCTAAAGTACGTTTGCTTCAGTAGCACTAACTGCCTGTGAGTCTCTCGAACTTGCACTCAGTCAAAAATCGTCAGGAAATAGTTGCTCCTCCCTATACTTTTTTTTCTCTCAATTGTTCCTATAATTCCATCGTGTACATATATAAGCCTCTCGCTTCTTCATCCTGTTAAGGTCCAGTGGGGTGTTTTTCCAACGCTTGGAAGCTTGACCAAGAATGGTCCACAGCAATGTTCAGGTTCACTACTTTTGTATAGAACACACCGTAGGACCTTCAAATTGTTGTAAACGCGAAGCAGGTGCTTGAGGTTCGAGAGGTACCTAATGCATCGCTAAGCATAGCACAACGTGTGACATACAATACAACTAGGACAGCTCAAGATTCAGCTGGCAGAGAACTCAGACCAAGTTGGCGTGTACAGGAAATTCTTAATGCACCTTCGGCGGCGAGGCTTCCCAACGTCTTCTCGTTAGAGGTTACCACCGCAACGTTTTTTAAGGTGGTACAACGTTCATTTAGGAAGTAGCCAAACATTTTCGACCAACCAGCCTCACGGTTAGGCTGTCCATAGGTTCAGAAGCCACGGTTAGGACCATCTTTGCTCATTGGGTTAACGGGAAAGAGTGACTAAACCTTAAAGGCCGGCAAAGGAAGGTCGTGTTTTGACAAACGTAGTTGGCGTTGGTACAACGAGAATCCAATGGAGTGCTCGAGAGTGGTTTGAGTCATGTTATGTGTATGCCCTTGATTGTGCTTAACGAATTTCTCTATGGAAGTCAGCGCGTACATACCAAAATAAATAAATGCTTCGAGCAGTACTAGCGTCGAACATTACTTATAACCGCTTCATTGCACCAACATGAAACGAAGTGTGTCTATATCTCATTTTGAACTTAAACCAGCATGTGTATCTAACTTTAATAGGCAAACACGTTAGCACCGCACTATCACGGGGGCAACATGTGTTTGCTTGCTGTTAAGATGTAGATGAAAGGTTGATTAAAAATGGGCAAGCGAATGAGCGTCGGGTAGAGAAGTTTGAAGCACGACTCTACGAAGGTTTAAACTGAGATGAAAATACGTTCATACTGTCACCCGCAACAGTTTACCGGCGATCTCTGCTATGGAAAACTTTGACTGAAAAAGTTTTTTATGTGTGTAACTATATATTCAATCCAGCAGCAGTGCTTTTTGACGCAGAAAAGTACATTTGTTTCTTGTTTTCCTATTTTTATTACTTGAATCAGATAGGGTTTTGTCACTCTACCACATAGAAGGCTAGATAAAGTAACCATAATGGGCAAAGACCAAACAGCCATCGTTACTTCAAACATTAGTGATACAAAAGCACCACTATAGAGGATTATTAACACCAGCATTACAATCCAAAGGATGCGCTACTTGCTTATCAAGCCGTTCCGTGCGTCTGTTGAAGAAACCCCATACAAGTCTGGCAAGACCCGCTTTGGCTAGATTTTCTAGTGACTGGCGGGGGGGGGGGGGGGGGGGGTGCGAAGTGAAGTGCAAGAAGTGGGGTCCTTGACGATGTATCGAAGACACCACTGCGAGAACTTTTTCTTCACAAATAAGAGAGAAAGCGTATGATAAAAAAAAATGTCAGAATTCATGCAGGATATTCGTAGCTCGTACAGCAAAAATCGAGAGCCTGTGCGTCATGTACCCTTTTCCTAAGGATAGAACGCCTGGAGCCTACAGATAAGTGACAGGAAGAGAAATGTGCTAGCTAATTTGAATACATTTATTGCCATTAGGTTGTCCGGGGCTATTTAACAGGCAGATAAACCTGAATAGACTTTGAGCTATATAAACTAGGGTAGGCACATCTTGCTAGATGTTAGATATATTACTCCCTATTATTTACACATCGAAGCCAGCGTCCTGGAAGTCGCGTTCTCAGCGGCTGTGTACATTTTATCTGGCTTACTATATTTTATCTTATAATTGCTGTTTTTTTTGGAAGGGGTGTGGCCATTTTCTCTGGTATCTTCGATTTCCCGATTTTTCTCGGTTTTTGCACGATAGCACTAGTCACGAATGGCTGTTTCACAGAAGGCTTGTTTGTCTAGATTGCCAATCAATCTTTGAATTGGTAAAAGTAGAATCCATTTGATTCGAATAGTGCTTCCATGCTTCGAAAGCAGAGACTGTTTCACACAGGATGTTGATTTTCAGTACTAAACAATATGTTTGTCATTGTTAAAAGTCATTACTTCCTGACCATAATTGACTTATAGCTTAGATAGCCACGGTCTCGTTCACTAATTCTAGTAATTCAGAAATTATTGAAACCTTTCAATTCACTACATAACTTAAGATAATCCAATACGTTGGCTTAGCTTCACAGTAATTTTCTGTCAAGTGCGTAACAAGCCCAAGGCGGTATCTAAGGGATAATGTCGTTTGAATGGTCAGTAAAAACGAGCCGGTTTTTTTTTAGTTTTTGACTGACCAAAGGTTTATCTTCGCACTATGAGCACTCTTCGACTATCCATGACTTCGTTGTGTTATATTGTAGCGACTAATTAGAAAGTGCATGAGCGCTCATTTGTTTTTTTACCAAACGCATACACGTATCTTGATATAAAACTTATTTAATGTATCTTCTTTAAGTTGCCAGCCGTAGTCGACTTCAGTGGCCCCGTAATGCCGACTAGACTAATGGCCAGAGAAATGATTAAAGTACCGACGATTAAGTCACCATCGAGGTAGGACAAAATGTTTCCAATGCTCCCCTTTCGAGTAGCAATACAGAAAGCCGAGTCGTCTCAGCTCAAAAAATAGGTGACAAAACGAGTTCTCTCTCGTGTGCTTTTTTCTTCTTTTCCCTTTTGCTTCCAGCTCGTGCTTCGCTTCCGCTCAGCCAAACGCCTACTTCACCACCGTGTCAGTGGTGGTCCCATCGCCCCCCAGCGCAAGTGGGTCCAACGTCAGCCGCGCTCTCATTCTCAAATGATTGGTTGTTTCTCGAATAGGACGTCTGGATTTGGCTAGGAACCGTTCGGCCGGCTTATTATATTCAGCAGCCGAGAACAGAGCGGCCAAGCTTGGCCTGAATGCAGGCCAGCGGGACAAGTCGCCTGACCTCACCACTATCCCACTTTACTTGCTTGCTTGGCCTGCTATAGCATAGCACTCCATCGTGCACTCCAGCACCGTTGGCTCTTCTGCTGCGAGCGTCCTTAGGGAATCGCGACCTCTGTCATAAATGCAAAGGGCAATAAATTAACATTTTAATGGCTGGCGACTTTTATAAGAGACATTCTCTATCTCGGCCTTTCTCGCACACTCGCACGCGAGCAAGCAGCAGCGGTAAAGACAGTAAAAAAATCCGGAACAAGAAGGTCGTCCTGCGAGAAAGAACGAATCTAATATTAGCATTGGCGCCGGGCATTTAGCATTCCTGGAGTAGCAACTTAAATAATAAGTTGTATCCTCGAGCATGTAGCAGCATTCTTCGGCGTATACGAAAACAATAGTGACGATGAATAGGACCGAAGTTCTCATTTCGCCTCTTCGTTTGACCCGATGCGACTAAAGGTAAAGCGCAGGCCTGCCCAGACTCTTTACGTATTATCGTTATTTTCCAGTGACACGGCGATTTTCGACGTGGCGTATTGTCCATGAATGGGTGTTAAGGAATTAAATCCTATTTTGAGACGTGTTTCAGAGAAACAATAGCGGTATTAATGGGTGTGAAGATTCGACATTTCGACGTTTTCACGACCGGTTCTAATGTCTTTAGACGCTGATTTAAGTGGCTGATCCTAACAAGAAGGCATGCCTACGCCTGGTTGCGCACCTAGACCGTCTCACGTGCCCCCAGTATAGCAGGAGGCGGGCTGCCATTGAGCCCACGCAGGGGCAACAGAGGGCGAGAAAACAGGATTAATAGTCGAGGTCTTCTAATATAAGTTACGAAAGCGAAGGGCTTTTATTTGAAAGACTTCCCGGTGCTGGAACATACCCGTTCATATATCGATATAACATGAACGTATAATTCATGTCCCCGTCTACTATCGGCAATCTCGCATCTGTGATTTGCCGCTTTTTATCGTTGAGGATTATTGACATTGTCTTGAGTATCTTAGATCGGTCGACACACATAGAAATATCCAGTTTAAACCTCAGGGGCAAGCATAAAATTCCATTAGAAAGTGGTGATTGAGTCTGTACGTAATTGTCAGACTTCCTTAGTGCAAACTTCCAAATGTGAACTCACTGCTAGTAGTGCAGCTTTACGACCTGTCGGATTAGTCTCATTCGCTTATTATCGTTTAAATATCTCACAGATTACCGTTTTGATTATACAAAAAAATTATATTCATTTCTCCAATTTCGGTTTCACCTCATTGATCTGCTTTCATTTTTATTGCCCGTAAACCCTAACATTTCTTTAAGGCGGACCCTGGCTGACTATCTTGAATATTGCATAGAATGTCCATACAATCAGGGATTCATTTTTACACTTTGTGTAAATTACATTTTACACTTAACTGATACACTTTGTCGCCACTTTTATTCTACGCCACCCTCAGAGCATTGATATAACATACACTTAGCATCTCATTCATTCATTGAAGTGAAGCTAGTGTCGTTATCTTAGCACTGTCCAAGTTCATGCTTCTTTCTGTTTGAGGTTTTCCATTCGAGCTTTATACGCTTTTCTTATCGATTTCGTAGCGGCCATAACAATTTCCTTCTCTACGAGTACCCTACCGATACATTAAATCTATCTCACAGCTACCGCTTTTCTTGAGAAATTGTAGACGACGTTTTCAACGGATTTTGTTAAAACTTTCCCGTATCCTACGCGTACGATATCACCTTATGCTAAGCTATCGATTCGCACTTTATTGAAACAGCGGAAGTTCTTAATTTAGCCTCATACTATGCCTTTATTTGTGCTTCTCTCATTCAGAATTAGTAAGATATTAAGTTTCTTCTCACAAACTGTGTCTATTTATACGTTACGGAACAACGTTACGGCGTGATTGGTTTCGGCGCCACTTGCTAGCTGTCAGCAGTTCGAGCTGAATCCTCACATGAGTATGGGTAATATGGATGACCTAAATTAGCGGCTATTGACGAAGCCATATAACTTAATACGTCCCTCTGCAGGGCTTCATTACTATAAGAATCTCCCCTACCACTGGATGAATGAAAAGTTAAGGCCTTCATCAGGTCGAACGGACGAACCTGCATCTGCTTAACAATACATAATGAGGCTTCCCCATTGACCGAGCCAGGTTGTATGGGATGGCTATATAGTACAGCTAGCTACGCAAATAAGTTTGAATTGTCACTGTCCCCAGTGAAAGTTGTTTGTTGATATAGGATGTCACTTGCATATAAACATGGATGTTGTTGGTAGATGTGGGGAAAAAAGGCTCCCAGGTAACTGCATTAAATTACTGCGAAAGCGGTTCCGAACCCGCTTGTGGAATAACCGGACCTTTACTAGGGAAAGGCTCGCCACACCAACGCATCAAATCAGACCGCACACGTTATACAGCGAATGATCCTATGGGACGTCGTATGGTTCAATTTTACCCCGTACCTGTGGTCGTACAGGTGAGTAACGTATTTGTCTACTAAGCTTTTGAAGGCGTAAAGCGGTCTACTTCGAGTTCGGGGTAGGCGCACCTTATTTCATGCTGGCAAGGGCCAGCCGTCTGAATGAATGTTTATCGGCTCGAATATCGAGCGTAAAACACAACGTTGTTTCACTTAGTACTTCTCACAAGTGACATATGGGCCCGATGCCTACGAAAGGAAAAAGAGGGAATGATAAAAACCCAGACACTTAGAATAAGATCATTACAGTGATCGATTTTGCATTAATTATAAACAAAGATAGAATGAGTATTGCTGTTGGAGTTTATTTTTTTTTATAAAATTTTCAAATTCTAACAAATGTATAAATGTGGTTCAATTTTATCACTAGAATTTTAAAAATTAATTCACTAAATACGGCCTAATAGTATTACAACTTATCATGAAGTTAGTTGAGTTTTTTTCTTTTAAAATAAATCGGCTATCTCTTCAAAAATGGAACACGCAAGGAAATTTTATTATTTACCTTTTACCACTCTTTTAAATTATAGCACTTATACTTAATTAGATATTGAAAACATATTCATGAAATCATTCTAGAATTATACAGTATCTCAGGATAGCTTTAGCCATTTAAATAGTTAATTGACTAAATAATAATATTAATAATTAATAAAACGGTAATTTTAATCGAAAGTTTTTGTGGTGATTGATTCCACTAAGATTAAGAAAAGGAAAATTACGGAGATACTCAGAATTCAAGAGGCACTTCCATATATTCTGAGTCTTCCAGTGTAAACAGATCTTCTAATTTCCACTGTAGTATTTCGAACGTGGGCCGTTTGATCGGCTCCTTATTCCTGCACTGAAACATGGTTTCATACAGGACTGTGGGCGCTGTGAGGACGTTGCCATTCAGGAGCCATATTCAGCTTCGCGTAACAGCTGTGAATTGGTCATACCTGGATAGGGTATCCGGCCACGTGTGACTAGTTCGATGAACAGAATATCAGACGTCAGATTTAATTGAAAACCACGAGTAATTCGCAGTCTCTGGTGTAGTCAATTTAATTGGAACTTAATTAGTCTAGTTAAACCAAAATCAGCGATTTTTACCGAATGATTGTTCGCACCGACGAGGATGTTCCGTGCTGCTCAGGAAAAGCCATTCCTACGGCAACCTGGCCAGCCATGTCCATCAACAGGGACATAATTTGCGATTGCCCTTTGTCCTGCGGGAACTCGAGAAGTGATCCGTTCTTCATCAGCTCTCCAATAATATAAATGGGTTCTGTAAGCGTACAGATAACAAATAACTGTACGAGTTTTGGGATGATGCAACTTCTTCATGGCGTACGCTTCTTTGAGAAAATCCCTTTGATCCATGCTGCCGGCTCTCAGAATCTTGGCCGCCACGGATTGTTGTTCTACTGTCTTTGCCAAACGTTGCCGAATTGCTTCTGTCCCAACTCTTTCGGATGAACTTGAGCGAGCTTCTAGCGATCTCCCACTGGTCGTATGTTCTATGAGACAAACTGCTAGTGGTTGGTGTCTCCGCTTGAACCTCTTCTGTAGTAGTCCACGAGCTCGTGAAGTATACGGAGTTTGGCGCCTTTTACTACGAAAGGTCCTACGCGATTCAATTATCGAGTACGATAATGCTTGACAGAATCAGCATCTTTCACCGGCAATGAATACCCGGTTCTTCGGCTTTTTAAAGTCCGAATTAGAATCGCGCCATGCGGATTTTCGGGAGAGAGAATCCTTCACTCAGTTTGGGCTCTGCTAATGGTACGGAAATACCACGATTCAGCTTCAGTCGATTAGAGTTTGGCCATATAGCTCGAGCGTATGTATCCCTCGCGTTTAGTTAACGCAAATGAACCTGAATGTCACTGAAGATTTCGAGGTGCTCACCTTTTTTTGATCGTTAGATCTTCATTAGTCTTCGCATCATTATCGTGTAAGGCGAAAAAATACACGGTGAGCGATGGTGGCACCAATTTACTTTCCAAGCCGTTATTAAGTAGCATGCAACGATCGAAGGGAGTGTCCAAAGTCGCGCATCTTGATTGTCCTGTTTTGGCTAATGGTCTGTAGCCGTAACAGCTTTCCTTACGGCACCTGGCCCTCTGCCCGCTACGAGTCGCTGTTGACCGATGCCGTTGGCTGCCTGCTCAGCCCGAACAGAATCTTGTCGATTAAGAATAGGACCTGGTATTCATTTTGATCTCGTTGTCTTAGCTCTGGAATGCAACCTGCTAGGATAGATGGGCATCTATCCTAGCAGGTTGCATCCATGATGATGAATGTACAAAGCTCAGTAGCAAAAAAAAACAGAAACAGCGCACAACTTTAGCGAGCTTTTTGTGACACTGGGCAGACGGAGGCATTTAGGATACAGCAAGTGATTGTAAATTTGCCAATAAGCGAAGAATACAGCAGCAAAAGTGTTTCATATAATAAAACTCGTTCATGTGTACTCAGCTTTCGAGGCAGACCTTCAATATGGAGGAGGACAGGTCCATTTGCATCTATAGGTACCGGCAACATATGAACTTGTCAAATGAATGAGTGAGCTGTACAGTAAGGCCCCGGCTGTAAGTACCGAAAAGAAATATGACAATATTCAATAAGTTGCTGCTTTAATAACTGTGCACTCTGACAAAAAAACCGCATGGATTGAAACCCCTCCCAGTTTGCCATACCTCGTCAGCATTTTTCTTGACTCATAGTAGTAACAGCTCGTAGTTCTGTTTTATCCATAGCTCAGACGCTTTCAGTCACGCTGTTTATATCCCCTCCAATATTTTTTGTTACTTACTGAACGACACGTGATAGACACACACAAAAAGAGATTACACGCTTATCGAGGATCGTTTCCAGTTGTACGATTCAATCTCAGTGTTCTTGAAGCTCTCCTCGATCGGCTGCAGGCCAAATCTTGGCCTGCTGTCACTCGTGTAGTAGACGCTGGGCGCATTAAAATTATAGCGAGAACTCCTTGCTCCTTCCCGGACGCAGTGGTGACAGGCACGAAAAACAGCCTTCGCTGACATTTGGCGGATAATACTAGACAAGGCTCTGAGCAGAAGAAAAACTATAGTCGCTATGAGAGCAAAGGTTAACGAAACAAGCCCTAGCTAGCTGGTTGTTGTACTGAACTGGTGACCCTGTGCCAGTGTAGACGAGAATAGATTTTCGCGCCAAACATATAACCGCGATATGCTAGTGTCTTTGTCGGAGTTCATGATACGTTGAAACAGTTAGATCGTCTATTACGTGCAACAATTAATAGCACTCCATATAGTTGTGTTCATTGCATGCCTAGTCTGACGTTCAGTTCTGGAGGCGGTCTTATTGAGTAACCTCATTTTTGATCTAGTTGCCTTCGACCATCGTTGGATAATTATGGGTTGCATCGGAAACGAGCTAAGAAGTAATTCTCATAGCTGTTCCTAATGAATTGTTAGAGCATATGGTTGAGCTTGATTGCATAGAGCATTTAAAGGGCACATCCCACAGAAGGATTGCTTAACTTCTACGGATCCCTCCTACAGATTCTGTGATCGTCTTCGTCATCGCTAGTTTAGATATATATATATGCACGATGAAAAAAATGTATGGATACCGCAACGTTTTCCGTATAAACTTGCAGTGTACTTAAAGATAACCCTTCTCGTAATTTAACTCTAACAGATATTTACTACTCAGTTAGATAGGAAAGTCCCAATTCACACCTAGCTCTTGCGTGCAACCTCTGTAACGTGGCTAGGGACCGGCTCGGTGGATCTGATAGCTTCTGTGGTAATTTTCCATAGAAACTTCAGAGCCGGAAGTTGTGCGAACTCCAGGTCGAACCTAGCCTAACAAAGAAAGCAGTTCACCTGTGAGGCAGTCACCACTTACGCGGTTTTGCCAATAGTTAGCCGTCTTGCTTGGAGCATTGTTGTGAAGTGTGCTGACCTTTTAATTTATGCTATCTTAGTAAAATTTGCTCACACGCCGAACATATCTGGCAATTATGACCCTATACACTGAACGTAGTTGTGCGTATTGTTGGAAGCTCCACAGCTACAGTAGTAAGTGGATAGTTTAAAAAAAACTGTAAATTTAATGTAAATAAGCTTTTCTAATGGGTCTCGAGAACAATGCTGATGTCTGATTCTATCTGGCTGTTATGTGGCTTCATTACCCACGTTGCTGTACAGAGCAGATTCGCTTCTTTGGCCGCGCTTTGGTTCGTCAGTGCATACGGATTAAGACTGTCGACAATGAATGCTTCAATGCATGAGCCTGCTGCGGTCATGTATACTGTTTAGTTCTTATTGTAAACAATTACGTGCATTAACATTGTTTTTTACAACGCGTCACACAACCGTCTTTGGTAAAAAAAGGTTCGCTACTTGATCGATAAGTTCCTACTTTTCAAATGAAACAAAAAACATCACCTCAAATTAACTCTTATGAATGCTTAACAATACCTGACTTAAAAAAACATACTAATATTTAGCCTCAGCTAGCGATGCCATCGAAGCAAGCACAACTGTCATCCAAATTTCTGTCGCAACACTGATTAAGAAGTTGACTTAATTTCTCTCTGTGTCTCCCTTCTCTCCTCTCTCTCTACCCCCTCTCTCTCTCGTCTTCCCACATTCTAAACGGCCTCGCTTTGTTCGGGAAGCCCCCACTGACCTTTACCTTGCCCCACTTGCTCAATGCTTTTTTTATTATTGTGAACAGTTATGAATGAAATGCGCCCGCCTTTGGGATACATGGCTACACCGAAAACACCGATGGTCCACCCTTTCGGTGGTGTTTGTCCTTTGCTTCGTTTCTCCATTGTAGCAGCGATTTCCCGCCCGGAAAGGACCAAACGCCATCGTCGACACCCCTTGGTTACAGCCGTCCCATTAGATTCTTGAGGAATGCCTGCACCATGTTCAGTAGCGGCCACTATTCCACTGCGTTAATCTTCGTTTGATTCTTCATCATCGTTGTTTCCTAGGCTTCCTTTCACCTTCTTGTTGAAGAGTTGCTGGCAACCATCTCTATCTATGTAGAGGTATTGCGACCAACCACATTCAGAAGGGTCGTTGTGGGGTTTTTTAAGGCCTTTTCTTCGGGTCCCCTTCGCTCTCTTTCTCTCTCTCTCGCCCTCTCTACGTATATATATATATATATATATATATATATATCTGTTTTAGCACCTTTAGACGCCAGTGGAGCCTTCGTGTGCCTTCCATTGTGTTTTTGGGTCAGCACGGAACGGTGCACGGAGGCCCGCTTCCGATGCTGCCGCTACTGCTGCTGTCACTAAAGCTCTCAACCAGTCCGCCGGCATCTTGCGGAAATTCAGGACAGAGCACAATTAGGATGAAGAATTGATGCAGACAATAAGCAGAAACGAAAGTGAGTTGCTGCTTTTGCTGATGATCACGGCGCAAATGATGAAGATTACGGCGGTGGAGGATGAGAGGTACAGAAGGCCACAAAGGCTGGACGAGTCACCATTATCGCAGAGAGCTAAAGATGCAGTCAAGAAGAAAGTAGAAGCAAGCAACATCCAGCAAACCGACTCGGTAAAACCAATGGCTGTAGGAAGGACAAAAAAATGGGATGAAATAGCTGTTTCCCTTTGAGACACAGCAGCTCCTCAACAGTAATGTTAATGGGGGTTTCTGTATGGACAAAAGATGGAGTTTTTTTTCCCATGGAGTACAACATGAAACGGGTAAGGTAAGTAGTGCTGAATAGGGGAAAAATCCGCCAGCAACAATCACTAGCTAATCAAAAACGGTGACGTCCATCTCTGTGCACACGTACAACGGGAACTGTAGGTACAAACGGCCATATTAGTTCATATGAGTACGTCGCGCATGCAATAGAAGCGAACAGCATATTGAACACGTGTAAAATATTAACTAAGTACGGAAGTTGTGTGGGATAAAAATCTGACGAAGCATCTCAAGCTAAACGTTTTGCGTTCCTTTCGGTTTAAGCGAACTCATGGGTGGAGGAATATATAAATCTATTATATATGGAGAAGAATGTGTGACGCTAGAGAGACGTTAAACTTAGCTAACTATAGCTAGTGTAATCGGTAAAACCGACGTATAGCTAATGCCGTCGAATATGAAAAAATCACAACGTAATAAACTTAATAAGCAAATTGTCGTAACTATTTGCTTTACAGCCGTAGTAAACAGATACGTTTGCGTCTATACGTTTGCACTGTTCTTCTGTATATGAACATCTTTAAGCTCGTTTGCTTGTTTTACGGGTATGCACATAGTATTTAACGTGTTACACAGTTACATGCGGACCACTCAGAGTTTTACAGTCTTCCATGCCACGTTGTTTCCTTTTGCTACTACGTATTTCTAATATGTCTTTACATAGTATTGTCTATTCAAATTTCTAAGAGAAGAAATCTACGAGCGGTTTCTCTAAAGGTCGGCAAGCTTTGCTTACCATTTAACTAACTCCTCATGATGGCGCCAATCGTAGTCTTTAGTTCTCCTATATATGTTTTACTTGCTCTTCAAATATACATTGAGATTTATGTATGTATTAAATCCACAGGAAAAAAAAATAGTGAGGATATTGTAGCAGAAAAAAATACAGGATTTTTAGCATCCCTAGAAGCTGATCACCGCAAACCGTGAGTCACGTAGCCATTATGTAGCGCGTTAACTGAAAACACGGTTAGAAGTTATTCAACTTTATATTCGGGGTGGTGGGAGCCGCGGTTAACCGTTCACCGATTTATATGTCCCCGCTGTGTTCGGGTAACTGGCCCGCGGGTGATCGCCAGCCGTTGCGGCAGGAAAAATATATGGTTCTGATGCATCCTGAGCAACTGATCGCCGGGTACTAACATCTTCATGTTCCCTGGCAGTGCTTCGAAAATTCAATTCGTACTAGACTTAGACACTAGAATATTGTCACCAAGTTGGGATGGGTTGAATAACTTTTGGGATATCTCCCAGGCAAATCCGTGGATCCTGATTAGAGTTCGTTACTGCAGTGCTACCACCACTGGGATATCTGAAAAATTTCAATGGACTAAACATATTGAAGATCATCGTCTGTCCGTTTGCTCTGTATCGTTGTAGGAACTGAGCAAAGCTACCCGGCTGTGTCATTTCGATTCCATATCATTCAATGCAAGCACCTGAATGAGATTTCGATGCCATACACGGATATCTTAAGTTTTTTAAAGGTTTTTAGCCAGATATTCAGTTCTTCAGGAACAACAGCGTTTGTTGGTAGAATTTTTACTCTCCTAGATCTGCTAAGACCTGTAAGCTAATCTTATAATTATCTAGTGGGCAGCAGTTAATGAAATAACGGCGCGTATTATATCGGATTCCCTATGCTAGCGTTATAAATGAAGGCAATTTTTTTCTCAAAAATTCACGCCATTCAACTGGATCAGCATTTAACCGCGCTAAACGATAAGTAAATGTTTAAAGCGACGACATAAAATCGTTATTCTGTTAAAATTAGCATAGCATGGTAAAGGCGGAGACATATGTTTGTCCGCAAGCGGCTCATGGCACAACCCTTGTTAATATCGGCATGATATACGAGCCCACATTTCATCTTTCTATTCAAATGGCCTTCTCCGTATTAGCCGCTAGACGAGAAGGACTATTTATTGCCTTAAGCAGAGCTACACTTGCGTTGTCCTATTGCCCACAGGCCCATAGGTTGCCAATGGTCGCATAGAATCACCGTCGCGCCACCGCAACTATATGAAAACGCCAAAGTCGTCCGATTTTAACTCTTCTCCCACAGACTATAGCCAACTTGAAGTGATGATGAGCATCATGTAGTAAATAGAGTATATCCATTTCATCGTGGTCGTCCTGCGCGTGACCTAGCATGGCCTCGACTATCCTCGGATCGTTTACTGGGCCTTCACGGTTTTTGATGCCTTGAGAATCCATAGACGTTTGTCAAAGTACCGAGCGCACCGAATGCACTTCCGGCACATTGTGGTAAAGGACGACACGAAGCTTAGCCTTCAAGCAAGAGATGTTTAATTCAATGCGAAGAAATGACAAGCTTCCGCTGAATATGGCTAGTTTCCATCTATTGAGATCACCTTTCACAGCGTTTAAAGCATCCATATATGTGCTAAAATTTCGCGTCTGTTAGGGTAAAAGCTATTACTGTGTCTTGTGTATACCCGTTATTATTCTTTCAATATCACGATGCTTGTGCACGCTTTTCCCGATAGCCTCGTATTGTCGATCTGACTCAGTTCATATAAGTAAAGGACATTGGAAAGCACCGTCTGTCAACAGCGACTACCGAGATTATCGCTGCTGAAGACTGATTTCCCATATTAATCTTGGGACGAATATATGCGCATATATCTAGGGCAGTCTAATGATACGCAAGGTCATTTTGTAAAGGTAAGCTGACAAAGAGAGCGGACTTTGCTTGAAAGGCAGTATTCAAATAAATGAACGATAAATCTTATGATGATTCGAGTTAAGACCAAATCAAGACTAGTAACTTATGGTATGGCAAGCAAAGCTTCGTTTTAGATGTAGAACTCATTCTGTGATTTAGAAACTGTTTACTTTGATACAAACTGTACAATATGGCCGCTTATTTATTGCTTGTCGGCATATCAATGTACCTACACGGTGCGCCAAAAGGGCCGCGCAGCTCGACGATATTATACAGAGGATAATGGGTAACGCTATTATATTGCGTTACGTCTCAGCCGCACTGTTTTGCAGTGAATTAAGGGTTGTGAATCATGTTCTAAACAAACTCTGGACCGCACGAATTTCTACGTTATGATTTCAATGTACCTAATAGGTAAAACAACTTTTTTCAAATTAGGCATTATTAACAGGCTCCTTATACGGAATCACTCCTCGTTTAAAACTGACTTTTTAGTGCATCACTAAGTTAAACTTTCATTGCATCCGTCCTTTACATACGATCAAAGAAACTCTTTTGTTTAGCTCTACTCGGTAGATTTGAGTGACCTTTTCCTCTTTTTCCTTTATATTAACCCTTTACTTCAGTAAGTAAACGAGGCATAGTCTTATAGTACCAGACCTACTACAAGGGAGGTTAATTAAGGTTCTGCTTTCGCCCCGTTGTCCGATATGTTTTGGCCCCCTACGTATTTCCGATAACCTGAATGAATCTGTTGCCCCTACAGACCTCGCAGCCAATCCTTCTGCTCGAACCATTCGGGAAAGCCGCGGCCGAAGCACCTTCCAGCATTAAGTGCATAAAGGTAAGGCATGGCATATCGATGCTGCAAGAATAGGACGGCAGGGTAGGAACTATTTGTTAGGTACCCGTTTCTCGCTGCTTCATCACATATTGGCACTGGAACCACTAGGCCAAAATGCTATGGGCCTTAAAACTTAAGGACTGGACACCACGAGAGATTTGCGGAACGCAAGATGTGCTACGGACTGTAGGCCCCTAACAATGGGTAATTGATCAAGATCAATACCGGTTTACCGGTTACTACTAGCTAGTTCTGCCTGTTCAGTCTTACCACTGAACGACTATCGCCCTTGAGGAGCATAGCTGCAGACAACTAGGGACTGCAAAAGATTGTGGTAATCGCGTAGTTGCTTTACAGTAGTTGAAGAGACACATGTTATCGGCCAGGTCTGTGTAGCCTGTTGATCATGCTTAATTGGGCGACGCTTGTAATGTTTAACCTGACTTCAAAATGTTAGGTCTAGACGTTAAATCATTTAATTGATTGATAAGGGACGGGTATATTTCCCATAGAAAGACATTTCTTTGGATTGGTTATTCCGACCAGGTTCAACCGTCTTGCCAGCTTATGGCCCGTAGTCAAACACGACATTAATGTTTTGATTGTTTTAAACAGGTAGACAGTTGGAAGCTAGAAAAGCATTACACATGTCGTTAAGGACGATAAGCTGACGCGCTGTCTCTAAACCATGAAAAAATATAACTATCATTTTATTTTTGCAAAAATTAATGCAAACAACAAATGCAGTCTAAACTTCTGGCATCAAAACCTGTACTACGTACGCTGCTTGCACCGCAATAGAGTACTGCGTCTACATTTATACACAAAAGGAAACACGTATCCGTCAAAAATGATTCTGTTTGAGCGGGTTACATAAAGCCGAGTTGTGGGAACTCGCTTTTTGGCTCTCAAAGCGAATAGTGGTGATAACGATAGGAAAAAAGCACTTAGGGAGTAAAAAAGATCCTGGAAGGTCGAGGCAAGTAGATTGAGATGGAGGAAAAACACACTGCGACCGCTCAAGTCCGCGCTTGGCCTGATCTAAAATAGTAGTAAGGAGCTTAAATTGAAATTTAGCTGAAACTGAATGCGATAAAGGTCAACTTGGTTCTGTCGTTCCGTACTTAGGTGCGTTGTCAGCTCAGGTGGGACCATGGAGGATTTCACCTTTAGAGGACTAGTCAAGAACCACACCGACACCGAGGCCACTGGCGGCCGAGGAACAACCTAGATGCGAAAAGGATGGAAAGTTCCAACTGAAAAGTTTCTAGCTACTACTCTCGAACCAAGCTTAGTAAGTAGCAGCAGTAGCCGCAGAAGCAGCCACAAGAGAAAAAAGAAACAGCTTTTTAAGGACTCTTCCTTTTTCTCCTCCGATTTTTTTGCGACTCCTAGCGCGGTAAGTGATTTGAAGCTTGGGCTCTTTGTCAGAAAACCAAACTCAGCTCAAAGCATCGCTTCTCATAGATCCTCACTCATATGTTGAATTACTATATTTCTGCACAAGGGGAAAATTCAACTGTGAGGAGCGGAAAAGGGGGAGTGTAGCGTGGGACTTGCCTTCTGGCAAGGAAACGAAGGCTGCCAGTGTTATTCCTCGCTTTAGCTGCCCGATTCATCTTGCAATGAGGAGACAGGAGAATCGACTTGGCTACGACGTTTTTGTGCTTAAACAATTGCAGTTGGGAAAATTAGCCGAAGTGGCATGTAGACAGAATTTTTTGCCCGCTTATTGTGCGATCCAGATAAAAAATGAGGTCAAAATGGTGTGAGGTGACGCTTTTTAAAGAAGGGGGCTCGAAACTGAGTATTTCTATATGCATGTGTGTATGTATCCTGCAAAAAGGGTTATCTTTTGTCGTTGTCAGCTTACGTTTCAGAGTAACAAGCTGATAGAGAACTGAAATGCTGTCATCTCATTTCACATACATACTTTTCGATAGGCAGTATAGCTTGACTAGAAAAACTAAAGCTATCTGCATTATCGCGACAGTAGACTGTGTTGAAGCCCCGCCGTAGAATACTTAACATGTTTTTTTGTATAATCATAGGCCTTAGCTAGAAGGTTAGCTAGGACAGGAAATTACTTTCAGGGTGCAAGTAATATCCAGATAAATGCACACATTTTTTTGTTAGAGGTATTATTTATTACTAAAAAATTTTGAAACTCTCGTATCATCAGGCCATATACTGTGGCAAGATGCTTTTCCATTTCTCGTGGATATAAATGAAGATTTCCGTAAGACTACATGATCGCAAATCGAATTTTCAAACATGGTCTGATAAGTTTTTATATCTATTGAGCTTATTTAGATAACGGCGCCATATAATTAAATTAGACTCAAGCAAACGTTACTATATCATATTACTTGTAATTTATTTCCACCAAATTGTTCCCCCAGTAAGTTACAATCCACCAAGCTTGTTACGTTGGTAAATGATTTTAGATTTTAGAAAGGGAAAGTTTGCATGACCGGAGCATTATATATGCCTTTCTTTTGGTAATCACTCTGTGTCACTCTTACATCTAAGGCAAAAAATTGTATAATAATAGAAATGTCGAAGCGAAATGAGCTTGCATAGCATTTCTAAATAAAGATTATTTTCACGCAGTTTATTAGTTTCCGTGTTTGGAATCGTACATTTTATTTAGTCAGTCGCAGTAGTGAACTTTCAAGTAGGCTTAAGTCTTCTTCCCGACCCACATATATACACATGTTGAGGTTAGATTATTGCAAAATAGACTAAAAAATTAATCCCCTACCTCTTCATCGTTTCACCCACCGTAGATCTGCTTGGTCTCACGCATTGTCATCTATTTGCTCAACTTATTAGCTACATTGTAGCGCATGTTATATGCTAAGTCACCTGCGATACGACATTAAATATACCGCTCAGATTCCCCCAAGATGGCGACGATATCACGGCAATGTTTCCCCGACGCACGCTATTATAGCGATCTTACCAGGAATCCACAAAGGACAGTCAAGCAGTTGCCAATAGGTGACAACAGGCGCCTGCTAACTTAATGCGCAAGCAAATATTGGGAGTAGTATTGTTTTCCTTTTTGTATGCCATGGGACGCTAGCTTGTTGTCTTGTTTGGGTCTTGTAAAGGCCGCTTTTTTCGTGTCTATTTTGTCGTCGGCAGCAAATCCAATTATCTAGCAATACTGATAATTCAGCGGTGGCAGTAGCAAAAGAAGAAAACCAGCCGGCGTATTAGCTGCGATAACAATCTGTCATGACAATGTCGATCCACGCTCACGTCCAATGTCGCCTTCTTAGCAGAACAGTCATAGTCATAACTGTGTGTCCGTTTCTAATAAGCTCCGTTAGCTTGACGGAGTATAAACCGGTCAAAACTGCGGGTCTATGCAGGATCGTTCTTGTGATCCCAAAAGCCAGTAAGGGACCGTCGCAAAATACGCCAATTGGACGAATCCTGTGCTTATATGGATCCATATAGTAAACGCGCAATGTACCGGTTGTATAATTAGCACCGGAATCCAATCCAGCTCACCTTTTTACTAGGTCTTTACGGCCATAGTGGACCAAGCAGAAGCAAAACAAGTAAAGACATATAGATATTCGTTTTTTTGCTAACAATTGAGTAGCTTGCTAAACATTAGCTCAGTGATGATGTGGTATAAGCTCGAGACCGGGCACAGCCTACCGTTTCATAATGTCTGTTGAAAACCAACTATCTAAAACAGCGTCCAGTGGCAGCATCGGAAAGCTTGATAGTTGGAACTCGAAATACTGATCTTGTTACTGTAGTTTAGATCTGTGCAAGTACCCGCAATATGTTAAAATTTGTCTATGTTTTAAAATGCTTGGCGTCCAGCGCGTGGTGGACCTTCTTTCATAGTAGCTTGCTATCAAGTGAACTCAGTTGCCGTTTGCTCAACATTCGTTGATAAGGACGACATACACACTCACCTCTTACAGTGTTACATATATACAGTTACATATAAAAAGTACTGACAGTTAGAAGAAATAGAATCTAAAAGTTAGACTTAGGCTTCGGGATAGAAAAAAGCGTCAGCTTGCAGGCGCTTAGACTGCAAGAAAGGTACCTGCAGAAATCTGCACCGGTGTGTGAGCAATAGTACACCGAGCGCAAACAAGTGGCAGTAAGATAAACGTTTGGCAGATAGCGGCGAACGGATAACGGTTTGTCGGCGCCATGTTGAAACAGGAACACCTGCTTGTGACAGGCGTCTGCGATACGTAAGTAGAATGGAAGAAAGGCGATCTCATTTTGTTTGGCGCGCCCAAAAATAGCAGACATGTTTAAAGCAGCTGATAAGAATGCAGCGGCTCATCACGTTAAGACAGGAATCGCACTTTTGGTCGATAGCGCGCAACAGAGCTAATTTTAAATGTCTTTTTTAATGAATCTGCTTGTACTAGACATCTACAAAGAGCAGTAACTTTACATTAGCATCATCATCATCATTTTATGTTTTCGTAAGTTTCAACTTTGATATTTTTTTGGCAAACATCAAAGTTGAACGCATATTTTATATGTAGGCAGAATATAGTGTACCTAAATAACAATATAAACATATAATATGATGATAAAGTGAATAGCACGAAACTATTTAATAATCAGTAGATTAGGTTTAGTGTTTGGCTGCTTAAGTCGTGGTACGTTTTATCCGTGTAGTCCTTTGGGCTTAAATTCTATCCTACCTGATCATTTTCGTGTTTGGCTTTTTTGGAAAATGCAAATGAGTTACCGGGAAGCGTGCATTTTGTCCTGCGTTAGAAACGAAACAACATACTGACCAACGTTGAGGAACGCTTTCGTGAATTAGTCAGTCAACGCTTGTACCAACTGAACGAGGACAAAAAGAAACAACTATGCTAACAACAAACAATACTATTAAGGACCTGCTCAATCGCCCTAAGGGGATCGCTTGCAAAAAAAAATTGGGAACTTGACACGAGTTATGTCGGACCATTTTTGAAGGCCTAAAAGGCAAGGCTAAAAGGCTCATAGAAAAATACCACCTCAGTTTTTTAAAAAAAAATATACAACTTTGTCAAAAATTGTGTTATGAGAACTTTAATGATCCCAAAAAGAAATCGGATCTGCTTGTTTACTTCGGCTACCAGGGAATCAACATTATGAGCTCATACCGAATGGCTTTACTGTCATTAAGAAGTGTTGCCAAGATGCTGCAGGAAGACTACGTAATCCTGTCTGCCAAAACAGATCTAAACATCGGAAAAACACGTCGTGGGCTTTTCGCCACGTTAATTACTACATCGAATCATATATCACTATTTGTGTCACGTTTTTTTGCACGACAACTGTATACCTGTATTGCCTCAACTCCCGCATTCGCCAGATCTAATCTTTTTGACTTATTTCTTTCTTCAGATTATCAAAAACACCTGACAGAAAGAACTTTGAGGCGATCCAAAAGGGAATTCGAGAAAAAAGTCCTCAGAGCTGACGATGGCCTTTATGATGGTGTTCAGAAGAAGAAGTAACATTGCTGCTAAGATCCCAAGATTGCGAAAAGAGATTCAATTTTCTGTTGTCAATTGCATTAAAGTGTAATGAGTAATGCTCGGAGAAGATGCGTCCCAGATAATATCACGCTGATTTTATATCAATCTTATTTAGGTTAGGATAACGTTCTCGTTTGAGCCAATAGCGTGACTTTATGGTGTGAACTTGTCTTATAACAGGCACGTATCCAAGCGTTGCCACGACGAAATATGGGATTGCATGTATATGGCACTGTTTTATCATTTCCCCTAGAAGTACCTTTAAGTGAGTAAAGTGTGTATCGCGTAATGATCTATAAAAGAACATTTTGCCTATCAGTGAGTTTACTTTGTTATAGTTAACTATATACGCATGTTTCCTTTGTCAGCATGATCGTTTCTTTCACAGCCGTTGCGATAGCTGTCGCTACCTCGATAAGGCTTCACAAGCGATTTCAATAATTAGTTGCACGTAGAGATCTACACTGCTTACAGTAACTTATTAGAGATGATTTGTGCTGAAATGACGGAAGCGCCAATACATGAATTTGTATCATGTGGCGTGATTGCAGAGGGCATTCGCTGCTGAATTCCGTCGAAGGGGATTCTGAAGCAGCACGATCACCTAGTCAATGCCCACACACTATTGGGTTAATCAACAAATGCCCTATGTGGCATGATACGTAGAATTTGCTCGTCAAGCTATTAGGCAGCAATAAGGGCTCCAACTGTACCATGGCAAGAAGAAACTAATAACGATTCTCGTAACTGTTTATGCAAGAATTCCCTTTGGAGTGATTCGAAGTTTTCGCTCACGCTGCCAAAGCTTAGGCCCTGCTTAAGCATATCGGTGTTTTGCAGTTGAGTTTAACGTTACGCGGTATATGAATATAGTCCAACCCTGCATTGAAATTTTAGTGGAACTGCACCGTAGGAATGGCTTCTGATCTAGTAATTAGGCGACATGCTCTGTGACCATTGTTAGGAGCTATAAATAATTAGTATGATTGGTAAAATACCGCGGAGATATATATATTGCGACTAAATGGAAGGGTTCCTCGAACACCTGCTATGTTTGCTATCTTCCTAGGTGTCCGTCTTATAAGCAGCATTGACAAAACATATCTAAAGTAATAAGAAAAAAGGCGTTCTTTGATTGGGATACACAGTTTATAGCATATGAAAAATTTTCCAAGACAAATTCCCCGTATTAAAAAAAAAAAAAAAAAAAAGAAGATTTTTATACCCACTACAAAAGTCGTGACATGTTATGTTTATACAGCAACACAATATAAAATAAATAAAGTTATCTACAAACCGTAACAACTAAACTTTACGATTTTCTGACAATTTTTTTTTGTTTCTGTTACCTCAAATGGACACTGCCTTTTGCTTTTACGTACCTTTATCTGCCGAATCAGCTGGTCCCGTTTCACTCCGTCCGGCGACCACAACATAATAATTATCCATGAGCCGATAGATTCTGCTTGGTTTTTTCCTTCTTGTGTCTTCTAGTTTTTTTGCCGCAGCCAGCCCCGGTGCGGTTTATCTTCGGCGTGTCTCTTGTTTGCGGTCTATCGGCGGGATGCTCGAATCCCTTTGTAGTTCCTATGCTGTATCCCCCCAAAACACTTTTGAAGGCCCGACTTGGTGTTGCTTCACGATCGACGACGCGATGGAGCAGAAAATTGGGCTGACCCGGTGCTACTGCTGATTGTGCGGGCAGAGTTGTCTAACGTGTTCGCGTTGTGATCTCGGTATGTTGTCTCGTCTTTTAGCGTTTTTCATTTTAAAAATCCTATGTCAGGCACCTAAAGAATACTTCAGCATTCGATGAGCGCCAACTTGCGTGAAGGCATCGTCTAAGATGCGATGCGTCCTTGACGGCGAGACTTAAACATTTATATAAATAAGATTACACCCAACTCGCGACAAATCCTATATAAATTCTATTCATATTACCAAATATGCCTTATATTTTAGGCACACTAGGCAAGAATAAATATCTTCGAAATCATCCAATTTTTATTAACAGCATTGCGCTGAAAACACTACGATTCACTATTCAGCTTCACCAGTTGAAAAACACGAGCTCCGCGCCAAAAAAGCTATGTAAAACAACATAGCATTTAATTAGACTCTCTATGTTTCATTCACGTTTTCTTTCTACATACCAATAATCAATTTTTGGAAACTATTTCATATAAGCATATATTTAGAACCCCTCAGCCATTACATAAGCCTAGAAACACACACGCTTATATTTTATAGCACCCTTCCCAAACATCCCAGCACATACACAGTAACCAAATCTATTCTACATAGCGGAATCACCGCAATGAAATAGCCCACTCACGCTTTTGCTCGTTCCCTTTGTTCAGCCCCCCTTTAATAATCGTAATTGGCTGGTGACAGCAATTGCTCGTACTTGTAAAGTTCTGCTTGGCGTCTAGGTTTTTCTGTTCCGAAGCTGTTATCTTGCTCCTCTGTGAGCGCAAGGCCGCCGGGTCCGGAAAGTCGGCTCGTTTGCTCATAAAACAGTGTCCACCGTCCAGTGAGCCGAACGTTGCCCGTTTGGATTGGTCCGGCCTGGTACTTCACTGAAGAACGCAGTTTCTTCTATGAGCGTACCGAGCGAAGGGACAAAGAGGGGGTGGCTTGGTTGAAGTCGGGGCAAATCTAGCCCCGAAACCATCTCGGCGCTTCGGCAAAAAAAACAAGCGAAAGAGAGTGCTGGAAAGAACGAAATCGAGCAACGGGTGTTTCTTTTATAGGCTTAAAACGCACTCCTTAATAGCCAATAAAGTAATGACATGGCGGCCTATAATAGGACCATTTATAAGCGAGTCGAACCATGGCACAAGTCGATCCGAACTGCGGCTGGACTGTAGCTGTGCGGCGCAAATACGGCGAACACCGTTGCACGCAGGGCGAGACTGTCGGATATACAGTGCCCAAAAGACACGAATTGTTCTTGACCGAGTCTATCAGTTTGTAGCGAAGCGTGGAACTAAGAGCGTTTCGCGGACCAGCGCGCCTGGACCCGACTTCAGAGATATCGCGCCGAAAAGAAATAACGTGAAACATGGCCGGATCGCAGGGCTCGATCTCAGATGTGTGTAGGAGTCTACGGAAAAGGCGGAGGGAGAACGGCTTAGCTTAGGTTGGACGCTGCGATGAGCCTATGGTGAGCAGCGAAGCTGGTGGCATTTAGTGGTAAGGCAAGACCCACGTCTGGCAGGACAAGGAGGGTCGAAAAAAGAAGAAGGACTAAAAGCAGACGAGAAACAACGTGTGCACGTTTTTTCTTTTTTAAAAGATAAATGCCATCCTCACACACAAAGCCGTGTTCGCCGCCGCCTCATGGCCTTAGAGTCTCTCTGTTTCAGCAGCCGGTACATTTAATGGACGTGTTGTTTCCAAAGGGACGGAGGGACAGTCGAACAGAGTATCATCGAGTCGGGGTCTCATGGTCCGGCCGTGGTCAACATCGTGTCGGATAGCAAGTCTGTCCCAAGTACCTACTGAGCCAGCAAAAAGGTTGCCCAGAGCAGACTGAGGTAGTGCTCCCTTACCGTCGTCAGAAGACTTGTTTTTTAAGCTCTACACGCTGTTCTATTACTCGCACGATTGGAGTAAGGCGTCGGAGGCCAGGCGTTGGGACAGGTTTTGACGTTGAACACACTTGGGACATTTGTGGGGATTTAAGCTCACTTTTATTTGCTATAGAAGGTACTACGCTACCACGCCAAAGCGACAAGCCCATTGGCTACTCGTTGTACTGAACCACTAGCTACTCAGGTCTCAAGTGGTGCACAACCCCACAATTTTTCTTGAAACGCCCTTCACTTAGAACGTAACCCAGGATTCTAAAACCTTCCGCTTTTTTTGATTCTGTCTAAATATGACACTGTTAGTGGATGAAGGCAAGAGTCACGCTGATGCTCGAGCAGACTGCCAGATCTAAGTGGTAAGTGAAATGGACGCTGATGGTGGGGCAGTCCGATAGGTTGGGAACGGGAGGAGGGAGGAAGTTTATTCTGTCACGGACCTATAGGGCAGTGGTCCATCCATTCCTAAGGTAGGGCTTGGCATTGAGTGTGATAGCACCATATATATACATACGTATATCAGAAAACACAGCAGTTTTATCAAGCCATGTTAGTTAATAAATCTGGCCAAGTATTGCCACAATTCCATATATTTTAATTAATCTAATTGAGTAGTTGGTAAAGCAGGCGTTGATACACATCAAATAGGTAAGTGTTCAATGTAAAATTTTTGCGAGACTCATCTTTTTGACAATGCCATGCAGCTAAATGATTCATAGCAAAATTAATCCCCACTGGCTACGATCCACCTTTAATAAACACGAACAATATAAGGAATAGTGTTATATTAGGTTGTCAAAGAAGTAATGAGCGTTGTCTTTAACTAAATGGCTTAGAGTCGCCTCAGATTTAACTAGGGCAAGATTTGCTAAATATGTTACAATGCCTTTATTTAGACATTTTATAAAATAAATAGAATTTTCTTAAAAATTCGTTATATTTTAAAATTTTATTATTATTATAAGAACATAAATACTGCCCAATCCCACAAAGAAACTCTGCTGTTTACGATCAGGAAAAAGAAAACAGTTTAGGAAAGCCGCTTTTGTCGTTTTCGTTCGGGAAATTTCGATTTAAAAGATGATCTTCATAATGGTCTACCAATAACAGAAGCAAATTATGAAGCCATCGCGTGAGTAGCTGTGATATCGCGAAAGAATTCAATATCTACCATCAAACAATGTTTACCAACGTCGAGAGTCCGATGTTTGGGTACTACATAAAATGACGTGAAAAAATTCACGCGATCGTTGTTCCACCTACAAAGGTCTACAGTGATACAATGAAATCAAGCAATCTCGAAAGCGGTTGATCACGGAAGACGAAAAGTGGTACATGCGCCAATAAAAAAAAATATCGTTGTATAGCCCGAATCCTGCACCATCAGATGATCATCTATTTTGGTCTCTGAAAAATTCTCTCACTAGTATTAGTTTTGCTTTGATGGAGGGATACGAAAGCTATTTTTCATCATTTTTTTGCGCACAAACCGTGAAGTTCTACAAGCGGTACAAGAAAAATGCCAGAAGGTTATCAATCGAAATCGCGCATATTTAGTGTGGCAATATAATTTTGAAATATAAGAAATAGTTGCTCCAAAACAGCCACTACTTTTTTAACAACCCAAGATAATGAGTCCTCATACCTAGAAATAGGTTTAACCGCCTAGGTCCATGAGCTGTGCGCGGCCACGACATAAATGAGACAGTCCCTCGTAAACACAAACGCGTCTAAATGTTTGTTCCGATTTTTTTTGGTACTGTCATAAAATTACCGGTAAACACCTGTGCCTCTCGTTTTAGGAGTCTCCTGCTGGCGCTACCCCAACATTTCCTCTCGGATCGACAATCCCCTGTCCGCCTTAGGTGAGCTCTCTGTGAACAAGTGAATGTTTAAGCACTGAAATTGCATCTTTCTAATGACCATCATATTTAGAACACAAATCATGGTGTGGCTTGAAACAGAGCTTCCAGGGGCAGTTTTCCCAGAGACTAGGCAGGCGTTAACCAAGTCAAGCGACTAGTATCAATGTTGTGCATGTTTACCGTGTGTAAGCAATAGAACCTTCACTCGTCGTTTGTGTGAGCAAAAACATTTTGACCAAAAATGTGCTACGAAGTGATATATATGGCGTTTTTTCTTATGTACTCATATATATACGCGGGCACAATTTAATGGTAATTAGAGATTTAGCAACTTCATAGGGCTACGAAAATACTCATCTGTTACGTGCATCGATGCTATGTACACAGTTATAGCGATGGTGATAGTGACAAAAATAATAACAAACATTAATAATGGGGAGTAAGGTGGGTCAGGAACTTTATATTATTTTAGGCGATATGCGCGATATACAGGCACTTCGTATTCAGTAGATGTACTGGTACTATTTGCAGGCCCCTATTGACGCTCTCCTGAACTCCAACACGGTAGTCTCAACCCAGTCCGATGCCGACGAACGTATCTAGTGACAAGCAGAGCTGGCCTTCGCCAGTTACTTGATCCTACGTGCGCAGAAGGTTTGACGAAAACCGGCTCGCCGCCTTGCGTCGTATCAACGACTGCTTCGTTTTCAACAGCTTTACGGGCTGAAGGTTGGAGAAACTGCCGAACCGAAGTGTCAATGGTCTAGAGGAAGGAGGATCAAGCAACGAAAAGAAAAAGGGACAAAGAATCGACACACTGAGCCATATAATTCCACTGTCAACTCATAACCCGCTTCTGTCTGAGCGGAATCCTCGATTCAAGCTGGGTCTACAAAAAAGTGATACCCAGCCAGTCTTCTGAACAACACGACCGGAAACGGCTGGCGCTGCAAGCGACAACATCACTGTCTATCGGTAGCAACAGTAGCCAGCAGAGGGCGCAGGCAATGCCGATCATCCACATGACATTTCTATGCGAATCACGACGAAACCACTCAAATACCGTATTGATGACTAGAACAAATGAGAATGAAGTCGATGCAATCTTCGGAAAAGTAGCAACCGTACAAAAGCGAAACAAGGCGAAATTGTTCGTGAGAGGCAAAGGGGCCGCAAGTAGCAGCAGGGCGATCGAGGGCAAACCGACCAAATCTTTCTGTTCGCTCTCGGGAGGTTCAGTGGGGATGGCAGGCCATCGATGGGGTAGTTATTAGAATGTCTCTGGCTAGTGGCAGTGAGCATTTGGTGGCACACCGAAAAGCTCACTTCAAATGGTTATCTGGCCGAAAAAAAAACATACCAATTTATACGCTGATATTAAAGGTAGCAAGACATTATTACCAAGTGTGAAAATTATAAGTCTTGAGGACTTTATAGGAAACAGATATTGGGGAGCAGGTATGTGGTGAAAATGAGGATTTCTTTTACGAAGTGTCGAAGTAAAAGTACGGAGTTAAAAGTTTTGAATGAGATATAATGGTGCTCGACTAACTGCCTGTTTTGGTAAAAGAAATATATACAAAAAGAAGTATCCGGACTCTAATATTATCTAGAACAAATCCTTTCTTTGTGCTTGTTTTTTGCTGGTTTCACGCATAGTGCAAACATTTGATCAATGAATATTTGATCAATTTTCCGGTCTCAGGACCAGGATCAGGCCCAAGTCCAGGCCAAGGGTCAGCTAACGAGGGAGAGTGGCTTTTCTGTAGTGGATATGCTTCCCTACATCTTGGCTATGATACCCTTGAGGGAGAATTATGCGAAGTCGACTACCGCCTATGCTTTCTCCATGTCCGCCTATGAGGTAAGTAGCCTATGGGTACTGTTTTTTTTGCCCAACATCTCAAGGGACCAAGAAATCGCTTGCATCGAACAAGCTACTGCTTCTGCTGCCGGTGCCGCTAGCGCCTCTGTCAGTTTCACTTTATTGCGTTGCCTCCTTCCCCCCTCCCGCCCCCAGGGGTTCATCTCCGAAGTATTTGGGAGACGTCTAAGGCACTAGAAGCCTCTGAACTGTTCAGTTCAAGTCGCTATACGAACAATATACTTACCAGCTACATCTCTAGCTGCCTGAGTCCAGCTGGTCCTGGCCTAACATCAAGCCTCATATTCTTCGATCAGGAACGCTCGAGTTGGACAAGGAGCGTTCGGGGGCCTACGCTTTACTCCGTCAATATTAACTAATTTATTCTATCTAACAGGTCCCATCGGCAAGGCCCGTTGGCTACGAAACGCCAACGATGGCCGCATCAGCTACTGTGGTACTTACCCTGCGGGATAAGGTCTATGCAAGAAGGAACTTGGTAGAAAAAGAGTGGCAAAAAGTCGTAGTTGACGTCGATGCTTAGCGGGGACCCAAGAAACAGAAAGCGGCATTACACTAGAAATACTTGGTAAATTTTGTTGAGACAAAACCGAATAGTCGCGCAAAATGTCGCAGATATTTGTGGGTAAAGAAAGCATGTCTCTTGCATCCAAAGGGGTCTATGCACAAAGAAGTCGTTTGTCGGTTGGCCTCTAGCTGGGACCCACGTGAATGCATACTAATTTATTATTCATGTCTTATTTCAATAGTAATAGTTTCCCAATTTATTCGACTTTTATCGAATGATACTGTTTACAAAAGACGTCATCCTTAACTGATGATCCTCAGCTGCCTACATGTGATGGCGAGAGCCTATCCCTAAGGACAAAATGAGCAGAAATTTCTAAGTACAAAGATCACGTCATTCCGAGGTAGGTTCTATGCTGTCACAGTGAAGTCGCTTCATCACACCCACAGCAATGGCTAGACGAGTAACAACATCAACAGAGCAGCGGCACCAGCTGTAACAGAAGGCACAACAACAATACGTATGGTCTGACCTCCCATGACCCCGACGGTAGGCCTGCTATTCGGATCTCAGCTTTAGGCTGGTTGTGCGATGTCTGTCACAACCTGCTACCTGAGCGGCTTTCCGGAACCTTTCGCTCTATTGAGCAGAACGCTACCCGACGCAATATGGGGTCGATATATGACTTCAGCATGATTTACAGGCTCTGCAGGCCCTTTAGTCCAGCAGGCTTGTCGGTTCGGACAGAGTCTACAGGACAGCTGCAAGATATCCTCCTGAATAACTCACTGAAAGACCTCCTTTTTTTGGAGTCATCTTTTCGTCATTGGAAATGTTGGCTTTACTGCAATGTATGCATTTCGCCCTTACTCGTACTCGAACCCTACAGTATCCGGTCCAGGTCAGAGGCTCGGTGCAGGGTACATTACATACTTGTGCGGTCCTCTGGAACTATATAAGACACGTTATCGAAAACGTTTAATTAACGGAGGAATTGGTGAAATTTTAATCGATAAGAGGTATGAGTATGCAGTGATGATACAGGGTCAAAATTTAGAACGTACGTTTCGATCTCTGCCGTGTATGATGGTTGTAATGAAGGTATGTTTGCTGTTAAATACGTCTGTTTCTGGAATAGGCTTAAATTAAGCGCTATAAAGGCGGCAGAGCTGCAGCTGCAAAAAGGTAAGTAGGCATTTGAGAAAAAAGTAAGTTCTTTAGTTTTTGGTAGGGTCAAAAGTAGCCTAATGCGATTCTCAATAACGCTCTGCGAAGCCTAATTAGAAATTTATTTTAGGGTTTTTCCTTTACAATCTTTTATAGCTACATTGATTTTTAATCATACAAATGATCGACCCGGTATCTTCCACTCCGCTGTCTTTGATATAAACAAGGTACAATCAATTTCCTGGCTTCACTTTTATTTCTACTGCTGATAGCCCACGCGTTTTCCATTTTTAATAATTTTTTATACCCTTATAGGCATTAGTGTCAGCTCCTGTTCACAGTATAAAACATTGTGTTTTGTTAATTAATATTCGTTAGTATTTTTTTTTATTATGGCCCTACAATTTACCCCTATCATCTAAATGGGACAAACATCAAGACGAACTTTTCTAGCTACGCATCTATGATCGGCCTTACCTAAGGAAGTCATAATTAATTTCGCCGAAATAGAGATCCTTTACTAATTGTATTGTAATTATTAATGAGACAGCTTCCCTACAATCATCACATGATCTGTGTGCATAGAAATATATGCTCGACAGCGAGTCAGAATAAATAAATAAAGGGAGCTACAACGATGAAAACCACCATATTCAGTCATCTATTGTTCCTTTTGAAAAAACCCACGACCCTTTATTTGAGAGATTCCATCAGCTCAACAAGTGAAGCCCTATGAGCTTTTAATCTCCATTCTGCTTTAGCAGTGTCCACCGCTTTTCTGTACGAAGGACTACCATATTCTATTGTGCTCTGTTTGTGTCTGTGTACGGTCCCCATCGTTTTCACTAGCCTTATGCACACATATATTGAGAACAACACAGCTGCAGAGATTTATAGCCAATTAAGCCCAACCAGACATTTGCAATAGTAAGGCAACAGAATGGCCATACCGTTAATCAACTGGAATACCTTTTTTACTAGCCAATAACCGTTTGATAACGGACAGCTACACAGTGAACCCAATCCTTCGTAGAGGATCAGCTACCAATACAAGAAGGGAACAAGAGCAGCGCGTGCTGTCTATATTTAACCTTATGTCCGTCAGGATAAGCCTATGGACGAGCGTGTATTTTGCAGTAGACAAATAATATTTTGCAGTGTGTACACAGTTACGTGTGAATGACGGCTTTTTGCTTTATCTTTACGTTATCTTAGTGAGCAAAGCACACGGATTTAGCGCTAATACCGACATCAATGACGTGAGTGCTTGTCGATATAGGTGCACGATAAATGATAAGTATCTAACAGTATAAAAAAAAATTAGTGAGCATATGAGTGTAAGCCTATAGAAGGTGATTGGTAATGGACAACGAAGACACATGGAATCTCACCCGGCTCGTGGTGCCTGGCGCGGGTATACAGTTTTTGATGATTGAAAATCGGAGTCGTTGACGCCGGTTATCCCGACATGGTCTTCTTCAGTTATCGAACTGGAAGGGGTTTGCTGAGAAGAACAGACAAAGTAGGGCTAACATTTCCTGACATATTAAAAAAGTCATCTGACTGTCTACGAGTCGTCTCACTTTTTCCTTGCTCTCATTATTACTATATGTATCCTCGTGCTTCTTTAACAGCTGCAACACAAATGACGAATCTAAGACCGTCGGCTTTAAACGTATTCCCACACTTTTTCAAGTGTACGGCGTTGCTCAAAGAGAGATTACAAATGGGTTGTCACTTGGTATTTAGTTGATGAAAAACACCGCAGCTAGCTTGAATTGCCGCTAAGCCCTTTAAACTTTTTGCAAACTTGGAACTAGTAATGGACCGAGTGTATTTAACAAGAATGTGATCAATGTAATTCAGTCCGTGTTTTTGTTGGAGCTGATTTTAGTTCTCTAAGAACAGTTCTAGTAGCTGTGCGTACATTGTTGCGTTGCTATGAGCCCTATGGAAACATACACAAATACTGCTATGAGCTGCGTGCACTAAGAGTTAGTTACGTATTCCGGAAGGGGCTTAGCTAGTTTATAAGATTGGTCTACTGGAGTCGTCGGAAGTTTTAGCTGGTCATGGTAGATCAAAACAGCGTAGATTTGTAGAGACAAATGTTTTGACATCTGTGCTCCGAAAATTTACGTGCAAAACTAGGTAATCTATTAAAGTCCGCATAGGCAGCAAAAAGCCTTGAAGAATCTGGATCGCATCTGCTACTTGGTAAAATGGCAAAAGGTAGGCAGTCCATATATTACAAAGCAAGCACGTCATCGCGAATCGTGCTTCGTCACCTATAAAAGAAACGAAGCGGAGATGACTCGTTTTTATCTCTACGTGGTACGGTCAGTTGTTCGAACGTTATTCACTTGCGTCGAAGTAATCAGTAACCCTTATCCGAAAATTTTCCGATGCGGATGCGTCAGACACGCCTACACGATAGAACTGAGTGCTTCGGCTTGCCTCTATGACAAGAGACAAAACGAAAACTGGAGAACAATAAATCAAGTGAATAGTTTAGATAGCTGTATACGGACGTATATTGCGCCACGATAAATATAATTTGTGGCCCGACTAATTGCTTTGTAAGACAAAAGCTTGTGTAATCCTGTTTTTCTTTTCTTCACATTGGTGCCTTCCGCAGAAACTTGATTTAAGGAACGGACTTCGCACTTGCCTTCGATACAAGGAAAGGCCAAACTCTACATGGCTACGTACTATCTCGCGAAAAATTTCGGCCAAATTCGATTTGCACAAAAGGCACCTACAATACACCTAATAGGATAAATTATATTTTAAAAATGCACGTCCCACGATAGAAGTGCTTCCCGTAAAGGTTTTCAAAACCTTCAAGATGCTAAAAAAGTAGTTTAAAGATGTTCCACTCGGAGACCACCTAAAATTTCAAAATGAGCGAATATACACGATGCAATATGCACTTTGTGCAATACAAGTTATTTCTACCATACGAAGGTGGCGTAAGCTCTATGGCTAAAAATTCCAGGCTGTATCTAGCCTTTCCGATCCTGCACAACATCAACGGCCAAGCTTAGGGAATAATAGGCTTCCGCCTCAACCACGTGGGCAAACAGCAAGAAGACAGTGGGCAAGAAAACTCTCACAAAATTCTCACCAGTGAAGAATCCTTGAAGCACGTCAGCCTGTGCCTATTCGCAACTTTAACTTACTGTAGTACGTCAGAGGTCCGCCGAGGATTCCTTTCATTGTGTGAAGAAGCCCTAAGCCGTTCTCGGGACTCAGGGAAAAAAAGACAAAAAGACTTCCCTAAAGATCGGCGAACGTTCGTTAGGTAATTCTAACGTAAGGCGATTCTACTCCAGCTGGCTAAGGTATTGGCTTACCCATTCGTATTAAGAACATCTCATGCAGGCTTAAGGTGATGTTTTTCCTCTTGACGTTTAGTGCTGTTCTATTTTTAGCTGCTGAACGACAATGTCTGCCCGAATCACTAAACAGGTTCTTTTATAAAAGAAAAAAGATCCGTCATTTTTTGAAAAAAATGCCTGCACGAAAGGGCAAAGAATGAGGCGTGCTTTTGTTATTTCAGTGCGCTTAATCTAGAGTATCTAGTCCTTGTGATAACGCCGTTAGTAACGTATTTGCCTGCTAGTTTTAGGAATACGTAGTGGTCTAGGTTTGAATCCTTGCGTAGATAGGTTTCGTTTCACGATGAGAACTGAAGTAATTCCTAACGCCTCAAAAACCACTAGATGCAAAACACTATGCCTAAAATATTGTTGATATTCCACGTAGTCCAGATTCATAGCCAAAAACATAGATCTTCGAAGTAGGCCCCAAACACTAGATTATTCATAATTAGCTAATAAATTCTTATTTTAAAGTTCGTTCCTTTCGGATTCCTAAATTGATTGCAAGAACCGAAAAGTAAAAAATTATAGACAGATAATATATATCTTATCAATATAATACATTTTTTTTTAAAATAAATAAAATAAAAATAATAAATAAAAAGCAACAAATCTATCTCAACTCATACCGTTATATTCACCGACAATACTTGACATTTCCTAAGCCCCCTATATCAATTTCTCCGCGCAAAACAGGGACGTATCGTAACGCTGACATATGAAACACCGCTTTGTAACTTGACGTCTTAGAATACCAGGGGCAACTAATGTCCCTACGATCAACCAAATACTCGTTGGATTATTCTGGGCAATCATATTGAAACGACATTGTTAGAATATGAGCTCGACCTCTCTGCCAACACAAGTGCTCGTTTGTAGTTAGAGGTGAAGCTCATAGTAATTTGCCTTAGGAAACAGAAGGTAACCTCAATCGAAGTTGCATCAGCCGACATCTTGAAACAACTCTAATCTTGTAAAATTGCTTTAGAGGCGTTATTGGTTACTATGAGTCTAGTTGCTTTCGCAAATTTTCGAAAGTCGAGCACATTTGCGGTAGGCGAGAAACGTCGAACAAGCGTGATCTAACGTTCAATTGGCCTACGGAAGGGTACTAGCGGCCCGATCGACACTGTTAATGTCGTATGTAAAATATGTGTTCCCCGAAATATGAAATGCCGAGTAACTTGGCAATTGAAACTTGGTCTAATTTTCAACTCGCTAACTGATCAGAGGTATGGTAAACAACGAAAGGAACTTACAATCAAATCCTAACCGCCTGCATTGCACGAGAGTTGGTAGTGGTTAAAATGCGTGTTAAAGTAGGACTGTATGGCTATGACGTTACAGTTGCGGTTTCCTTGATGGTGTAGTGGTAACTAGTTTGCCTAATACGTAAAGCGGCCTAGGTTCGAAACTGAGCGTGTCCACACAGTTTGTTTCGTGCTGGAAAGGGTCAGCTTTTTGAAAATATGCTTAACAAGAGCAGTAGAACTGGACGTAAAATTCAGAATATTGACATATTCTAGCAGTACAAAACGAAAAGCCTGTGCGCCTAAAGCTTAATCTATTCGGACATATGAGCTAGGTTATCTCGTCGACGCTGACTGTGCCGCTCATCGTGATCATTGTTATTAAGATTATCACCTTGGTTTAGTGGTAACTGGTAATCCGGTCCAGGTATAAGTAATATATCATTTACAGAGGAGGTGGCTGTAAATGTAAACCTACTCAGCAGAACAAACAAGTACATTTGTTTGTTAATTGTATCAATATAAATTATGTATCTACGTTGTAAAAGCTCTTTATCGTTTTCAGACTTATTCTGGTCGAAAAGTAACTAATTCATATAAACTACAATACAAGAAGGTATAAACGTACGTCAAGTCTATGTATCATATATATACCAACTCCCTCTGAATTTCTCTTTGATGCCAAGCAGATTTTTCGCTGGGAAGTGTTTTTCGTAGAACGGCCTACTTTTGATCGTGAAATCTAAAGCGGAAGTTCATACAAGGAACAAGCACTTTAGAAAGCGCAACCAGTGCATATTTAACTATGAAGACGTTGCATGGCTTATTAGTATCTAGTATCCGTGCGGGAACACAACTCTTACAATGCAATAACCAGACTTACTGATTTCTCTGACTATTACAGATTTAACATTTAAGTGACTTCCTAGGATCTCTACTATATTGGTATATACATACGCATACATTAGAAAGCTTTAATAACAGTTTCATCAAACTTTGCATTTCCTCCCTGTCATTTGATCGTCTTGATATCCCCGTCACAGCTGCCATCAAAGGCTCTGCTATCAACAAATGCAGCACGGTCTTCAATAGAACGAAACACGATCCTGCGGTAGCGGAACAAGAAGTCTCCAGTAGGCGAGGGCCTGTAGAAGCCTACACGCTCGAGACAGTCACGACCCTGACGAGGAGGCTATAGATCAACCAGACAAGGGGCTGTTCCTGAAAGACATAGGGCAGGATGGCAAGCGAATAGCTACTAGTTAAGAAGCCAACTAACGTAATCAAGCTATCGAAGTCAATATTATGTATGAAGAAGAGTACTGGGCAGCAGGCACAGGTCGGGCAACTCCAGTCGAACGTTTGGGCAAACCGCGCTGAAGGAAGAAGCGACTAAGCAGGCTACGAAATACTGACTATCCCTGAAATGGCCGAGAATAACCGTTACCTAGCAGAAATTTAAGGCACGCAACAAACGTGAAACTCAATTTCCTCAGTAGTGAAGTGTACACTTCCAAAGTCGTGTGGTTGTTAATGTTATCATATGCGCATAAGGGATATAAGTGATTGGAAAATAATTTTTTTCTGTTTGATCGCAAGGTTCTGGATAGTTCGATGTAGCATAAATATTGTATAATATGGGAAAAAAATTGTACTTGCTCAGAGTTGACTGTTGTCATTAATGACCTCCAGCATCGGCTATATGTTTGTAGATAGTTCGTTTCAGATTAAATAACCGATTAGCGGAATCACTTTCTATCGTTTCAGGACATGACAAAACAGTCTTGATAAAGCTAATTAATTTAACACTTCTATATTTATGTGTATTCGTCATTCCCGTAGCATGGCTTCTACCAGTTAAATATTTTGTCACAGCTAGAAATAGCGTTCATCTGTAGCTGATCAAGGCTCAGCTGAGATCCCCTGTGAGGCGACATATCGTACCATAAGGTCACGGAAGAATGTTCTGGTGCCATCAAAGCCCCTCTTCCTGAATTTTATAATCGTCAGCATTATTGATGAATTCAAATGAGCCAAACCTTCAACACTTTCCCAATTTTCGCCTTTCTTATGACTCGAAAGCTTAACGCTAATATTAATTAGTCCACTGGTTCTTTACCTTTCGACACGCGCATCCATGACTTTACCAACGGCTTTTTTCAATCGAACAACATAGCTGGCACTACAAACCTGTTACGCATTCACACGCCTAACCCATACCGTCCTACGTGAAACTGCTATCGCAGTGGCTGGTCTTTTTGTTGCCCTTTTGCTGTATCCATTTACTAGTCATCGTCATAATCGTCGCCGTTATTCGTTTCGAAAGCTGGGGCTGAACTATTTCCTCTAATAGAAACAGCAAAGACGGCGGCCATCTGCTCGTAGTGAGCAACTTCTTTCGCAGCAGAGTGTGCACCCAGTTTCGCCTTGCCCCGTTTTTCTCCGCGTTTTGCTGCAAGACCGATTCTTCTATTGAAGGCGTCCTTTGCCTTATCTCGCACATTTGCCGGTGGGCTGGTATGGGTGCAGCGGAACAAATTGCGTCAATTTTATTCTCCTGCCGCACCCCCTTTTACAGTTAGGGCTTGCGGTGGTCGGTGAGGACACCTACGTGATGTCGGTAGCAGGACGGGAGCGGTGGTACTAAAAATAGGCGTCATTACCAAGGCCGGCGCAGAGCGCGAGCCCAGGTTAGGCAGCGCTAGTTGTCGCCGCAGTCGTGGTAACAATGTCGAATTTTGCATTACGCGTTTGCACTACAAGCGGTTGTGGTGCAGAAACCGTTCAAATGATGACGGTGTCCTCGACATCGACTGAGGGCAGGAAAAAGTAGGACGAGACGACATTTTATCGCAGGAAGTCTGCCAACTCTGGACACACAGGACAGGCCGGGGAAGACACACAGTCAATGTCGTTGTACACACGGAGTGTTTATTCGATATGATTTGAAGAGTAAGCAGGTATCCCTCTTGGGCATAAACAGCGCGTATCACGAGCGATTGCTGGCGATAGGCCGAACACAGGTATGTCCTCCGGAAATAACGAAAACGCTGGATTCAGTGCCTTGCCCGTCCGTTGACATCGACATCTCGCTGTCGGTGCACAGGCGTTTCATGGGGCGTTACATTCAGATCAGATCGAAATGGAAGCGCGGTGCGACAATAGAAACGCTAGTTCAAACACAACGCGAACGAACATCGAATATGGAGGAGCTCATTCTATACTATAGGGCGAGGGCGTTCGGCCGTGTACTACTGTCCGTGTCTGCACCATAGTTCTATAGCGGTGTTGCTCTGTTGGTGATAAGAGTTTGACAACTTGCCTCTGTTCAGGACCTGAGGAGAAAAATGAAAGTGCAAAAGGACAAACAGAGAAGAAATGTACAGGAAAAATATTTCGTCCTGCTTCTGCACTATGCGAACATTGGCGGCACTGTTCTGCTAACACGCTTTTGTGTAGTCCTGTAAGCCGACACTGAAAATGTCGAGGTCGCTAAAACCGTACGGAGTACCTATTACATTCACAGTGCTACCGTTACTTTTAATGCTATTTGAAGTAGCAGATGCTTATCTTATTCTATTGAAATAGCGCCAACCAATGTTTCCTGCATTTGATACCCATGCTGTACCCGTATCGGTGAATATAATACGCCATACACCCTAATTAGTACTATTTTTGATGCTTATGGCCAACATCTAATCAATGTACAAGGTCGCCAAATCAAAGTAATTAATAGAGTGTACCTCTCCATTCCTTCAGCCATACGTTCCCTGAGGCAAATGTCACGCAGAACGTCTTTATCCAAACTCATATTTGTCTGTGAGTACATATGTATGCATACCTGTAAGTGCTTGTGAGTGTCACAGCCGGTACATATCAAAGATCCGTTCATTCGTTAGCTGGCCCTGCTATACGTAATTCGATGTCATATTTTTCCCGTAATTCCTCTTTGAATGTCTACGACATTCAATCATGCCATCATCTTTCGTTACTGCAACGTTCAGTGCGCAATGCGCAGACAACAATCGCGTGTCCATCCAAGCATTTACCATTTACCGTTAGTCTATGTTGAATCGTTTTTGTCAAATGCGGTCCAGGTGATCAAGGGACTCGGCAACAACCATTCACCAGGCAATGCATGCATCGAGTGCTCTTGCGAGCGAAAATAGAGACTGAGAACTGGATTGCAGCGAAGTTTGCCTGCGTTTAGAAGCACCCTCAAAAATGCCAGAGTTTTCTTACGTCTTTTCGCCGCTTCTCCCTTCAGCCCTTCTGCCTACGAGATGCTTCTTTTGCGAACCCATTTCTCTATTCATCGCTACAATCAGGTTGTTCAGTCTATAGCAGAATGCTGTAAATGTGACATGACACAATGTAGCGCTGCCATTCTGATATCGCAGCGCACCACCAGCTCCACTGGCGTCCACCAACTTCCAGCCGGGATGGGGGTCGAGTCGATGACGCCGACCCTACGGAGACATCGCGATGAACCGTATGTTGACACTACTGCTGCCGCCGCTGATGCTTCCTCTAAAGCACCGACATCTCATTTGAATCTGGTCACCACTCACTGTCCACTGTTGCTGCCATAAAAACCCCCTCGGCGTTGTTGTCGTCGTAGTGGTCCTCGACAAAATGGCACTGCTGATTCCGTTTTCCTTGTTTTCTCCTTTTCTTTCAGCCACTCTTGTCTGGATACAGGATGGCATAGTGTACGGTATCGCGTTCGTATGCAAAGTTCGTATGTCCGTTTTCTTCGTGTACGATTGCGTGCAGGACCATCATCTATCTGCAGATGCATATAAAGTTGAACGCAGTCATCCCTTGAACGGGCTGCTCTGGGGTACCATCCCTGCCTCCGTGACTCGTTCATAGTCTTCTTCGTCTGCCTGAACTGTCCTTTACTCACAATGATAAGTTGTGACCAGACCGGTCGGTGGCCACCCGCTCCACAACTCGTAGAAACAGCCGGACCTCTTTCTGTATTAAACGACCCGTGTTGTTGGGATATTTTATCTGACGTCTCTGCTTTCTGGTGGCGGGTCTGAGACCAGATTCTTACCAGGCAGGCCTGAACAATGGCATTTGTATTGTTTGCAGCGAACCATTCCGTCTCTGACCCAAATTGCCACTCCACACCCACTCTTTCCCCTTGTGCCTAAGGACGAAAAAACTGTATGCGCATCTCTATTTCGTCGTTACAGACAACGCCAGCTAAAGCAGTGCCGCTACTGAAAAACTCCGCCTGCGCTTGCCGATATACCGAGCGATCCCGGGCGAATTTCCGCTCTAAGCGGACAATACGGAGCTTCGTGCGATAGCTTCGATGTTTTAAAATGACAGCAGTATCCCGTGGAAGAGAAGGGCGTAATGTAATGGCTAGTTATGCTAGTCGCTGCTAGTGATGCCGTTTGCTCTATAAGAGAAAGAGGGCAACCCTGAAGGTCGCCCCCAGAATAAAAGTTATGTTTCTTAAATATGCTGCAAGGCGATCGCATTAATTTCGTCAATAATTTTTTTGGAGCTAATTTGGAAGCTGGGCATATGACTCGGGAAGATGAGGGGTGAGCTGAAACTAAGTGCAATTTACATTGTAAATATACCTTTGTTGTACAACAAAGTGGAATTCACAACGGTGGGGTTTTAATGTGTACGATGTCGCCGAAAGTTAGTCATCTCCATTAACCAAAGCACTGAGTATGAGATTAAAAGGAGTATTGTAGATGGATGCGAACATTGACACAGGTTGCTAGTTTGGTTTAAGCTGCTGCCCTGGACTGAATGAAAATCCGCTAAGGAAAGATATCGGAAAACCCTTTTTCTATTTGATTGAACAGGATTTATTTCTTGGATTTTTTTAAATATGCGAGCATTTGCCGCCGTAGGAGTGGGATGACAGATGGTAAGCATATCTAGCTCTATTGAGTGCGCAATGTTTACGAAATCCTTTATACTATTTCGAAAAAAAACTGCTATATTCTGTTAGATGGAGCTTCCATACAAGCAAATATTATAATAAACAATCTCACGAAATCGAACTGTACAGATGAGCAACACCACATCAGATTCTTATATTGACGAAATAGTAAAAACTCTGTTTATTCGGACCTGTATAAATTTTACTTATTTCAGTACGTGCTTGGTAGAGCCAGGTTAAGCTGTTTCAATTTTAAAATGGAGGCTTTTTTGCCACGCAGTAAAAATATATAAACATAGGGTTTGTTTTTGAAACAACACATTTTCGTTTCTATAAACTAAATGGATGTTGTAAAAACATTAATGCAGCCCGTATCTGTACCAGTTGTTTTAGATATTTTTATGTTCGACTTCAGGTCTATGCCAAGTTCTCAATTAAACAATGTACAGAAACCTTCTTCTCTGAAATTTGCCTGGAAAACTGTTGTACATTACGTAAAATTGTCAAAAACAAAAAAGTCGCTGCACAGCAATGATTTCTAGACAATTTAAAGATACCGTTGCTTTTACTATGCATATTGAAATACATATATCGCTCTATAGATTTGCTTGTTCTGCGTAAGTGCGGCAAATACTCCCGCCTTACCACAAGTTGCAAGAAGAAGAGGCATTAGGCCAAGCTACGCTTGAGTTTTTAGCACCGAAGACGGCGCACGCAATGGTGGACCACCGGCGACCAGCGACTGAATGGCTGTCACTTGCTGTCAATAGTGTTCATCCTTCGCGCGCGTCATCTCATTTGAAATGCTGATACAACTAGTTTCGGGCTTTGCCGAACGAAGAGTTCGCTTGTCTTCGATCTTATGATTAACAGTTTCGCTTGACATCTGCCTGGAGCAATGATGTATCGCTAGCGCTATCCTCGAGCTTATTTTCTTCATGTCGTAATTGTTTACAGTGTGCCTGTTCTATCAGCATAGTCACCGCAAACATGTATATGACGAGGTGTACATGTTATTAGCGGCGTTCGTTTCGGGTAATAGTACCACCGAAGGAATCCAGCTCTGAGGTAGGCCGAGGCACATTGTCTGCATGTCGACCCCGAGATTATGTCTCAGATTCACGTTATGACAACCGATTAAAGTTGTTGAGCTAGGATAATGTCGTGTATACGAGAGAATTATTAGTCTCGAGGTCAAAGTGGCGCACCGAGCGACCGCAATTATCGATTGTACAGGTTGAGGAAGATCGGTATCTGTAGAGTAATATCGGGTTTAAAATCGTTTAGCTGACTAAAAACGTGGTTTCGATAACTTCTTTCTCACATCATAAATGACCCCGCTGTAATTATTTCCCTAGTAAACGTACAGTAAGTGCTCGATTCATTTTAAGATCCTCAAATTTTTCTATCGAATATTTCAGTTTTTTGGAACTTCGAAAACTTGCAAGTCTATCTACGTACTCCTAAAATTTCTCATGCCAGATTACTAGAATATAGCTATTTGGCACATGTTCGAACGGCCAAAGGCTGAATTGCTGGAATTGAATAGGACAACTAGATACCTTCAAAAGAAAGAACAAATACTCGTTAGCATCGCGAGTTGATATGAGAAGATCTACCGAATGCAACTATAGTGAACGTTCTTCCATAAATACATTTCAAGGTAATTACGGTAAACGTTGGGGAAAACACCAAAACATTTCCAATTAATCTAAAATTAGTAACTTTGTGCCGCTTTATTTTTGCTTTAATTGAGGGCAATCGGTGGGGACGACTTCCGACTCTCACCTTCGATAGAAAATATCCTACGTTTCGATTTTTGCAGTTCGTGCTGCGTTCAGAGGAAATTAATGAAGCCCTGTTCCTCTGTATGGAAGGCCCAGTGAAGTTATGGACATGCATAGTTGCTTGTCGTTTGTTATAGTAAGAAAGTTCAAGATATTACCAAAGAGCCGTTCTGATTGTCTAATAGTAGATATTTATACAAAAACTTGGTTTTGTAGGCTAAGGGTAGGCACGAACCAGCAGGTGGCCCTCTCTACGATTCGAGACCACAAAACAAATACAATGAACTGACTTTATCCAAGATTCAGGTTAATTAAGTAAACTTAAGTGCATTTTAGTTTCAAAATGCAAGAAAGCCTAAATTAATGTTTGATCAACAGGAGCCGCTAAGCCGCTTAGACCTGTAGGCTTCACCACTTTAATGTTCGAGTAGCAAGCTTCGAGTTTTTACTATAAAATAACAGACAATAATATAAATGTGGTGTCTCGCCAAACCTTCAAAAGACTCTGTAAGGTTGTTTGGCATCATTTCAACAAACATAAAGGCGTTGTAATGTTTTGTTCTATGCTTTTCATTGGTTTACTTAAGTTTTTTTGACCTACCGTTAAGCTTTAGTCGAATCTGAGAGAGGAAAGATTTTCACGTAGATACACAAAACACCGCCAGTCGTTTACCTTTTCCAAGTTTTCTCTTTATCCTTTGCGGCGCAGACTTTATTATTGACGTCAACATTACAGGTGCTGCTAAGTCCATAGAATCTACAGCTGTAGACGAGGTAGCTCGAATTTTTACATTTGGGTCTCTCTTGGAAAGGGGCTTTTATTCTGCAGACACGCCATACCGCACATTCGGTCAGTCGTCATCCGCCGGTGACAGAAAAGAGTTGTACTGGGAATGGTAGATATTGACGAGCGCTTCATACAGCGAGTATTTACCTAGTTAACAACTGTGCGTGAGTTGGCCTGGCAGCCGGCCACATTCGGTTTCGGACATGCGGAAGCCGACTGTAAGGGACTCTGTAGTTATGCAACAGCTAGTGCTTTTGGTGTCAGCGGTCGGAATAAGCCTCGAAGGATAAAAAACAAAAAAAGCCAGGTGAATTTAGCCAGACGACGAGGAAGACGATTCTTTGTGGGCGACATCTCTCGGCTGGATGCGACGGCGGCAGGGAATAGAGTTAGGGAGAGAACAAACAATGGCGAAAAAGGCGACTCAGAGACTCGAGGCCGAGAGGGAAGAGGAAAGGGCCGACTAGAACCCTGAAAGCGGTCCAGCGGTTGCTGTAGGGGAGAGCGTAAAACTCATTTCCGCGATTTCCGAATTCCTCGTTTTTCCCCTTCCCCCCTCGCCTGGACCCAACTGACGGATAGATAGTCGACAAGAAGAAGCCACTGCCCACAGCCGTTGAACCCGTGGCAGTCTCGGAGATGGTAGAATGGCGGACGTAAAAGCAATTTTACGCGTTGGTTTTCTTTCTCAACTAGCGATACCGACTAACCAGTGAAAGGGTCAACTAACGTAACGCAGAGGACCCGCAAAGACGGGAACAACAACAACTACAGTTGGTGTTATCGATCAGTATGAGCGCCCTCTTGGTGACATCTTGCTTAGCAGACGATACGCAGCCGTAGTCCAGAGTCACCACAGCCACCCTTTGGTTGTACGCTCGGTACACCCTCGGTCGACAGGGACAACGATAGAGAGCAACGAATGGAAGGGGATATACGCAGTTGGGCTGCTAGGCCAGTTGTATGCAACATCGTGCTTGGATAGTTGCAGCAGGAGCTGTAAAGAAGTAGGGAATCAGTCGAGGCTGACCGCATAGCCAGACTCCTAGCAGACCTGACTTCCTTTTTGTTCACTGGACCTCGCTCTACCGATGTCGCCACGTCTACACCCGTGGAGCCTGCAACGTTCATCTAATGACCGAGCCAAAAAAAGGTATTATAGATTGGGACTACAGGTATTCCCAATTGCAACGAGCATATAGATAGATAGATAGATACCAGGCACCCTTAACGGGATTTGCGGCCCATATAGTTATGGCCTGCTCATATTTATGTACTTGACATACGAAGCCCCCCTTCTTAACGGTGCTTTGCCGTTTCATCCCTGAGAAGGGGACCGTGTCTGGGATAGTCGGCAATAGAGAGAAGGCGACGGAGGTCGACGGACGGGGAAAAACAGATTCGTGTCGCTGTCTACTCCTCTGTTCGCTGCCATAGTGGCAGCTTGAGGTAGTGCTTCTTAGGAAAAGCGGAGATGGAGTTTGGGATTGGAGTTAGGATAGAATGAGACAGAAACGGAAGAGGGAACTCATGCGCATATCTGTGGTATGGGTAAAAACCTTGCTTTTTCTCCGTACTATCCACCATTTCCTTTTGCCGGCAGTTCTTTGCAGTTTTCTCTCCGCTCATGGCTCTTACTATAGCAACCCCTGCTGTAGCGGTTGCTGGCGATCTCTTTTTCTCTATGTATGGCTTTCTGACTTGGCTTGACATCCTGTCACTGGGTATAAAGATTCGGTACGACCGTTGTGTGTGCGGCGCAGCACGCCCCGCGCAGGCAGCAAGAAATTCACTTGTGGTGTGAGAGCCTTTTGCCGGAAAGGAAGGCAAAGACAAACAAGAGTGAGCGCAGTAATATGGAGGCATGGAGGAAGGCATGAAAGCCCCTAGACATACTATTATAGCAACAGCATAGCGACAAGCACGTAGTGGCATAGCGCAAGCCGCAGGGTCAGACCTCGGGACAAAAACGGATCTTGCCCTGGCACATCCAGCTAAACGAGGACCAACAGAAAAGCCTCAGAATGGCAACCAACTAGAAATGGTAGTGGCTTCATGGTGATGAGCCTTGACCGTTCAGAGCTTAGTAGAGGAGCCGCCAACTTTTAAGGAAGGTGTTGGTGTCGTTAACGTCTATTTATACGAGATCTTGCCGAGAAGAAGTTTCATCTCAGTGAGGTGTCTGCACCTGGCGAGGACTGTTGATGTATCATAGTGGCATCGTGTTGTACCTGGCAGTTTGTAAGCGTATGCGGCATAGAAAGACACCTTCAGGCTTTAAGGAAAATCCAGCATGCCGGTGGGATGGGCTTTTTTTGTTAAATTGTTTGGTTAGCCTATGATAGGCCATTATAAAAATGCAAGTGTTACGAAATAGCATACAATAGTTTTTCCGTATTAAGTAAAAATTACCGATGCAATGTACAAGCGCGTTGTATTGGAGATAAAGAAAGCGGAGCCTTTATAAGATGACTCATGATGAATATTTGTGCCTTTATTTTAGGTCAAAGGCATATATGTGTTGAAATGGTTGAATTGATATATATATATATATATATATATATATATTGATATATAAAAAAATATAATGAACAGCTGGGAGTTTAAATACAAGTATAACTTTAAGCTCAGCTATAAACGTAATGACAGTAATACTACATAACACAGATCGCCCGATTCCACCATGCCAATAAATATCGAATGTTGCTAGGTAAACAATCTCTATCAGGATAAGGAAAAGTATGCTAAACGAATATCTATACATTGTTACTAATGAATCAGTAGACAATCTACACAAATCAACTAAAAAATCCATCGGCGTCCACATTCTTACTAGCAATATATATAGCCCCGATCATTATTTTTCTTGAGCCTGATAACGCCGTCTTTGACGAACTAACTGTCCATCCGGCTAACATAAACACCTGCTATAGCATTAGCATTTGCAGGAATTGTGTGCTTCGCTTCACGGGCACCCTTTATTTAAACACTCCTTTCTATTTTGGGAAACTTCTGGTTCGGGTATGATTTCTATATTAGTTGATGTTCATAGTCGATACCATGCCACGTTCCCTTAGCCGGCGTTTGCTTCACTAGTCGCCTCTTCAGTTGCCCCTGGATGGCCTGTCGGTCTTCCCCCAATCCAAATCCAGCACAGACCGCTCAGATCGGGTTCTGCTTGTGCCCAAATAGCGGCATCGTGTCAACAAACGCCATTTATCTTTACATAGAGTAAGTATCTACGGCGCACGGTTTCTCTTCGGAACGCTGCGCTATCGCTCGGAGACAGGTGTCCAGGCCATTTTCTAAATTTGCCCCTGTGTGTTGGGTCGTTCGTTCCTCTGTTTCGTCCGTTCATCATCGGCAGATTGTTTAGCAGAAGAGCTTTATGACATTACCAAACGACTGGTTCCACAAGCGCGTAGCGGCAAAAGTAGGCGTGACCGTGACAGGCACCAGGTGTCGTCGATGTTCCGAATACGAACAGTAAGACTGCGAAGTGCGGCCAGCATGCCCGCTGAAGTAAGGCAACATTATCTAAGCATCGCAGTGGACAGAAGATACCGCCTCAGTATAAGAGAATGACAGTCAAAATGGAACTAAATGTGTCCTGTGTTTAGCTATATGGAATACAGATGGCCAAGAAGGAATTAGGGGCTTAATGGGCATATGGGTATGTTGAATTCCACTATATTTTGAATGCACTTACTTACCCTTCAAGTGTCTGACTGCGTGGACGCATTACAAAAAAAAGCTGGAAAGCTTTTTCTGGAAAATTTAGCCTACCCTTGCATAATTGGTAGAAAACTAAAATTTAAATTAAAAAGTATATTTATCAATGCTATTAATAATGATCGGGAGTATTTCGATGTAGTCAAACATACGTGCGAGGTTGGTGAGATTCGGTAAATGGAATCCGCCTGGAATCAAACGTATCATATCTTGGAAACAACAAGAATCGTTCACCGAATCACGGAACGTTAAGGCCTTATTCGTCTACAATCTCTCCTGTCCAGTTTCGCTTGCCCCTTCGGGCCACAGGCAGTTGGAGCTGTAAGCAGTTACAAATGTGATTTTTTACTGATGATATCAATATCAGACTCGATCAGATCGACGACTTTACTCTCCACGACATGGGCAAATACCTTACTCGCATTTTTTAACAAGTAACATAATCTTATCGCAAATCATCTTTCGTCTATAGGCTTCATGTCTGCATCCGTTCCATTGACAGCAATGCGAAAGAAAAAGTGATAGCTTGTTTAACTCGACAATGCCCAGCTTCAGCATCGTCGTCATCGCAAGTGAAAAGTCACTGGCAAAAACTTAAGAAGCTATTAAGGTAACCGAGTGTCGGTGCTCGCTAGCACCAGTGGCAACGACACGCGAAATGTACTAACTTCGAATGGTCTCGTTCATTACGGGCGGCGTGCATCGCTTCACTAGTAGTAAATGCTAGCATAGGTGATGCAGTCTACACCGTGGGCAAAAACTCGCTCTAACGACATCTGAAGGTTGGAACCATCGTCATGTGTTGGGCGTGTCCCAATATAGGCTACTACTACCCCCACAATCATATGATCTGTTTAGAAGCGGGCAAATTCGCACTGCGGGTTTCAAATTCTACGAACTCCTTTGATCTCGTCCCAAAACAAAACCAGTTCGAATACGAAGTCAATTCAAAACCGCCTTTGTTTTCTCGACGAACCCCAACGTCAATGGTCATCTCCTGCTCGTGGTTACATGCTGTCGGTTCCACCTGGTTTAACCCCACGTGTTTCCCCAGAGCGGGACAAGATGCTCAGTAGAGGATTGGCGAAAGTCATTCGTTGCACAACGGAGAGTACACTCAGATATTCAGTCTTTATTAACAGTCCGAGCAAAAAATGGCGCGGTTTCAGATGCACAAGCAAGTGTGGAAAAATCAGAGGGAGACAAGCTTACGGGAATGCTGTAGATCTATGGATTAAATGGTGTAATTTGGGTGCAAACAATTGAAAAACACTCGTAAAAGTTTTTTACTAATGAGTAGTAAAGCGCCCAGCTATTATAATGTTTAAGGAAGCGAGTCGTAATCGTGGTTCCATACCGATCTTCGTTTGTACTTTTTCCATCTGTGCCCCTTATTTTTTTTCTATTGACAACAGATTGTTTTGTCCTTTCATATACTCGCATCCAGGTACCTTCATCAACAACAACAACAGCTGAAAGTTATCGTAATATTCACATTTAAGACAAGAAGCTCTTTCCATTACCATCGAGTGTTGGCATCGCTGCCTTTATCGTAACGATGGCTCTTACAATATGCAGCACGTGTTGCTTCTGATGCACGTTGATGACAAATATCCAGTAGCAGAGTGAGGGAACTTCCATAGGACTTTATTGCCATGCCAAGATACCGTTTTCTCTTCCCCGGCTCCCTTTTCCATTATTCCAACGACCCACGAGGCCCGACGTTCTTGATCTATAACGAAAGAGTCGCTTCGAAAAGGAGTTCGTGTTAGCCGCTGCTGCCCCACACTATCGACCTTGCAAGCAACGTAACTCAAATAAATCCCGACTACCTGCGCTGGCCGGGCTGCTCGAGTCGGCTCAATGGTGAAGCCAAACGAAGTTGCTGGCCAACGTTCTGAATGGCGCTCGCTTCGTCATACATTTGGATACGTTACAATAGTATGCTGAGTCGACGGATAGGTTAAAGCCGCAAACGATTGCCGCCGATACAGTGGATGGCTTTCACACGATGCAGGGGCATACGATAGTTTAACCGGAAGAAATATGACCTATTTGCAACCGAAAACAGCATTAGCAACAATAGCAGAACTGAGCCATGTTTGGTTTCTGATACGCTGCGCCCTATTAGAGGTTTCGCTTTTGGCGTTTAAACAACGGTGGCTACTTCAGTCGAGCGTCTACGAAGCTGAAATCAACAGTGAAGACCAGCTAAGCTAATTGCTCATCCTGGTAATCCATTTCCTATGTTCCCGTCCACTAAAGTAGCATCCGCGCCGTCGGGTCAGGATTGTACGGCAACAATCATCATTCTTGGTTAAGGAGTAATTTTAGAGGAAGTACATGTGTGTGTGTAAAATGTATGTATGTATGTATGTATGGGCGTGAGTGTATAGTTTGGACCCCGAGACGGGGAAGGCAATGGGCGGGAGGTGGTGGAAAAGGAACGAATAAAAGAGGCCAAGGATGCGTCTTAAAAAAGCTGGAAACGGCATGCAGTGAAAACTGCACAGATCAGACATCAGATCGCAGAGTAACATGCGGCTAGTAGATTAGTTGGACGATAATTGCAAAGAAATAAGATGAAGCTTTGAAGGTGAAATCGAAAAGGAAGAGCAGATACTTGCCATGACCACTTGAGCGTTGTTGCTAAAGGACACGCACAAGCCAAAGTCAAATCAATTTCGCATATAAATAGCGCTTTGGCGGGTACGCGTGTAGATACATCCATGCATGCATGTATACACATGCATTAATTTGCTTCTTGCGTGCAAGAGTTTGCTTTGGAATAATTTCAGCAGGATACTAGACGAAAGGGATATCACTTTATTGAATTATCGATTGACTGCGCTGTCATCTATGCTAATAATATGAACATTATTTTTACAACTATTGCGGAGCTTTTACAAATTATCCCTATGGTAAAGAAGAGAAGAGAAATAGTAAACTTATGATAACATTTACGGATAATTATTTTTATAAGAATTAACAGCCGATCTTATTACTTGGACTTGATGTTTGTACTCCTGGGCGAGAAATGCGGGTCAAGTTGAATAATTGCCAACGGTTTGCTTCGAAAAACTGGCTCATGTTTACGTTGCTACATTGATAAGAGACTCGTTTATGAAAATGATGCCTTGTGTTGGTTTTCGAAATAAAGGTTTGCGAAGGTAGCGTTGACTAAGCCAATCAAGCTTGTAATCTATGGTGATACCCACTGAACACGTAACTGAAATGATTAGATCCGTGTACCAAGTACTGAGAACTAAGTATGGCTTGGAGACAATTTTCCAACGAAACTCCTTGCTGTATAGTAGTAACTTTTCTAAATTATGCTACGGCTTAACGTCGTTGATTGAACTTGGAGAAGGAATTGATTTTGATTAGCAGTATCCCTTGCTCTTATGGAATCGACTAGCGATTATTCTGTGTCCATACGTTTGACAATGTAAATAATTGATGGTAGCGCACTACACACGCATTTCGTAGTTTCTAGCGGATTCTTCACAATCGCCTCAATTCTCCGCTGGATACGTAAATAGCTGCATACGATCGTTAAACTGTTGAGGGGAGCAACATATATTGTATATATAGTCACTACATATGTTAAATATTTTCGCTATCCCAAAAGAAGTGATTGATCAAACATGGCCGGCTTTTGGTTGCAGGACCGGTAATCTTCCTCACGCTTGCGATACCCTTGTGATTTTTTGCCTTGACTAGGTCTATGCTCCGTCTTCGTTCATACCCTTTAACTGCCGGAGGGAACTGTCTGGAAATAAGCTCTAGGAATTTCACTATACATAAAGCCAAATTAAATGATTCTTTTTACGTCTACTTTGAGAAGCGGCTTGCTTTTGGGCTGTCCTATAGCCCACTTAGCCCGTAAGCCTGTTTCTCATGAAATTTGGATATTTCAACCGCAATAAAGGTCGTAACTCTACCTCGCACAAAATCCTCCTCTTCCGAAATCTCTACGCTCTATGTCTTATCAGCGAGTATCGAGTAATGAAAGGTCCTCGTCGCCCACTGTATCAGGGAAGAACTTAGTGAAGGTTTTCAGTAGGTCGGTTGTTGTAGTACATTAAAATTCCCGTAATAATACGGGCCCCTAAGGCTTTGTTAATGTTTATTCTGCCTGTCGATCTACGCAAAGGTTTTTTCCCGTATTATGCTGCAAGATCGCCGGTATTGTTGCTGCTGCCGTTGGTTACCCGGTCTGTGCGAATTTTGTGCCAAGAACAAGTTACTTATTTTTCGGCAACAGAATAAGTTAGCAAAGGATGTCGCAACGAAAAAATATAATATAATTAAGTTGGGTTAGCATACGACAAGCAGAAGCGCGTCGAGTTTCGTTATGTACTTGAACGAACGCTGCACAGGATGGAGAATAAAAGGAATGAAAAAGAAGGAGCTCGTTCCACCGTATGCGTTCGTGATGAGCTAGACAAGGATGTCGGCCTTTCGACACACACCGTTCGTTCCACTTGCACGATATCTCATATCTACATATACAGAGTAGCATGCAGGCAAATGTAGCACAAACACGCTTACGGGTCAGATGAGAGTTTTCGACTTATCTCGATAGTATTTTCATTGCCTATTTTCCATTGATCGAATTTCCAATGCCACAGTGAACGAAAAGAAAGTCTGCCGTGTCCAACCGCATGGGCATGTTGCACTGTGCCATATAAACTAGGTGCTGTCCCAAGGCAAGCTAAGGACGCTCAACGCGAAACCCGAAGAGTTCTTCTGACTCAGTATGGCGTTGAGCTAGCCGCGATGCCATAGAAGCTTTCTTTTTCGCATACGGCGTCTGTAAGCAACCAAACTCGAAATGCTGCAATTTCAGCGTTTATATTGCCCTCCAGGGCATATCTCCATTTTCATTACTCAACCAGTTTCTTTTATACGACGATAACGAACTTTGTGTTGGCGAATACCTCATGGTTCATGAGCCAGCCGGGACTTGCGTAGTGGAAACCAATAGCAGCGAGCCAATACTATAAAGAGTTTGCAGATATTTCTTATGAAGCTTTATTTTGTTTACCTCTAGATATGTTTTCGCGTTAAAATTTTAGAGGGCACATGCATAGTTCACACATTTCCAGAGTGGATAACTAGCTGCAGTGAGGAGGATTCTTTGTCACTCTATGACTCGTCTTTTACCATTTTCGGTATTGATTTCGGCGGAATTCTCCACGTAAAGACAGTTTTGCTTAGAAGTACCTCTAAGCTATTATTATAACTTTATTGATTCTTCTTTTGTTCGATTTTAAAAAGTAAGTACGTCAAAAAGAGATACCTACGTACAATATATTTACATATGGTGGTTTCCTACTTAACAGCCTATACCACAGCTCAATTGACGTTGGCTTGTTTGCTTGACGAAACTGACGTCTTATCTGGTAAAAAAAGTTGCGAAGAGTTGAAGAGGATAAATTACTACCGAAAAGATAAGGATAAAAGAAATATTATAGGGAATATATCGACCATGGAGCAGTTTTTTAACTTGTCGAAACTTGATTAAGATACTTGGTTAATTAGACAGCTAGCGAGTATGCAAAGTTGTATCGGTTTGGGAAACATGCAACAAATTATGCTCGTAGCATGATGTAACTTAGCGACTCACAAGGCATAATTTCAAGGTAGAGACCTAGACTGCATTTGTGTATTATTTCAGTCAATCAGGTCAAAATATGGGCATTTGTTTATTCGGAATAGAATTAACGTTTCATTCTAGATTTTGATTCTAGACCGCTGAATAACCGTAGTGTAATGGTTAACTAATGACGTAATAACAAATGTATTTTCATTGCATTCCGCCATTCTCAGCCATCTCCCATAGTTTTTTTTAATTAGACAAGATAATCTTATTATCGTCCAACCACTTGAAAACGCTTGCACTGAAGACTTATTTCGGTTGCACCCATTTTTCTCGCTTGATAAAGAAAAATATTCCGCTTACATGCCTGAACCGGTGAAGAAATCACTTGGTTGAACCTCTCAATCCTTTCTCAATCAGGCTGTTATCTGGCCGTTCAACCTTTTTGCATATCATACGTTTCTCTATGACATACGCTTCGTACACATGTATATAAAACTCCAATAACAATTCAACATCATTCCTTTTTTCAAAGCTTTTTTTTCCAAACACGTTGCTCAACCCATGACAGGAACCATTTTCCAGGGCTTTGCCGCCCCTTTTTTTACTTTCGACTCGAACAAATTCAAGCTTCACAGGTTCAATAAACCTACTATAGGCCATTCATCTTTTAGACGTCGTCAAGCATCGTCTTCATGAAAGCACAACATGAGTGGTTAACCGCAGTCACTGGACCTGACGGCCAACTAATTTTGCCTAAGCCGATTTAACTTGAAGAACAGCCTTCAAGGCATTTTTGGCCTGCAGCGCTTTGTGTTCTTGGAAGCTTTGTTTCGCTGAACGGCGTCTAATATAAGTGCAAAAACAAAACAACGCTCGAAAACCACTCATGTTTATTCAGCGGCTATAAATAATGTAAAATTTCATCAACCACCAGGGTCGTGGCGATTGTGGGCCTTGATTTGGTCTCTGGACGAACGTATGAAGTTGGGCATTCATCAAGGGCAAATAGCGAACGTCTGTGCATGCAGGCCAAATGGAAGTAACACTAACATAGGAAAGCAGTTTCTGGTTCCAGACTTGGCTTTTTTTTTCACTAGCTGCAAGTCACGTCCTTAGTCCTGAAAAAAAAAAAAGTAATGGAATCGTGATGGAAGTCAATTTCAAAGCCCAATGAAGCAACTTAAACCTTCTGTTCTTGCTTACAACGGCTGCGTATCTAATCTCGCTTAGGGAAATCATAATAGAAGTTGTTAATAAACGTTCTAAAAACCAACATCCTTTAAGGACACATAGTCAGATTTTGCAATACGTTAAAAGAGGTACCGCATTTAGGGAAAACACACTAAATTCTTCGATAAATGATTAAAAATTGGAAATGTTCCTTCTCAGAATATCAGATATGTAGAATATACGACGCCTTGCAGAACTGAAACATTTTCTGATTGTACAGAAAACGTTACACCACCGCTATATCTATTTCACCAGAATATTTGTAAGCAGTCAATGTAAGTTTCCTGCTCTCTTTTTTACTGCCTGCTAACCAACCAACCGTACCACTAATGTGATTTCCGTCCGTGGCTAAGACTTCTACAGCAGATGGTGCCAAAAACTGTTACTTTTATTTTACAACTCAGGCGTGTGTGTATATCTATTGAGACAAAACAGAAACCGAATCTTGGCTGGTTCATGCCTGCTATCTGTCTACGTACAAACAGACATGCGTAGTCGAACTGTATGGAAAACTTCAGTCTACACTCGTTGTTGCGTCCAGGACACGACGCTGTACCGGCAGAAATTTTGACGAATATATTTTCTCGCCACGAACATAAGTAGATGAGCAAACAAGAACAATTAGAATGAACTGGGAAAGCGCGATTGACCCAAAAGACGAGAGCTCAACACTAGAAAACGTTGTAAATGTGATAGTGATTCGTAGGCGATGGAGGACAAACGAACTAAACTAAGCGAGCCACGGCCTTATCTGTCAATCCCGGCCAAAGGGCAAGACCGTCAAGGTCGAGATCCTAGTCGTTCGACCGTCGGGGTAAAGGATGGCCGATAAAACTAACTGAAACATGAAAAAAAAATGGCGATACTTTTTTTTTTCTCTATCAAATTACACATCGAGAACCCATACAAAAAATTGAAAAATAAGACGAACGCACAACAGGCCTGCTAGTCGCTTCTGTTCACTGAGATCTCGCATAAGACCGATATGCAATTGTGAATATTTGAGTTAAATTGCCCTAGTGCCTATACATAAGGAGAGTATAAATGCAATAAGAGGAGTACGTTATATCTCTAATTAAAGTAATTAGAAAAAAAATTTATAGGAATAGTCCATATATTGATTATGGCAGTTTACGAAAGGGCCTAATAACGCGGCACTGGTCTAGAGTTATAATGATTTGATTAGTTGGAAGGTTTAAATTTATAGTAAACTAGGTCTTCTCTAATTGTGATATTATGTTGGGAACAATTTAGCTTTACCTATCAAGTTAGAATAGACCCTATGAGCTTTTTAGCAAACCATTCGACATAAATTTTGTGCTCTATATCGCGGCAGAACTCTCGTTCAGCGCGTAGTGGTCTGTCAATGAATACTGTAGAACTTAGCACTTTTCATTATTATTCATCCAGCGTCCGAAGTTACAGGAAATTCCTTATTCCGATTTGCCCACCTTATACCAAAGTCAGTGATGATGTTCCGCAACCTAAAAATCCTTAAAAAACAATGTTTATGTCTAGAACCAGTTATGCCATGTCTGAATGTGGATCCTCAACTTTTCAAAGCTAAAACAATGATTATCAGTCATGATTGTATATATATTGTTGCCTATCTTGAAATGCAATTTCACGAACAATGACAAAGCGCTGTATAACATCCACTCTATGATACTCTCAAAACATGAATAGTATTTGACAACTATCAACTTAAGCTGAAGTGGCGTAGACGATTAACGCCAAAGACAATGAATGAATCAAATCAGTACTACCCAATGAGACAGTCCGGATTTGTGGACCAGCTAACTGGACATACATATTTGATATTTATCCTTTGTTCCATAGGACTACCTCAAGAAAGATAGCTTGTTGTATCCACCTTATCATAACAGTGGAACAGGGAGTCGAATACACGAAGATCATTGAACTGGATCATCGTGCACATAATGCCAAAGGCCGTACGTACCGCAAATACTTCTGATAGCGATACGCAACGAAGTGATCTCCAGTCACTGCCGTCGAAGGACATAAAGATTAGATCACGTGCACACATACATACATAAACAGGAACCCCGTATAATCAATCATAGATTCTTGCATGTTCCTTATCGCTACATTTACGTCCATTCTTCTATCGAAACGTAGCCGGTAGCGCAAACGTAGCGAATAACTGAATTAAGGCGCTTTTTCAAAGCATCGTGAACAAGCCGGTTCGTTCACGGCTATCAAAGCAGACAGAAATCTTTAAGATCAAGCTAGCGCAGAGTACAAATACCGATACCGGCGTTTAAGGGCATTCTTGAACCCACGCGAGGTACTAAATCTTTTCTACGACGTTCGGGTGCTCGTAACCCGGGCAAAAAATAGTCCACCGAACTTGATGCCGTAAACGATACCAGGCTATACCGGAGCGAGGTGTGATCATGAAACAAAAGCTTCATCCTATTAGTTCCACGCGAACCACGAAAACCCTCTTTTAAAGCATAGAACGCTGAGTATTTAATCGAAGTTTCTGAGAGATAGGGTACGCAGATAACATTGCTGTCTCTGTTCTTGGCGATTAGTGAATTAACTATGCTCACCTCACGAAAGCGTCGTATATAGCACGAAGGCGTTCCTGAAGCCCGAAGCTACAGAGCAGAGAATAGAAGAATATAAATAAGCGCTACTTCAAATAACCATACAGTACAGTGTTTCTTAGGTAATTTTCAATCGATATCATTTTTCTTAGAAACCGGTGTGATATTTGTAGCCTATAGAAAAATACATTTAATTTTAAGAAGGGGGCAGTTAATATACGAGCCGATAAATACACTATTTATTATTCATACTTTAAAAGCGTTCCTGGTTTTATTCGAAAGATCCCGACGATAGAGACACCTTGTAACTAAAATATAAAATATAAATAAAAAAAAATTCAAATTAAATCTTTGTTGGTAGCTTGTTCCTGCATGCACACATCTATTCTACAATGAATATCGCGCTTCACAAATATTTGACCCCGAATTAGGTTTTTAGAGAAACTTTAAGCGATGTTGTCGAAAACGCACCGAAAAATAATTACATCACATTAACATTCACATATACCGACCACATAATCAATTTAAAAAAAAATCACAGTACTGAACGTACGTTTGCCTGTGCGTGTCTGACCTCGAACTTCATATGTTTCTATTGCACTGTTCAGCCATCTGGAAGTTCCACAATGGAAGGAAAAGATAGTATGCTACACCATACAAACTTGTGTATACAATGTATTTATAAATAGATATGTGTTGCTAAATGCGTTGTTGTGTTAGAACATGTCGAGCATTCTTCGCGTTCAAGAAACGTTCCCGTGCTTAAACAACACGGAGGCTGATGCCTTTTATGTATCAGTGAAAGACATTGCAGTGTAAAGTGGCGCATCTGAAGTTGGTTGGCCGCGGCTGCCAGCAAGAAGTCGATGTACAGCTCAGACCGCTTCATTTAAGGCATCGCCAAGTGGAGATATCGCGGAATGGGAAAACGAGCGCTGGTAATGTGTGAGGGTGCTCAAGCGAAGCCTTTTGCTGCTGTTCACACAGAGCGGAAGTCATTCTCGCCCTACATCTAAGCCCAGGGTCCTCCGACCGGCGATGCTCGATCGCGGCCAATGACATCATGGAACTGGAAGCTAGTGCGAACAGTTAAACGAGGTGGGAGGCTGTTGGGTCTTGGGCTTGAGCGTAGTACCGGTGCGCATTTTTTTGACAAACGACTTGTAGAAGATGTTTTGCATCTGCGAACATTTTTGTCGCTTAGGTCTATTCCCAGCGGCGATGTAGCTCAGATGCAACAACGTTTCATCTCGTTTATCCTTAACCCAGCAGGGAAAGAAGAGGTTACGGAGGAAGATTATGGTTAATTTGAGATATATGACATCTATAAATCGGTTCTCATCATATATTTGTAATACATCTATATGTATATGGTGATTTTGTGTGCCGTTATATGGTAAACTGTTTCGACTTTAGTTCTAATTTCTCTATTAGCTAAGGCTATATATGGGATTAGGGGCATTATTAAAATACTTAACTATTGCTGTGCCCTGTTAGGCCGAGCGAGGAATCCGGCGCTGACTAATGAGTATTGATTACATTAGTGAATATTCGATAGCTATCGTCTGATACTTCATTTCATCAGGGATGGATCCTAAACCTGTTTCATCATGTCATCGATTGCACAAGCGCTCAAGCACAAATGAATATTTGGCCTAATGACGATACCTTCACTTGATGCCATAAACCAACGTGGCATCTCAACGTTTTATCCTGCGTAATATAAGAGTTGTTGTATTGCACACGCATAATAGGCCAGTAATGCCGAATACCTTAAGCGTGGTTTAAGGCAGGCGGTGGTGAAGGGCCTAGGTACTGCGATTTCCGACTATCAAAGCCGCAACGTAGCACGCACTTTACGTTTCCGTTCTGTTTAGTAACATCAGCAAAACGTCTTACAAATATTTCATCGATATTCTTACCTGTAGCTGGCGCGATCCAATGCATTCTATAGTTCCTACTGATTTGGGTTACATTCGACCATTTAGCCAGAGGATCTCCTTGGTCCTCCGTTGCGACTACTACTGTTTCTGGGCGGTCGGTTTTTTGCTGAAGCATCGTGTCTGTAGCTCTCGCCACCTTGTCCCAACATCACAAAGTAGATAAGAACAAACGTTTCGGAAGAAAGATTCAGAGACTGCTGTCGTAATACGGAAATATGGCGGCACTTTATGATCGATGTCGCGTCGTATGGTCGGCAGCTTCTTTGGATGTCCGATAGCACTTGTGTTAGTCAGGTGAGGGATGGTTGGATAATATCACAATAGCTATATAAAAGAAACGATAGAGGTTGTAGCTAGAACGAATAATTCTTGCTTAATGGGAGACATTTCTTACTACCTTCTACCTCTATTAGTTCTGCTGAAGTTGCTTTTCATAGTTTGTGTATAGATAACAATGTCATAGCGGTTTCCAATCTGAAATCGTTGTCATTCATTTATGTATTTCTGCGTTCAAATAGATCGCTGTGATGAGCTCGGCTGAAACGTATAGATAGTATTAGCGTGTACGCTTTCTGTGTTTCCCGTCCGCGCAAGGCGAAATGTAAACGAGCAGGGGGGCAAAATGAATGCGTAGAAATAGGCTTTGAATATTCAGTGCCAAGAACACACTGGCGGTATACAGATCTATAATAGTTCGTACGCTCAAACCTGCGCAAGCGTTTACCATCTACTACGGCAAAGTTCGATAACAGATCTGAGTAGCGTTTAAATGAAATGTCCATAAACGGAAAGCTTTGACGTATTAACGCTATGTCTGAACTTAAGCGTCGACAAGGAAGACGTTTCTGAACTTGAAAAGATTGGTAATGTTACGCGTTTACATATTTTATGTGTAGCAGGCTTCAAGAGCGAGACTTCAATAAATAGCTTGGCCACCGAGAAGCAGTAAAATTTACGCAGACGTATTAAATGTCACTCTTATTTGATATGAGTACAGCGCATCAGCCCTATATTAGGCAGTGCGTAAATCAGCGAACTTGTATTCGTGTATAATAAATAGGCCCTTATAGAACTTATTCGTCAGACTCAGGCCATGATGCAAGTTCAGTTGACAATGGCATTTACGGAGCTGATAAGGACGCGCACTGTAGTTCCAATTGTTGCGTATCAAATAATTGCTTGGTGCGAGGTGCTTTGAGATATTAGTATGCGATTCCTTAATTTAGCGTAGATGGGGTGGCTAAAAGTATAACGTTGGTATAGTACTGCAAAGTCGTTGAAACTACAGGTATTAATACTCTATCCAACATATGTTATCCAACTGTACTTATTATGTGGCCAGCTTGCGTGGTCTGCTAACGTTCTTATCTCGCAGTGCCTCAGTGGCCCTATAAAATAGTAACGGGGACATCCAGCATCCACCCACTGGTATCATCTTGATGTCAGAAGGCTTACAACGAGGTATACAGACAATTCTCCATTTCTGCTCTTTTTTTCTCTGCAGTTATTTCCTTGAGGGCAACCTTAGGCAAAGAGATCGTACTGCTTGCTTATCTCTTACCTAGTCCATGCACGGTAACTGGATATCAGTACACTTTCTGTGTACACATGCACAGCAAAAAAGGAAAAAATTGTACAAACAGATAGACGGACAAAGGCCAAGAGTGAAGCAGATAGAAGCAACGTATCGCGCAGATATATCTGGATCATATAAAAGAATACGAGTGTATATAGACGAAGAAATAACGGCCATCCGAGGGAGTGTGGCCATGCTGGTAAAGTACAAGCTTGTAAAGTAGCAAAATGGGAGCAGTTCATCGCAAAGACGAATGCATGCCTAGAGATCTGAAGACTACGAGAAACATTATTTGCAACGGCATACATACATGTATGAGACATTGTACCTTGGCCACAATCGCCCACTGTTTTCTGTCGTCTATACTGTCTGTCGGCACGAGCCGACCCTCTTTTCTCAGCGGTGGATTTGCTTTGGGCGGTAGACGCATATACGTGATCCGGATATCATTGTAGTGAAAGCGACAGTGGTAATGGGTATCGCGACAGCTACGATAGCCAATTCTGTCTGGCTCTCGATCTCTCCACCGTTTCCGTTAGGTGGCGCTGTTCTTAACGTATGGCATTGTTTTCTATATCTCTCCACGCCAATGTGACCTGTCCTATTATTGAAGTGGCCTGACTGACAGAAAATCAGCAGTAACAAAACAAGCAACCAGTATTTTACCTGTGCAAAAGGGTACGCTGCTGAGCATGAGGAATCTGTTATTTGAAATGCGTTTGTTGCATACACCAAGAATACGCAGCGCTTCGACAAGTAACTTTAGTAAGTTTCCTAGATGACACGTTTTACCAGTTATTTCGTACTCTATTTAATGACGAACGAATACGCATGCAGCCGCAGGCCATCCTGATAAATAGTGCTTGCCATTATGTAGATAAATTTATAACAATCACGAATTAGACAATAACGTCTAGAAATGAAACAGAGAATTATCGCCCGAGATGCCACGTATATTTTACGCTTAGAATTTTTTTTTTTCATTTTCTTTAGGCAATTTCCACCATGGGCGCGCTTACGATGCCACTAGATACTTTCATTTCGGTAGCATTTTTTCCTCGTAATGTAGAAATTGTATTTATAGCTGATCGTTTGAAGCCCCCAAACCTGGTCGCCGTCAAGACATTAATATCAGAAAATGCTATACTCGACACCGTATCTAACAACGGTAGAATGATATGATCAATCACTATAGAAATCGTTGCGTTTTAAGAGCGGCGCGATAAGCAAAAGCGTTTGACGACGACGACCGTGGATGTAACACCACACAAATCTCGGCCAAGATAAACGTTCATTATTGGCACCAGACGTTCTCACCTTTTCTGTTTCCACTCGAGTCGTTTTTAGTTTTGCATCGCTCAACATATGTACATATTGGCTGTAGCTCATATCCCATATCGCGGTCTTCATCTGACACTGTGGGTTCTCTTTATACTACGACTATGGGTGTACGCGATAGAATCTCGAGACGTTCAGATCGAGGCCCGCCTAAGAAAAGGCTCGTTCCACTTGCATCAACGAAGAGATTCTCTTTCATTTTGCCTTTCTCCAGCCAGCCTGTCAGTAGACCAACACTATTGTTCCATGTGAGATGTGTCCGCCTCTAAACAGTGTTAACTGCATAGCACTTAACTATATGTCCTATTTGATTGTTTTACCCTCTCGTCTACTCGACCGCTATGAAGAGATATTAAAACCATAGCTAATGAAACCCCATCGGTCGATTCCCGGCGACTGCCCAGCGGCTGTAGAAGAGCGTAACTTTTTTGTCATTATATTTGTTTCCCCCCTAACAATAGACTAGCTGACAAAAAAGCGCATTTTTTTCGTCTATACTTGCACATTCAGAAAGAGTCGTCTTAAGGGGCTGGGTTATTGTCAACCCAGACACAGCCTAAATGTTTCAAGTCCAGCACCGCCATTAGGCATTTTGTCAGAGGGCTGGCTCCCAGCATAAGACGCAGTGTGCCTATGTCCAGGTCCAAACTTAGACCACTTCGTCTCCCTAAGATTAGCGGTCAAATGCGTTACCCCCCAAGCTATTACGAGAACAACTTATACCCTAAGCGGGTCACATCGGCCAGTTTCTCGCGGTGCGGCTAGTGTCGATGATAGAGGCAGATTTCGGTTTGGAAGGACAGCGCTTGTCTTGTAGTCTTGGGAAACAGTCTACCTAACGATACGGCGTTGCAGCCGCTGCAGACGAAAACAGCCACAACAACTAAATGCAACATCGTCGTCTCCTAATTTCGCCTTGCAGATGTGTCAAAGTGGACGGCTGCCATTCTAAACCTTGATAGAAGAGAAAAACTGGTGAAAGCACAAAGTTGGCGAATGTGTGAAATGGAATGAGGTGCTGAGGGAGTCTTTTTAACGGTGACGGTGGCGGAGACGGAAGCTGCAATGTCTGTAGTCGTGGGGCTTATACGGGTGTGATAAATTGAGTCGGTGGTTAATAGATACAATGGACAATGGCAGGAAGCTTCTGATGAGAAGTTTTCAGCTAGATCAAGCTAGAAGGACCTGTCTCGTCTATCTTCCCTGCAGGAAAGCTATGAATGGGTAATTATTAGCTGTGATTATTTCGAACTAGCGGAAAAGCAAGGCAGAAGGAGAGATTTTAAATGTACTCACCATAGCCACTCCCCTTGGATGGGCAGGAATAGAATATGCAGTAACAATTTGAAATGTTGTACTAGATCCAACGTTTAGAAGTCAGTGTTTTTCTAGAAGAAAGTGTTTTTCTAACTTTAGGGTATGTGAGGTAGTTTAGGTTTATCCACATTCAATTCGTTTCATTCTAGAGGAATCCTCTCATCCGAAGCAGATCCTAAACAATTAGGTACAAAATGTATATATATTTAGGTTTAGTTCATTTTAAAATCGAAACGGCTGATTAAAATAGGCACAGTCTCAAGACCTAAGATAGGGGAATGTAAACATTTAGTGGGTGTTACTGCAGGTAGAATCTGTAGATGTGACGTTCACTATCCGTAAACAAAAAATTAAATATTATCTTTTAAAAAAAATGGTTTAGATATTTGCCCTCGTAGTGCTGCTGTGCTGTGACGTGTCTGACTTAATTAAGTTTCACTTGAGTAGACTTTAACATGATCCGCACCTATAGTCAATAGAAACCGTTTCCTTTAATTAAAAAAAAAGACTTTGTGGAGGCCGCGAACATGACCTCTTCATTCACAACGGTAAGCGTTATTGAATTGAATTCATTTGAAGGCTAGCATGGTCGCAATGAGCTGAACGTATTATGTGCGAGTATGTAGAAAATCGTTAGGAAGATCATAACCTCAAAGGCGATAAGTAATGGCTTGATTTAATCCATACAGCAACAGCAATATCTATTCGTTTTCGCGGCCAGATCCGTAACCGTTTTGCTTCAGATTTATTCGTAGTACTTTGTAACATTGCGAGAGTATAAAAAAGAGGGTTCCCGCGCGCAGCTTATGCCCCCTTACCAGCGGGTGCGCTTTAAGCCTGGCGAAATATGGATGACAGAGCGAAGATATAAATTGTTTATAGGGAAGAATGGTTGTTGACGCTTAATGAGGCCCTTGAGGCAGGTTACCCTTTACTGTAGCAGCGGGCTAACGTGCTTTAACGACTGGCAGCTAAAAACGCGCTAATGAAAAGTGCGATCACAGTCCAAGAAGTTGATTCGACGGTGACGGTGACTTCATTTAAATCGACGTTTCAAAGTTTGTCGCTTAATTTTTGTGTTGTTCAGTCTCCAGCCGTACCTTCAGACCGTCCTCATTGAGACTCCGGCATTTTAAATGTGTGCGAACAGCTATTATTCGATACACACGCGTACACCATACAAGCAGCAGGTCGGCAGCAATTGGAAAATTTTCACCCGGAACCACATCAATTTAGCCACTACCTCCACTGGACTTCCTTTCAGTAGTTTTGTCCGCACACTGATCTGATGCCAGACCATAAAGGTCGGAACGATAGAATTTCAGTACTGTCTATCCAACGTAACCCACTGGCACTTATCAACACATATTATAGTCACACGGACGGCGAGGCCTTTTAAGCAATCGACTTCCGCACACTTCTTGGCTGCAACTTGTGCTTCACAGAGGCCGCGCCGTCTAGTGGTCAGCAAGGCAATCAGGAAATGAGAGTTGGAATTGATTTTTGGTGCAGACGATTCCCATTACTCGCCTGAAGGCAGGTGAGACCAGCGACAGGGGCAACATAAGAGAACCACTGAAAGGAATCCTACTCCAATTGTCTGACCGGCCAACAATAGCAGTAATACTACAAGTGGTTGGCCCCTCGAAGGATAACAACGAGACACCGTAGAAAGTCTTTCACGGTTGTACACAGTAGAAAAGCAGCAGGCCCTCTGTTTGTCGTGTGACTGTCAAGGCGTCGTTTTCTGCCTTTTTCACCGAACTCGGTATAGGGATCTATAGCAGTAAAAGAGGGCGCTTCGGGGGATGTGTAAAATAGGGTACTACTACGTCTGCGTAAGCAATAGCAAAGGGCCAGCGCGCCGATGTATCCTAGGACGGGAATAGAGAGGATTCTGTATACCATCAGTACGTCCAAGAGTGGCGCACAGTGTTGGTAACAATGTTGCTGAAAGATGAGGAAAAAAACAAAAAACAGAAGAAAAAGAACAGACGAGACGGCAGCCACAGCAGCAGCGGTAATCGTTTCTTTAGCAACAAACAAATAACAATTCGTGCTCGTTTTCTCGTGCACAGCTTTTTGCTGTTCGTCTCTTAGCCCCGTTTCATTGAACCGGTCGCAGCGACGGTGGGGGGAAGGAGGGGGCGGCAACAGAACGAAGGCCAACGGTGCCTGCACTACCTCAATCCATCTTACACGAAAACGAGGCTCATCGCCCTTTATATATGGAGAACTGGTTATCAGGTAGAAGAGAGAGGCTCTAGATGAGGCTGCCTGCTAAGTTAGATAGGTGTGTCTCAACATACCATCTTCTGTGGTGTCGACGGGTGGAACAGCGAATGAGGAAAGTGCACAGTCCTGTGAAACGTTTTCGGGACTGGCGAAGAACAAAAACCATAAAGAACCAAAAAGGGAGCCCTTATACCACACATGACTCTATTTACACTCTTTCTCTGTTAGCATTTACATCTGGGCGGCCTTTGCTTCTGTCTGGGAAGTGGAAAGGCCATGGAGAACTGTTCGCCTATGCCTGTTCAACTTCAGCTAGTACAATTGTTAGAACTACTACTACTACTAGTATTACTACTACTACTAGTACTAGTACTAGTACTACTACTACTACTACGACTAGTACTGCTAGTAGTGCTACTACTACTAGTACTATTACTACTACTCTACTAGTCGCTATCGGTCGAACCGTCGTTTCGTTTGATGCGGCGCGCCCGCAAGCAGTAGCTGGTGGCAGCTTACTTGTTGTAATTTATTATGATCCTGGCCTGAGCTGGTCTCCTTGTCTCTTTTTTTCGACCTTGAAAGATCAATCTCCGTTTAGAAGAAAAGAGAACATCTCGGTGGACTTTTGCTACTTGCACTATAGGAAAGTAGAGACTAAGGAACAGAATGGCGGCTTTATCGAAGACGTTGGTAGTTTCTGCTGTTTACGTTTTGGGGGTCTTGTTTCGATGCTGTGTTTCTCTCCCTCTTTTTCTTTGGTTTTCGCGCTTCCGTCTGTTGCAAGATAGATTCCCTTCCGGACGCTTTAGCGTCGGTTAGTTTTTCTATGGGCAGGGTCACTCATTTATGGGCGTTCCTTTTTGTTTGGAGTTCTTGTTGTCGACTTGAAAAAAAATCGCTTTATTGGCGTCAATGTTTTGTTCTGCCCCCGTTGTTTTCGTAAAAAGATTTTCAGAAGAAGAAACGCTTGAAATTAGGTTCTACAAGAAGTCAATGTAATAATTTCAGCCTTCAGTGACGCCTTCAGAGACAACTCTCAGATAAAAATTTAAAACTACAAACCCTCCAGGAGAAATCTGCGAAACCCATAAAAGATATAGTAGTCTCCTTTTCTCTGGGTTTACCCATTAAGGTGAACAGTTACATGTATATATTAGCTGATTATTGATATTTTTTCGCTGGTTTGCGTGAAGAAAATGTTGAAGCGTGTAACAATGAGAATAAATCGGATTGCTGTTGGCAATAGCTATTAGTCAGAACAATATCATGTTGCAAGGTAACAATATGGCGCTCTAGATACTACCATAAACAACAACCAGGTTCAACTATAAAGTACTATCTTGGCCATTTCCATGAGGCAATCCAGCCCCTTTATGTATGGTAATTACTGTAGGAGCTTCGATTCAAAAATTATTCTTTTCTTAGTTTTTCTCCAAGGTCGCTCTTAATATTTATATACCCTATCTGCAGGAATTATGCAATCTGGTCCGATGGGCGGCTAGTGCTGGTACGTTAGTTCCTCAAATACATGTGTTCTTGGCAAAACAAATGGCTACTTCCAAAATTCCCATTGGCGGGTACGATGGCAACAGTTTGCAAAGAGACTTACTCGCATAAAGAAACCACTCTAATAGAATCCTACTTATCGATCTCAATCATTCAGCGTCGGCCTTCAAAAAGGATGCCACCGCCAGTGTTGCGATGCCAGCTCACAACGTTGGCGGGTGCCGGAGCCTAAGACCCCTAAATACCTAAAAGGTCTAAACCGTTAGAAATTGCGTATAGCTTTACCGAGCGGACAGAGCGTAGAAAATTGCTTGGTATAGCAAAATTTCGTCACCTACTTTTGTATGTTCATAGCTGACAAGTGTCCTCATAACAGAGCAATGGTAACGTAATTACCTACGAAATGTATAGACACTAGATTGAAATCCGGGAATAAACGCGCTTACTCTTTTTCTGGAAAGCGCCAATAGCAATGTCTAACGGCTTATACATTAGACGTAAACCTCGAAATATTTAAGATATGTATTTACTTCGTTTTCATTCTGGCTAGGTACTATGACGCATCTGCCACCAGAATCAGATAACACCAAGACGTAGTGGTCGTTGTTTTTATCGTAAAGCACGCGCGTATCGTAAAGAGTGCGCTTTATAATCAAGTTGAAAACGGAAGTCAGCATTTTATTTTTTTATAAAAATAAGCGCTGTCCTTGGGTTCTGTGTCCTGTGTTGATTGCAGTATTTACATAACGGGTCGTTTACACCGTATACGCTGGTGTCAAGATGAACTGTGGAGAGACACTTAACTAGTTTGCTGATTTTGCGTATGATTTATGTTACATGTATAACATTAGACACAGAAAGCGGGCGTGAAGGGGCGCCAAGCCAATTTTTTTTCTCGCGTATGAAAACATAGTAAAAGGCTTCACAGCGACCAATGAGACCGAACGAATAGGGACCGCGAATTGTGAAAACGTCGCCAGTCCGTGGAGGTAGAGAGTAACGGCGCTAGAGACCGAAGAATCAGACCAGTTTCTCCCGCATAGGGTATGACAACGATGGAATCTCTGAAATTGCCACCCCCCTCCCTGCTTGCCCCTCGCTTCCGCCCCGTTTGCCCCATTTATTAATTTCGCACTGGGTTTTCCTGCTCTCTTTCGTGAAAAGATCCGTTTTCTCCCATTCTCTCTATTCGCTTGGTCTTGTCTCGACGCCAACGAGGTGTGATATAGCTTGTGTAGATTCTATGAACAACAGCTCCTTATTCGTTTGCGCTTTTACACCTTTGGCGAGTTGCTTCTTGGCAGGGTACAGCAAATCAAAGTATGGATGGCACTCCCAGCAACCAAAAGCCCCCTTCGCCTCCGTTTCCGTATCCATGGTCACCGACCAACACAACCGTCAGAAGGGGTCTTCACATCTGACAGCTGAATGGCAGGCCGTTACACCGATTCTGCTACTACTCTCTATGTAACGAAGACCTCTTTGAAACAGGTCAGCCAAGGCAGTACGGGCATTACTTGTATGTACGGATACGACTGGTCGTCTGGTTTCCTGCTCCCCTACAACTGACTGGAACAAAAAGAGCTTCGAGGGCCCAAAGAGAACAGGGTCAGGGGGAACGACGGCCTGTCGTCGGGAACTAACCGGGCGCAATAAAACCACCGAGATTCGTGGAACAATGAAAGGCAAAAATTAGAATGGAGCTGAACATTTAAGCATGCGTCAGATAACGAAACCGGCAATGGCGAATGGCGTCGAATAGGCGTACGATGGAATGAGAGAAAAGCAGCTACAGACAGAGCGACCATTGAACAGTGTCTGACGTACAGATAAATCTACTTCTGTATCAGGGAGACGGGAGTCTGGGCTGAACCCAACTTTTGGGCACTCTGTAGGGGTACTGGGTTGGCGATGCGTCCGCGAACCGCGAAACCGAAATTTGGGCAGAACTCCTAAATAGGATCCGCCATCGCCGCGCTAAACGAAAAGGCAAGCCGGGGAGTGCGGCTTCGGAGCGTGCAAGAAGGACATGTTCGAAGGCAGCCGAACCAACGAAGAACTTGGTCACCTCGCAGACACAGTGCAAAAACAGCTGACGCTTGAGTGACGCCGACTGGGTGATGATTTATAATAGCATGAGCAGCGCCGGATAGACCGACTGTATTGCCATCTTCGTGATGACATCCTGAATGGGAGGAACATGTCCCTGCTTTGCCGTCATGCCCGTTTACCTAGTTTTCCCAAAGCTCACCCTTCGTTTCTCCCAAATATTCCCCTTTCCCTTTTTCATTGTTCCTTCATCGTGTTTCATCCTTATCCGCTGCGCTCTCATAACGACAACGTAGCGTTTCTCTCCTGTAAAGAAAAGCAAAGCCGGAAAAGGCAAAGCTCTTGCAAGGCTTCGAAGCCATCAACGCCGTTATTCCTATTCGTGCCGCCGAAGCGCTACTGGCACCCGCTGTCGATGATCTGAGAAAAAGGTGAGCAGAGCGAAAACCAGCGCGAAGGAGAAAGAGTTGGAAACGTGCCAGAATAAATGCATGGCTAACGAACCAGACGTCACAATGAAGCGCAGCAACGCTAATAGGATGATGGGTGTTGGTTGTTCGGAGTGCAGACCGGTGAGGAGCGGTTGATGTCAAAAAACGAATAAGAGAAAGCGAGCTACGGAGTCAGCAGCCCGAAGGTATACTACAACAAAGTAGGGTATTGTTACTGATAATGCCGGAGCTTCTACCCGTACGAGTGACGTTTGAAAGCTGCACTAAAGCAGGTAAGCAAGCCGTGCTGATGATGGTTGTCCATGGTCATTTACAGAATAAAAGGCACCTGTCTAGACATGCATTCTTACCATTGTGAGGTTATACAGTGGGCGTACAAACGTCTCGATAGAATATGTGGCTCGTTACTATTGCCACTATAAAAAGAAAAAAAGCTTCGAACTTTCTACCGACTGGAACCGTCCCCGGGGTGTCAGGTCGTAAGATTGGTCCATCAATGTGAGCATTGTGTATCTACGGCATTTATCTAACATACACGCCAAATCTGATTTTAAAACTCGCAGAAGGATAGGCCCATAGCGTTAAACGGAGGCTTCTCTTTTTCGGTGATTACATAAAAGTGAAGTTCGTTATTACTGGCATCCTGCAGCCGTTTCTACTGAACAAAGAAGAGAGTATTTCGAACAGATGGCCGACGTAGATACAACAGCCTTCTATTACTGATGTCATTTTTATACGTGTGTAGTAGGCACTGCCAAGTGGTATCATCCATTGAGAGTAGTGTCTATATTTTTTGTTTTGATATTCGCTTGCTGCATCGGAATATATCATTAATATCACTGAACGGCTGGTATCATTACGATAACTAGACACAAATGGCTTCGGAAGCTTCAATTTGAGTGGACAACTTTTACGAGGCATTGCGTCGATGTGTGTGTTACGCTAATGTAAGCAGGAGAGCACTGACATAAGTGTGTATCTGCTTATGTCTGCTGAGAAACACTTATCGGATTGAGAGTTAGTGCTTTACAGACATATATGTGGCCATAAAACAACTTTGCAGTGACCTGATGTAGGCGAAAAATGCGGAGCCGTAGGCTTAGGTGACCATGTCCAATATGGTCGTCACATGCATCTTCAACACCAGTTTGTATTCTATCCTTGCTAGCTCTAGTGGCTTCAGACTAGGTCAGACCCATATCACACGACGAGTGATCGTATATTGCAAGTGACATTTCTGACCGTTGCACTTCTACGCTATCCGACTAAGTGTTCCGACGTTCAGATAATACTTAAGACTATAACGAGTTTCGATTAAACATGGCTTCGCATCTTCGCGTTAAAGGAAAACTATCTGCCTGCACAGTTACTTAATGGCATCACGATGACGCTAATGATATATTTTATGTCGGGCCAGCAAAAACGCGTGATCACAGCCTCGAGCGGGGTCATCCGTCGCCGAGCTCCTGCAACCGCCAAAAAGATCGGAGCATTGTCACTGTGATTATTAAAAGGTGACCGGGGAAAATAATAAATCGACAAGATGCGGACGGTTTCAGCTTCTATGTTATGGCGGACGCGACGAAAAAAACCGGTTGAGGCTGAAAATAACGGCTGCTGACACTGCCACAACTCCGGTGCACGTACCTGTTCCAACCAATACTTCTGCTGTAATTCATGACAAAAGCACGATCTAGATTCATTTGGATGCCACTTGCCAGCAGCAGGCTCCAGCAGAAATCGAAAATTAAGGTGCAAATCGGCGTAATTATTCTTCAGTTACTAACGTTTCTATTGCCGCTGCGGAAACCAGCAAACAAAAGCACAAATCGTCAACGATGCTTATGACGTAAATAGACGTAAAATCGCTTATGGCAGAATCTACTATCAACGCACAGCTTACGAGCGGTAACAACGACGGCAACGTCGCCGACAACGTTAACAACAACAATAAACGTGATGGGCTAAGCAAGAAAGATAAAAATGTGGGAAAATTTTGTGAGCAACAAAGAAGCAGCTCGCCTGCTGGAAGAAGGTCATAAACAAATAGTAACCGCAATAACGTGCTATACGATAAAGCACGTGTATATATATATATATATATTGACTGGAGTGCAAACCTTACGACAGTTTGAAGACTTGCCTTTTACATTTCGTTTAACTATCAACGAAGTAGAATATAATAAAAATATCAATAACCATAAAAGATAATCGAAGGCTCTCAAATTGCTAAGTTTACGTTGTTTCATTCTGTGTAGATGTATAGTGTTAGCCTATTTAAGCCTCGTGATCATCGACAGGCTTTTACCGTTAGCCCGTATAGGAGGACTGGTCCTGGTTGTTGCTGAAAAAAGAAGGGATTCATTTTTTTCGTTTAAAAAATCGTTCGGATATTCAAAATGAACTTCGCTTGTGCGCAACATCATACGATTTTCGGCTTCAAGTTTAAATTTCAAATAGCTACGTTGAAAAATAGAGGTAGAGATTTGGTCCAATATTAATCCTTCGAGGTTATAGAAGCCATAGAAAGTATTTCCGAGTTGAAACTCGGTATGGCCACATACAAGGATAGTCTAACTATTCGCTGAGTTGTGAAACGGCACGGATTTCGTTCAAAATCAAAATACAGTGATTTCCATATGGTCCTTGGCGCTTGATAATCGTCCGTATTCTGTAAAACAGAGATATTTTGAATAGTGAAAATAATCAATCAACCAATATGTAGAATTAATGGCCACCACACGTTCACTTTGTCATTTTTCGAATGTGGCCACGTGTAACTGTGCCACCGAAATTCCCTATTTTTGCATTATTTTCTGGGAACAGATAAATAGCAGTTATCGTTTTTCGGACACTCGGCATCATTCATATCTATCGTGACTGAAAATACAGCTCTGAGATCTTTGAAGCCGCCAGTCTACACCGTGCAGGTCGTTTGTAGCTTCTCTGTTATTTCTGCGGCCCTAAAACGTCGCCGTCAGCCACTATTTCCTACACATAAAACTTTAGCATATCATTGTATCTAGTTATAAAAAATATTCTTGACAAATTTATAAAATCTTGTAACTGATATGTTACTATATTAATAAATTTGCCCTTATCACTAAAATCATATCGCGGCCGACGGAATTGACCTCGAGAGTATTTCGCCGCTGCCGTTCACAGTTTTTCTAAGTTTAGTAATAAGATTGATTTACCATACGGGAATACTGCGAGCATATTGCCTCAAAGCTGACTCTGTTTGGACCCTTGTGGTGACACTGGGTCACGAAAGTAGCCGTTTGTATGTCTCGAGTGTTTTGACTGAACTGCAGACATGGCAATTAAATTAATTATATTTTTTTGCAGCTATATAAGTAGCCTAAATAAAAAAAGAACAATAGAAATACTTTGTTTATTGACTGTATTTAGTCATCTACATCTGCGCCGTTATTATGAAACGGGTAAAAACGGTACGGCTTTTTCTAGTGACGAATCCTTCCTAAGCGGACTCACAATGAAGCGTGGCAGTGGCGTTTATAGCGACGGCGTCTTCGGTAATCAACTTTGTAACGAGGCACTATTTTAGGACTCCGAGCACGAAATGGCAGTTGTTTGGGTATGGGTATGGGTAAGACGAAAGAAGAAGATCTGCTGAGAATATTGCGCTTGCCAGCCCATCTGCGATTTCAGAGCGTAGCGACTGATATCAATTAGAGGGAATCAGTGAAGAGCGTGACCTTAAGTGTTCGCCTGTCTTTGTTACTGGAAATAAAACGCATCCCGGACATAATGAAATACATAGTAGGTATATGGGCAGTATATTGGGCCTGCAGGTTTAAAGTTTCACCCAAGCTCTTTAATCCCTGCATAATTGAAAAATCAAAAGAAGCATGATCCAAATAGGAACTGGTCGAGGAATTATCACAGAAATACAAGATATATATAAACGTTTTTGAGAGCGTAGATATATAAACGTTGAACTGAACACGATTAAATGCACGTCCTAGATTTAAAAAACCTACTTTTACCAGTTGTCATCCATTTCAAAGCCAATCCATTATGACTGAAGAATTATAATAGGATAGTGGAACTCTAATAGTAAATACATAAAGGCAGTGAATAAACGGTACACATAACAGTTGTTATCTTGAAGCAGCTTCTTCATACTAGCTAATCTATTACTACATCGTTTGTCTGGCTAAACAGTGTAAAATAGGTTTTGTTTCACTCGAACAAAGATACATTTAGACCTGCAAAACTTCCATTAACCATTTGCTACCCATCTACGAGAGGTGAAGCATTCATCTTTCCATAAAGCGCAATTCGTTACGTGTTACTTGTTGAGTCTTAATCGCATTTCTCAAAACAAAATTTTCATTAACGATCGTCGAGACAAAGCGTCTCAGAAACGAGCTGAAAACCCGCTCCATTGACTAGCACCCCTCGTCACCATCTTGTTACTGGGCCTTTTGCGACGAAGTGTTTCTATTTTACGCTCGCTAATTCTCTTCCAACCACCTACATCCCGACATCTATCGCTATCGACCGGATAAATGGGCCGGCAATTTTCCTTGGCAAATTTGTGGCAATCAACGAAATTAACTACCTGCAATGATGTAGACAAGCCTACCGCGACCAGGACTGGGATATCCGTTGCACATCATCGCAAAAAGAAAAGACCGGCAAACAAGAACTTGCCCACGTATCTCGCCTGCTGTAGAGCATCACGAGCCTTTGCCCCACCTGGCTCTGCAGAGATTACCCACTTTCTCTGCCTACCCTGGAGCTCGGTAGGTCTTCCTTCTAGCGTTTTTTCGTAGTTTCTTGATGGGCATAGCGTATGTGTACGCCAAAAATGATAGGTGAATGGCAAGCGACAAGGGGACGTATACAAAATGGGGGATCGCTTGTACGTTAGACGCAAGCAGCCACGTCGAATGGAGAGACAGGGTATGAGAGAAAGCCGAATAGGATTCTAACGCAGGCCACGTGTCCTGGTGGAAGGCTTGTCTGGGATTTAAAGTTAGGAGGCGGGTGACCCTTCGTACCAAACAACTCGAACGGCTCTCTACCAAAGATAGCTCAGTGTTTCCTGGCTGGTAGTGAGCGGCAGTCGTTTATAAATTCGGTGAGAACGTTTGCCTGGCGTAGTGTATATTCTTGCATCTGTATTGCTCCCAAGGGTTTCGCTTTAGGTTTTAGCCATGCGGCTATGTCTTTTCTCGCTTCTTGAGATGGGGCTATATTTGAGGGTATGCGTATAACCAGGGGAACGACTAAATCCCACTTGAGCGGGGGCTTGTTTCTCGCAGAGCGGCTAAGAAACCGAGAACAATAGTAGCTTGACAGTAGATCAAAGAAACATGATGCTGTATTTGTCGACCGAAAGCTACCAACAAACGTTTGTAGTTGTCGACACAATCGAGATCGAACATTGGATGAAAAACACCTTTGATGAAGTGATGCTTCTGCGACTATCTAACCAACCCGTAAAATTAGAAAAAGAGGTGAAGTAAAATTTTAAAAAATATGGTGGAGAAATGATGAATCATAGGTTTTAACTAGCTACAAAGGCAATAGACCATTATTATTATTATTTTTTTGTTATTTTTTAACTCGCTGTACAGTATAAATAAATAGAGTTCGTGTGTATGTTTCAACTTTATATAGTTCCATGAAAAAAAGTTTCATTTATCAATAGTAACCAGAACCATGCCTTACAGTGGTAATGATCATCACATTGCCTGATGCCATGCGAAACACGTAGATTATTTTGAGTGATTTTCAAAGAAGTGAGAGATTTTTATGCCTAAATGTATGCTACAACTTTGACAAACCATAAAACATAGAGAAAGTAGAAATTGATGATTAAGATTACATTTCCACTGTCAATAACGGTGAGCTTATTGGCCCATCAGATAAATATCTACATTGTAGTAAATGATAGGGAGCAACGTCAAAAACTAACGAAATTGGTTCGCAGGACTTTCAATACAAAAACCCTATAGCCTCAGTGATTCATCGTCGCTATCGAGACGGTCTTGCGTAAGCTAGTCGCAGCTTTGTTTTTTTTTTATTTCTGTTTTTCTTGATGACTAAATACAGTGGTACTAAGCGCCCTACTCATTAGTGACCGATTTTTTTGTTTGGTTGAAAACGTACAACAAAACTTTAAAAATAAGCATCTCTTTATTAAATCCAGTCTACTACAGTACTTGAAACCTTTCCAAGGATTTGGAACACTGTCAGACACGCTTCAGCTTCAACAGGTAGTCTGCTAATGGGACTACTTCAAGTTTTAACAACGGTACATCCGACTAATCCTTATTCGGGGGAAGTCTGACAAAAAATAATAGATCTATCTGGCAATGTGAACCATGACGTGTAACCTCTAGGCTGTTACCCAACACTCTGCCAATGGTTGCAAGTGGAAATAGCGCTGGATGATCCATCGTGCTCTAAAAAAAAAGGGCAGCGAGCGCCATGTAACACGCGATACCCATGCCATGCCCTACAGGCGAGACGCTTCGTGCTGCTTATGTACACCTGCACACACTCACGCTGATACTTGAACCCTTGACTCCATAAAACAGTAAAGAACAGCAGACTACAATGCGGCGAGCATCAACAAATAAAGATATCGCATCACCAGTGCATGGCAGCACATGGAGTCACAGCTGCGTACGTACGGTGAACTCATATGGTGAAAAGCTGGAGACACACATATGCCAGTACGCTTATGAAAAATAGAAGAAGCTCACAGTGAAACTTACAAATGGTAGAGGGTAGCTATCATCGCCAGGGAGGGGTGGGGGAACATTATACGACGGTAGGATAAAATCGCTTGACAGTTTGAGAGACGGTATGGTCTAGGTTCGAATCCGGCCGCAGACAGATTTTCTTCGTGCTGGCAGGTACCAGCCGTCTGTCTGATGGAATGCCTACCGGACGTCAAAATTCTAGACATAGCGCGACAATTTGAGAGCATATATTTCGCTGGAGTAACGAACGAGTAAAATTCAGTAAAATTATAGTTAAACAAAAGTAAAGGAAACATTTTCAAGCTGTTGAGTTTTTTTTATTTGTTAAGAAACTTTTGCCCACGCTATCTAAATATTATTCGATTAATACATATCCCTCGACAATTGCTATCGAGTGCCACATGTAACACAAATATGCTAACGTTTGGCGAATGATTTTGGAAGACGCTTGGCTCAGGGCGGTGGCATAAGGAATTAGTATGTACGCTCAATGTGTTCAGCCTGAATTGTCGAGATCGATCATTATAGTACCTTATAGCTTATGACAAAACTTTATAACCCACGCGAAAAATTTGTAACGAATAGCAGCAACCCGAACACATCGATGCGTTTTCATATTGCCTTGCGCCTGCCCCTCTCCGGACCTAGCCAGGCTCAAACTTTGTCTCCTTTTTCTCCTGCCAAGCGACAACTTTGTGCCTTGCAGCAGTAGCAAACTCAAAAGAGGGGGCGCCGCCTCGCAGACGTCGAGGACGTGCCGAGCATCCCGCTGAGCTGCGATGCTATTATAGTAGTTTAGTTCGGGTCTATCAACGCCAAAGGCCGTGGCCGCCATGTTCGCATCAGCCATGGCGGCTGCAGCAACTGGAGCTGCAACCAGCCATCTCAAAGGCAGAGCGGTGGGCGATTTAAAGTAGCTAAAGAGGCCGAAGCTGAGGCGGTAGGCGAAAACTACCGAATTAGAAGAGTAAGGTTTTCCTTTTGTTGCGGTGAAAGAGCGGAGCGAAGAAACCAGCGCGCAAAGTGCACAGTTATAAGAGCCAAGAATCGGCTAAACGCTATGGATGGTGTCGAGCGTTTCCGGAATCGCTCCTGACGACGTAAGAACAGACGGGGAATTCGGCGGCAGATCGGAATATAGTTGCACGACAGAAACAACAGAAGGAAGCGGCGGCGACTAAAGGGAGGCACAGAAAGCGAAGATCACGTCTTGAGTAAAGGATTCGCTTGAATGAGTGCGAGGGAAGAAACAAGAAGCTGCTGAGGAATAGAAAACGGCACTAGGTAAATGATAAAAGTTTCGACAGCTCTCCGATAATAGACAGCTTATTATATAACTATATGTACTAAGAAAAGATTGTTGTTCCAGGCGTATAGTGATCCGGTGGAGAAGTAATTTCTGACAGTCATATCTATGCAATATAGTAGCTTCATACAAGAACTTCTAGTACTAATGGGTTATTCTCAAAGTGCTGCTTTTTTAATCCGCAGATAACTTTTCAGTAGTAAGCGTGCGTAAAATTATACTGGTAAATATAAACTTTAACGTTTAGATTCGCTGTCTACAAAATATTGCAGTGTAATTAAATTTTTGGACTGACAGCAAAGCCCAACAATGCGAAAGTTTAAACGGGGCAAAGAAGTGCAAAACAAACTAAGAATACTAGGTATTAAGCTTATCTGGGTGGTCAAATAAGAAATTAATGTTTTTCCTCTCCAGAGCGGCGGTTAATTATTGCACAAAAACCCGACTGTGTTAACTAAACCACTTTGATGCAGCTTTCTCAAGTCTTTTAAATCTAAGCTTTTCATGCAAAAAAGCATGCAAGTCTTCTTCGGATATTTCAGAAGTTACATAAAGCTAGCAATAATGTAGATCAGCGATTTCGGGTAAAACGACAGCTTAATTTTTGCAAGAGTTCGTCCAGCGCAGAAAAAATTAATAATAAGTGGTTTTCACTCAAATTCTAGAAGTTACGAACTATTGTTGGCTTCGAAAGTTTATTATTTTATTCTAAAGAACTGGATTTTGTCTTGTACTAGAAGTTACGGATAAACGCATGTCCGCTATGACCAAAAACTTGCCAATGTGATCGTATGCAGATTAAATATTGTAGGATAGATATATGACTAAATATACGTCTACTGCTATATAAGTGCAAAGTAAATTGTCATAATGCATTTGTCCCTGCCCACCAAGGACAATGTTAAGCCAGTCCGCTTAAAAATATGTAACTGTTAAAGACCTGCTTTGCTACTTGGATAGGACTAGCTTAACCATACTGCGCTATATACCGACAAACACATTTATTTGGAAATAATGGAAATTTTCTTAATTTCTAATTACGTTTAGTTTTACCAGTCACTACTTTGGTGAACGGCTGCGTTGAAAGGTCAAGTAATATATACATATGACTCTCTGCATTTGGTTGTACAAAACATACGACCTTCCGTGCATATGTTGAATACAGATTGTTCTTGCTTTATTTTATCTGTTCTAGGTAAGGTTGTAAAGGGATTTTGAGTTTATTCTCTTGCGAGAGCTTTGGCCAGCCTTAGGCATAGCCAACAACTGGCAGAATTCTGCTCGAACTGAGTGCGTAAGTTCGCTTTTATAATCGTCAACAATCGCGTGGATTCTTCATAGCAACGCGGCCCATGAAATCGCCATCCCTGTGGTCTACGCTTCCTATTTTTTATTTCCATTCTTTTGAAGTTTCTGTCTCTTACTGCCCACCTCTTCGAGGCGGGATCTGCCCTTGATGGAATTGCTCTTCATCCCACGGCTTGTTGCCCCATCGACCTCGTATAGCCTTCCCCGTCTGACCAAACAGAGGTTTCCTCCTGATGTTCTTAATGAAGGCCGAAGGTCAAAGGGCCCTGCCTGTCGCAGACGTCCGCTGGCTGCGGACCACAAGTCGAGTTCCAACTCAGCCTCCTCAGCGAGACGGGCGCTAGTGACATTGCGTGGAACATTTCTGCTGATGAAGTTTTGCATTATTAATGGTCTGTTGGTTATTTTCTTGGCGATCATGCAACCCAAGTTAGCTACACCGAACGCTTACACAGACATACACTCCAATCGTTTCTTGGTAAATGAAGAAAACGATGGAACGGAACGTCGGCCGCTTATTTCGGAAAATGATGAAAGAAGGGAGAAAGGTTAAAACGTAGTAGAAAAAAGCACGTAAAAGCCCATGTCTATTACTATAGCCTTTTCTAAAGGCAATTTCCCCTCAAAGCCTTTCAACGAGAGAAGTAGTCTAATCTCAGTTACAACAAGATTGCAGTCGAAATATTGGAGCCCCAAGGGTGCTCCAATGCCTGTGTCAATATATAACACGGGCTCGCTAAACTCTTCGGACACCTTTAAACGAGATAGACGGCAGGGAATGGCTTCTCATCGTTTGTTTCATAAAGACCTCTAAGACCTCTTGCCCCGTTTCTTATGCTTCTTTCGCTACGAATGTCGGCGAAGTGAATTTGTACGAGACGGATGGATAAATTGAACGAAACGGCACTCATCATATACCACCGTATGGGCAGCGGTTTGGCGGATCACGCACATTCGTTGTTTTGGTAGTTTGGGTTCAGGCGACGTCATGTCCATAATAGAAATGGAGACAGCAGCAGGACGGATCATATCAGTGGGACAGGGTTCGGCTTGAAGTTCCGTTCCTGAAATGTGTGTGTGTGTGTAAGATGTGAATGTTATGAAAGTTGCCCCAAAGCGTACGCTCAACAAGCTACGTTAGGGGTGACTTTTTGACCTTCTGACCATAAGGTTTTCGTTAAAGTCGTCGGTCCGTTTGCTCAGTGGGTCAGGTAGACAAGACAAGATACCGTCGTTGTGTGTGAAAGTTTCGTTGGCTTGAGTGTTTTTATGAATATGTCCATGGGGTAGTTTCACGCAAGAAAAAGCTCGCGCTTTTCGGAACGATCTTGTACACTTATGAATAAACTATCTTGTGAGATCATGGTATATTGTCATTGGCGCAGATATAGCACTTCTAAGTTAAAGTTATAAATGTCACCAAGTATATTTTACACAACGCTAAATTCATGAACGGCATATCTGCGTTCTATACAGGCCACAAGACTGGGCAAGGTTAACAGACGATGCTTTATTTGCTGCACTTAATAATAAATGAATAAATATCTTTTTATCTACACAACTTTTACAGTATTGTCGCCTCATCAGTGGGATTCGAACCCACAACTCCTGGCCGCACTTAGGCTTCACAGTAGTTCGTGGAAAAATAACATTAGCTTACTCGACAGCTTTTAATCAATAAAGAAATGACTCGAAATAAAGCGTCAGACATACGCCGCATATGGTATAGTTGAAAAAGAGACAGTTGTGTACACTGAATTAAATACTATATTATTCGTTATTTGTATTTGTTTTTTTCATCTTCGACAGTTCCTATTGGGTGGACAAAGCCTCTCTGGAAAAAAAAAAACATCGGTTACTCCTATTTGTCTGAACTTACATGGAAATTGCGGCAGTCTTTCACTGTATGACGGTGTGGTTCCTGCAGTGTGTCTCGGAAAGCGATAATTACTCAAAAGTGCAATATAAATCGATTTATTGAAGGCTTTTAATCAATCTATACGCGTTCCAAAATTGGCAAATGATTTACCGATTTCGTATTACCGTCCCTGAGAATGTCCTGCTATCCTGATAAAAATCCTATGCGAGCATCTATGACACGGTTGATCACAAAGGTTTGTAGGACAGCGCATAAAAAAGCTATTTATATGTTTATGTATATAACAACGCTTGATAAAATTGCATTGGCTTTTGCGCAAGCTTCGCCCCAGGACCTTCCTGGGTAATATGTAATTCCTGTATAATGTGATATTAATCAACTAGTGCTTGCAAAAAGAACTCGGTTATCGGTTGACAACGACATCATCTTTGACAGTCCTAGTTGGTACACATGACAAACAATAGCTTCTTGTAGAAAGCACAAGTTTTAAACAGAAACTCTTTTAAAAACCGACATCCTTGAAAGCAATGCTGGCTTGACGATTTTTTTTTTGTCTACGTCATCAAAGTATCTCTTGGCATTTGCCGGGCTTAATTTAAGTATTTAAATTACCTAGGTTTGGAAGATGCACCCTTATAGATTTTTCGATCATTTCTGCATAAAGCTCGCTTCGCCAGAATGGTAAGTGGTTATACTGCGTCGTTTTCAACAACACTACCAGTTAATAGTAAGCCCCATCTAACCAGTCGCAATCGTTTTTAGGGGAACCAATGTTGAGATCCCTAAGCCATTGTAATGGCCGCCTCTCTGCGGCGGCTTTGGCGAGAAAGAATAACGGACTCCAGTAAAGATTCCAGTCGTCACTTGGCTCCCATCTTGCTACTCACTGGGGTCGCTTACGAGAACAACATACCAAATCGCTAGGAGTCGTCTGTCTATGGCCATGTCGATGAGGCAGAGAGGGTGAGGAAACAGAGAGCGGGGTTGAGGTTCAACAACAACGAGAAAGCTCAAGCGACTACATTTTCCAACGAAACCAACGAAAACGAAGTCCAATCGCGCCCTTACGAACCGTCGATGCAGAGTCCGAGGAGCACAAGGGTGTTCGAGGCTTGGCTCTTGTTTGAGTCTCGACTTGAGAGACTCCACGAGAGATACGTAGTAGATCGGCGTCCGGGCACAGACGACTCCATAGTACAGATATATTTTCCCATCTTGCCCTTCCTCCGCCCCCTTTATTTGCCTCTTTCTTTTCTTCCCCCTTATTACAACTACTCTTAGTAATCAAATGTAGATTTTCCAAAAAAGTCACGTTTCTCCAAGCCTCCATCCGCCTCAAACTCCAGGCCGGTCCCTCAATCGCCCGCTTTCCATTTTCAAGGTCGTTCACGGCCTGCTTCTGAAGAAGAGGTTGGTGTTCTTGGTTCTCATTTCGTCCATATGCGGCGACAGTGGCGGCATCCTCGCGACAAGAACGCTGCCGTTGAGTCACTTCTGCTTTCCGTTTCGAAAACTACCGAACAAGGCAGTGGAGCAACCTACCTATCTACTGCTCGGAATTTCTCTCTCCGCTCCCTTGATAGACAGAACGTACCAGGCAAGCACTACTATGGTAACGAGATTAGACCTGACGTCTCTTTCGGTAAAGTCTGTAGTACTATTATCGACGCACGGCCAGGTGAGTGCCGACGGACACGCTCGTCTGAGACAGACAAGAATAAGCAGAGGCAGCGAGATGTGATAAAGGTACATACAGATATCTTATGTACTTCTTTTGTTAGTCCTATTCCTTTCTCTCACGAGTGCCTAACATGATGCGCTTGATCGTACAGTGTCTTTGCAGTGTTTTTCTGCGGACACGTATGGTAGAAATCGTAAGCTCTGTCTGTTTGACCAGTACTGAAAATACAGATAAATAACATTTTTTTGCGTAATTTTTATGAGTGTTATATACTCTAAACAGTCGAGCTGAACAATAGGCGGAGCATAATCAGGACTCGAACTAGAAACCTCTGGCTTAACTTTGAAAACCTCTTTGGTCTAAATTAACTCTACCAGTGTAGCGTATCTTCAAAAAAAGTAAGCTGTTAAATAACAGCATTTAAAATAATGGCGTCTTTCTATTTCTCTTTATGGACTTCTAACCAGCTTAATTGCAATTGCTTGTTGAAGCCAAGCAAATGTAGTCAATTAATTTTGTTTCTCTTTACGAGAAAAAAAAATCCAACAAACAGAGATTATCTCTTTTATGCGAAAAAGTGATGTTAGTTCTTCTATTCTCCAGCATAGAAGAACTTGCTTTTTTTAGTTAGCAGTCCATTAGCCAGGAAATGAATATTTAACCATGCTTTAGGGCCTTCAAAGTGTGACGAATGATTTTGGCCATAATTAGTATTTTCCGTGGGGATTATGCAATGTTTTTTTTTTTTTATCGTTTTCAGGTAACAGTAGTGCCAATAAGGATGATGTTAATATAACTTTGTATCCTTCGGCCCAGTGACCAGAAAGTATTTCTGTTAACTTCGCTTCGGCGAAGTGGCATGAACGAGGAGGCCTGTGGCAAAAAAAAGACAGAACTTGTGGGTTCGAGTCTCGCCAACAGCACATAGATATAGCATAATTTCTGCAAGTGAATAGAGTTCAAAGCCTTATTTTGTTTTTACCTTCCGAGCTAATGATAAGAGCGACAAACGCGAAACTTCTTGATCTTTCACGGACCACGGGCGCGTTTTCCTGTATGAGGCATATGTTTTAGTTATCCTTCTTTTGTTCCTTAAGTGCAGTAGGGAAAATAATATATATATATATATATATATATATATATATATATATATATATATATATATATATATGTGTGTGCGTGTGTGTGTGTGTGTGTCTGGTAGATTTAAAGACATGTGATGCCCAAATTTGACTCCGGGCGAAGACATACTTCATTTTTCTGATGGAAGCTAGTTTAAGTACCGAACGTAAAACTCAAACATTTTTTTCCGGCCCTGTTTAGCTTAACAATTCGTTTTGCAGATTCGCTAACAATCACGATGTCTGAAAGGGGCGCTGGAAATTGCTCGACACTTTATACATCATGCGGTTATTGGCCAACTTACAAAACTCGTCCTCTATTTACTTTAAGCTTTTCTCGGACTTTTGGAAGGCATTGGCTGGAAAATGCTAGTAGAATTTTAATAGAATTTACTTATTTAATTTTGAAAATAATTCGTACACAGAAGCGTCCGCTAGTGACATTAGTTTCGGTATTATCTAACAACTGCTGAGTATAATTATAGCAGTGTACGTTGTATTACTAACATCCAAACAAGTACCTACATTCAGATATATATTAGTAAAAAAAAAAAATAAATATACAATTAAAGCTCATTTGATTACACTATTTACTGTTTCGTATTATCCTATCTCTTTACACGGGTGTTTTTATTTTGCTAATTGTCATTAATTAAAAAAAAAAAAAACTAATAAAGCATCTAGTGAACTTAGACTTCCAGATACGATTTTCGTAGAGGTGGTCTGGTGAAAACGCACATTTGTTCATAAAGAGGACCCGTACGAGAAGTGGACAATCAAAAAGTGCCTCCGGACAAGAAATAACGCTTTAGTAAGTAGTTGTCTTACGGCTACGATTCCACAGCTTCTCGCCAGTTTCATTGTCGTTCGTAAATTTGTTTGTTGACAAGCTGACAATGGTTATCCAAAACGTAGAAAAGAGCTAATACATACTGGAAGGAAATCATTGTGCAGTATTGACGGTCAAATCCATTCCAGTAAAGATTTATAATTGCAGCGAACTGGCAAGAGAAAGGTGATTGTTTGCCTTGATAGCAAGACTGTGAGCTTTCGTACAAGCGTTCACTCGGCTGTATCCTCGAAATTATTAAACTCGTAAACGATCTTCCATAGGGCTTCCATCTGGTCGATTACGTTAGCGTACGTTTTGGGATCACGAAATTGTCCTTGAGGTATGGCACAGTGGACTAATCTTTCCATGATCTATCACTGTGACGACGAGATCATACAGAAAGAGCTTCTTTGCCGTAGGTTTTATAGCCTACGCATATAGCATACGAACGCAACCTGGGTTTCTACCCCAGGTTGCGTTCGTAATGTACACGAGTAGCCTTGCGATTTTTATATGTTTTCATATTGCAACGCCAGAATCAACTCGTCGTTTAAACGTGTACTACTTGACCCGTCAAACATTACTTCTTACATGGCTGGCTCCTTTAGTACAAAACGAAACGTATCTACGGCTAGATTTAAATTTTGGCTACTTTACGTGTCTTTAGGATTAGCACGCAAACGTTACCCATTACGCTAGTGCGGAGAGAACCTGCTAGGGGATCCTTGCCATCTCTAAAGGTACTATAATCGTTCTAGGTTCAGATAACTAAAGACTCATGTTATCTTAGTTGAACTTCAATCTGTATGATCGTACCATACTAAGCATCGGCGTCACTGTAACCTGACTAACAGTTAGCCAATATCGATGAGAACTTCTTTTTGTCTACAATTTATCAATTTTTTGCCCGCGACCACTAGACGGTACTGCAAACTACTTCTCGAAACCGTTCATCATCGGAGGCAACTGATAAAGTTTGTAACAATCTACAGAGTTATTCGAAGTTAGCACCGCCCGCATCTGAATTAACTCTTAGAGATCGCTCTAATTCCTCACCTATATCTCAACAAAGTCTGTGTTGATTAATCCATTGGGACGTTTTTTTCTGTTTAAATAGCTTTCTTTGTCCATACAATTTATGTAGTATGCGTGTTTCTTTTGTGCAATAAACTTAATCATAATATGTCCATAATGTTCCGCGTCGTATATGAAACGATTGCCACCTCACAGATTTTTAACGACGACGTACGCCTACTATTCGCATATATCCAACATGATATCCTTGGTAATGTACAATGGCCTTCAGACGTGCCACATCTGAGAGAATTAATCCTAGAAACATACGAGTCCGTTCGAATCAAGCATGTTCCACTTCCGTCTGTACGGAAGTTTCCGTCTGTACGACTGTATACATTGCAAACCCGTATAAAACTGTTTACGGTTCATCATCCGTCTAAGCTGCAATTGAAAGTGTTCGGTCTACTTGTGTACTACGCTAAGGAAGCAGGCTGTATGTATACCTAGGATGTATTGAAGCAGAGGCGTACCTGATCTGGCAGGTCGATCATAGATTTCTAATTCTCTCGCATTTATCGTCACTTTGCACCGCTCATTAGAATTTGCCTAGCTGTCGGTGTTCCGCCCTATTATAATGCGCGGCCTATCTGTTTGCTGAATCTGTTTCGACGATGCTTGACAATGGCTAAATCTGACTTTTGCGCTCGCTGTCACGGAGTCGCTAAGTAGATCGAGGTTCTTGCGTACATTTTCGGTTGGAGAAATCTAATGGCCTAACGCTAAATGGACTAACAAAGCCCAGAAAAACAGCTTCGATTTTAGGGCCCAATACGCGAATACTATGACAAATATTTACAATTGTTAATTACTATAACAGAAAAAGTTCTACTATTGGCTAAATGGAATGTCATGTTCGTAATGCATACAGATTTAGGAAAGGTTAACAGATTAATCATGTGGTTACCTCGATATTTTTGGCATGATTTGATGTTATCAAAGGTGTCGGTTTATGAAGCCGTCATAAGATAAAGAAGGCTCCTTCTATCTGTTTCAGGACACAGCCTTCGAGGATTAGATATCTTTCCTAATTTTTTAAGGCTGTTGGTATTATCTTTCGGATCAACAATATCAAACCCAGTTTTCGAAACTCTGAGAGTTCGAATATAAGCTTGCTTCATTTAGGACAGTAGATTTTATTTCCAGTTCATGAATAAGGTGATGCTTTCATCGTTTCACTGCATGTTCCTTTGGTTGAATTTCACATAATTGCTAAATTCTCGTATTAAAATTTGCTCGACAAATACTTGTTGTCGTATATGTCTTGCTCGACCATCTAAAAACTTCCGGACTACGGGACATGTTGGAGCTAGCAAAGCTTTTATTGTTTGTTAAAATGCGATCCCTTTGAAGGTTATGTCACTTCCTTTGTTAGACGCAAAATCATATTGCCGGTATAGGCCAAAGGAAATATGTTTTCATGATCGATGCCACCTTCTAATGAAGACTCCGAGTTAGTATTGTTATGTCTAAACGTGTACAAACATTTTTCTTTTATTATTGTTGTTGTCACTCGCTGTGCCTCGTCCCTTTCCATGAACACCGTTGTGCTATCAATAGCAGCTGGTTAACCTAAAACTCAGGAACGACTGGCAGCGAAGTACACACATTTGCATATTCCCTTTTTTGCACTTCCGAACAAGCAGCAAACATGAAACAATTCTTCTTTTGGGGACCAGCCCGGGCCAACTTTGAAAGCCCATTTCACATCTGTTGTGCTTGGGTCACACGCATCGCTCTCATATCATATGAAATTTCTAAACCTATTTAGTACACGTAAGTATCACACGTAAGATTAAAGACAGTGATAAAAATTAGATAAAACAGCACATGTCCAACAAGTCCTGTAACAATGTTTGGCGTAACGATCGTGACAAATGTTTTTTTTTTTTTTTTTTTTTTGATACGGTAACTTCCCTACGCCATGTTCTAGTCAGCAACGAAAAAATCTCGAGTATGGACCCCCCAATATTGGCAACTAACGAAGACGCTATTAGTGATTGGAACCCCCCTTAACATTGCCGCTGAGTTGTGCGGCAGTAGCTGGACGCTTTAGGGAAGACAACTAGCGCTATAAAGGTCTGCTTGATAGACCAGCTAAAGTCAACTATGATCGTCGCGACGGACAGAGTTGTAACAAAGGAGTTCCACGAGAAGAAGCGAAAATTTCGCCTATTACAATGTAGTATAGGTGCACTTACTTAGACATATGCACAAAGAAACTCAAGTAGTATATTTGCACGATTGACTCGAAACTGCACCTCAACCGCGGAGTGCATAATTCTCAAAGGTCATAACAAATACGTTTTACTAAGCACTACGAACGTAATATGGAAGTGACAAATAGGAACGAAATCGATGTTTCCAGAGGTAACGATTTATATATTTATGCATTATCAAGTGGAGCAATTAGCATCCTCTATCGATAGCGTAATACGTAGAAATTTTGGTTACCGAAATCTGAACATCCAAAGGATCATCGAACCATTGACCAACAATTGCGCCTTTTCTTTGTCTCCACATCACACACAAGAGTTATCACTGTTCATACAGGACATATAAAATGTTCTCTTTTAAGAAAGGACTGCGGGTTTAGAGCAATACTTGATGTACGCGATGCGTACCATTTTCTCTACTACAGTCTGTCGCCATATTTCCGTTTGTTCATTCGGTCAATGTTCGATGACAACGGCACTTTCTTTTCCGTTAGAACTAAAACGACAGCCTGGCCGCAAACTTTCCACCCTTTTACCCCGTTATCCCACCACGCTTTTTTCCGTTACCTCATCTTCCGTTACCCTCCATCCTATTGCAATAGTGTCCGTAGATACCTATCGCTACATACATATTGCACTATACTATATAATCTTCGAAGAACACTTCCATATCATTCTCAACGCCTGCAGCACAAGAACAGGTTTTTGGCCAAGTACGCCTGCTTACACAGGACATGATGGGAAGACTGTAATAGTAACAGCTTTTCGACACCAACAACATAGGATACGAACGCGTCGTGGTTCGTCCATAACTACATCTTCGCCATCGCGCTGCATCGTCGCTCGATGCGATTTGTTACAATCCAGGATTCTGGATCGAAGGGACCGAACAATAAAGTTTTGCAATTTTGTGTTTTTGAGCGCCGGCCAGCGTCGCGACTATTTCCGCGAAAGGCAGGGCTGGATGCAGGTGTTCGTTCAAACGAAAGATATGTCTTGCGGCTCGAGCACGACAAAAGTCGTGTGGCGGATGTGGTACCAGTATCGTGTGGCTGTGGGCTAGGCAGGATAACCATCGTGCGTCAGCTACTGGCTGCAGAGATCGTGATGTGACACAGGGTGATACGGGACGGAACAACCTACTAAAAAGAAAAACAGGGGCTAGAGAAGTAAGGCAAGCAGACAGAAAGACAAGAGGACAGAAGTCTAACGGGCGAAGATGGGTTTGTTAATGGTAGAGAACGTTAAAAAAAAGGAAGAACTTTTTATTCTAAACCAGCTCGTGCCACTGCAATATCCAGCGTCATGCATCCGAGCCACCCTTTCTATATATGCTTTGTTCCGTTGCAAAAGAAGCAGATGGATGCGTCTTTCCGCGCAGGCCGTCGCAGGTCACTGGTATAACGGCAGAAGCATCACCTTCGAGGTTCATGAAAGGAACGATGAAGGAAGTGAGGAAAGGAACGAAATCATGCCCGTACGGGCGAGAAAAACGCAATGGGCTTCACGCTGCGATGAGCCGCATATAACGTAGTACATGAGGAGAGGGAAAACAAGATGGGTGCACGAGACGGGCACGGTGTTACCGACAGATTAGCACACAGACAGGTGAACTTGAATGGAAATGTTACGTCATGAGAAAAATCCACTTTTTTAATTCCTGCCCAAATTACTGTTATTATTAGCGGCCCGCGCGGGTATTACGAGCGGACGGAGAAGGCGTGGCAGAATTTAAACTGGCTGGAACAGACAAAGCCATTTTTCTCTTTAATCAAGTTTATCAATGAGTGCTGTTTTATATGCTAAAGGATGCATACTTGGGTCGCACAATACGAACTGTTTCTATGTAATTATACTGTGCCTGAGGACGGAAAACAATAATATCGTTATATTTGGCTCTGTAACTGTAGTAAGGAGTTAGACTCATAGCAATTTGGCAGCGGTCTACGTTGTGTACGACCTATTCCTTACATATGATATTATGCAATTCAGCTGTCGAATAGAATGTCCAAAGGATCAGTCTGTCTTTTACAGCAGTTCGCACCCGAACCCCAAGTTTATCTTTAAACATGATCGGCCTGATCTTGACGTATTCGGTCTTCGGGCGAATTCAAAGGTGCTTTGAATAGTAACGCTCATACCGTCACCTCGTAATCTCGTGTTACTCCATAAGCAGCTCCCGTTTACAAGTATGAGGCGATATGAGCTTGTTCGATTATCGAATATCCTTGACCAACTGAAAAATCGACCCGTGTAACACCTTTTTTTTTAATCTTAATATTTTTTCATTTTACAAAGCTAAACAAATAACATTGTTTAGAAATCCGATGGCCGCTGCCGTCGCCAAGCCATCTGTAAACTCATCAGAATCAACGTAACCTAATGACGTACCATCGTTACGCGATACTTTATACGATACGTTCACCTACCGTACCGATTTTGGACTAACGGTAAATCAAGGAGAAAGCAAATGCTGTCTGTCTTAGCTAATTACGAGCCATATTTCTTACGTTTTTAACAAAAACAACGCACATCCGCTCACCATTCGGCAGCTTCGATGCACCTTCCTGCATCCGCTGTCAGGAATGGCATGAAGTTTACCGTACGAACAACGACCGTGGCAACAGGTGCGTAGCAGTTTTACTTCTTCTCCTTGCTTGCTATTAGTATATTCAAGTAACAACTGAATTTGGTTACCGAATGCCTCCTAGATGATGACAGTCATCCTATTATTTTGATCTTCTTTTAGAGCTTTCTTAGCCATTGTATTAGCAACAATACAAAATAATATTAGTTTAGGAGATTAGTAATAAATAAATGCATTTTTATTAAAATAGGGTGTCAATTAGGAAAGACTTGGATGGGGTATAGATCGATAAAAATGAGATAAAATGGTATAATGACGGCTTGAGGTGCAACGACTGGCCCTTAACAGCTTTTCAAATGTATAGTGACAGAGGCGTCACTGGATACTGCTACTTCGACTACGCGACGTCGCATGATGCTAATCCTTATCAGATGGCTAGAACGTTTCTGCCGAGCACGTTTATATATGGAGAAAGTTACCCCAGAAGCGGTCCTGTGTTATATGTCTAAAGCGTGTCTCAATGTTCAGGACAAATGGTCCGACATCCGTAAACTGTATACAGTGTCAAGGCGTTTCATCCAAGTGTTTTTTTCTACGACCGTTTTAGAATAAAGAAAAAAACCGAATCATCTTGACTAGCCTTGTAACAAATTGTGTTTACCATTTACCCTACCGAAGAGTACCCAGTTAAGGTGATTTCTATATGACCGATGTGGCAACCTAATCACCTGTCAAACAGCTACAAACATAGGCGCTCGTTGGGCCTCAGACCCGGGAAGATCCGGTAGAAACAACGACGAACGGCTAATAACTACAGCATCCACAATTATCAATACACTAGTCTATGTTCAAAGGCGCGATATGTTAAGATAAAACACGCTAAGTTAACTAGAGGAGGTGATTTCATTCAAATCCATATAAGTAGCCTGTGAAGGTACTGGTATACTGTAAGCTATTACGCTGTCACTTCTAGCGTACTATTATAGATAACGTTTTCGTATCCCGGCCAAGGCGTTTCAAAGTCGTTGGAGTAGCTTGTATCTTGGAAAAACGCGGAAAGAACCAGCAATTTTGCAAATGGTTATTATTTTAACTATAATGATAAGTGGCGTTCTCGTCCAATAAGCTTTTCACGCTAGCATCTAATTACATAAGTTTAATTTTCATAGTTTTATAACTATCGTACCGTATTATAAAAACTAGATATTGTTGTATGCTTAACGACGGTTTTAACAAACATACGAAGTCTAAGCGAAGATTACCTAAGACCGTCTCTGATATTATTAGCTTCAGTTTCCCTGTAGCTCGATGCGAACGACTGGTACGCCCCTTGTTTTCAATGTATGATAAAGTGAGATGACTTCTGCGAGAGGATCTGGACGTCAAATAGATAGATGGGTGTATGGGGGTCACGATTCGACCAACGCCTACCTCAAGAGTCTTGATAGATGGACACGTCTAGGTACACTATTATTCGATAAGCAGGAGCTAAAAAATTGCTAGCGTTTGTAAGAGTTTTATAGCTTATTATAGCTATAGTGTTTACGTAGCTTGTATCACATAATTCTGTTGCATTTATAAGCGAAATGCTTCCGAAGTTAGTATTACGTCCGTGGCAACATCCGATCGTGTTATATCAGTGCTAGTTGAATCAAAGTTAGCTTTCTAATATTTGTTTACTTGATTCTTTATAATCATACCTTTCGTGGAGAATATGCCATACGAAGCCTGAGCCAGCGGTTATGGGTTTGTCAGCCAGAGGTTTAGCCGCTCGAGATACTGTTCTGACTGTTCTTTTGACTATATTATTCACACTCATATTAAAAAAGACTGTTTCTCGTAAACAAGAAATGGTTGCGCCTGCTGGCGACTGCGTCAGCGAAGGGAACTATAATAGTTTTTACCGAATTTTAAGAATTCTCTCTTCGATACCCTTATAGCCATGCTTTTGTACCAACGAATTTTAACGTGGGAAGAGGGCCTGCGATAAAAAATCAAATTCCTAAGTTTTCCCGTAAACACTATCGCTACTCAAATATGTAGTTAACCATAAGGAGCGAAACTTAAGAGACTGCTACATCAGTGAGATTAGCTCAAAGCTCAAAAGCTGCACTATATCCTTTTCTTTTTTTAGTCCTCATCAAAGCAAGGACAGTAAAAGGGTAGACAAACTCTATTAAAGTCGCGCGGAAACGATTGCTCTGATACGCCGGAGTATCAGGCTCATTAATTTTTACAAAATGTAATTAGACCAACTAGCACTTAATATTTGTTAGTTACTATTTTCTCTAGTTAACTAGTTGTCGGCCGCAAAAGAGCCTGGGTTCGCTGCCCGAAAAGCCCACCCAAGTTCATGGTTTGTAGAAGTGTCTCACATACTGGACGCTTTCCTGATAGCGGGGCGTACGGCTTTTCTTTCGTCGAGGAAACTTCATAACACTTTGCAACGTCTATAGTGGGCTATTCCACTGGATATGATTATGTGCCTGGCAGTGAAATCTACAAGGCTCAGTTGCCTTTCTCCATATGAAACGCCAAAGAAAAAGACGCTTTTCCATTTAAAATGCTGCTGAGTCCCAGCATTGGTACTCGAAAGCTGTGAAGTCGAGGGTCTACAACTCAAAGAGTCACCGAGCTTTTCGCACAAGACTGGTAGGTGGAAATCACTGTTCGCCCCCTGTTAATTACGACTATTATATTTACTGCGAACGTTAAAGAGTCACTTCTCGTCGAGATGCTTATTACTGCCGTTGTTGTTGTTATTGCTGTCGAGCGTCTGCTGCAGCGGCTCCTGCTGCTGTCGCCGCCTCTTGCTTGTATTTTGTATTCACGGAATTCTTTATTTTCAGGCCATATACGAAATAAAGCGAACGGGTAATTGTCAACAGAGTTAGTTGTTCTAGCCCCGTGGGAGTCGTTTAGCTGGTAAAACTTTAAATATCCAGATGGGACATGGAAAAGCGTCTGGCATAGGAAGTGTCGTGTCTAAAAGACGCGCGTTTAAAAAGAGAACCGACAGCATATTCAAGTTATGCAGGACTGACCGTAACAAAATGGGACACGGAGAAAAGGTAAACAGTGTTAAAAATAAACTGAAAAGGATTGAACGCTAGTTGTTAGTCTTTACCTGCGCTTACAGTAAGTCTTCCAGGATATCGACACTAAGCACAAAACAGCACACAGAACATGAAAGAATATTTAAATTAATAGCTCTGGCTACAAGATTAACTGTTATGGAAGTATTAAGCTTTAGGTTAAGAAAATGTTCCACATGCTCCGAGGTAACGATTGCATTGAACAAGCGTGGTCTACAATACAGGCGGCGCATGATATATGCCATTATTTCGATAGTGTTGATTTGCGTACTTGAGATTTTATTTTTGTGTTGGCAGTCCTAGTAATGGTTGCCTAACGTGTAGTAGTGGTAGTAGTAGTTGACTGAAGGTTCATCGGATTTGGTTGACACTGGGAATTCTTATTAAAAAAAAAAGAAGGTAAAAAGTGGGTCAGATCTTTTGCAAATGCTTTCCATTATGCTTGGCACCGGAATTTTTTTAAAGGTAGCATTTAGCGCTAGCACATGCTTCAGCGTCAACCTAATGCTAGCGTGGGCTCAATTCGCGCCAAGGGCTAAAAAAAAGATTTCTTCATAGAGAAGATTGTTCAGCTTCTTACCCCACTTGATACGATAGTGGCAATAACCCTACCCGCACGCAACCAATGCTAACTCTCACATATGAAATAACATTTTCCTGTCAATGGTGGCGGCTGTAAGCATTGCAGCAAATCAAGCATCTTGCACGTTTCCTCAGCCAGAAGGATCACAGGCATCGTGGCTCTTTATCTAACTGATGCAACAGGTTGTATAGCCTACATTCGATGAAAAGTAAAATGGCCTCACAATACTTCACATCGGAACTGACACTCCGCACTGTAAAGCCGCTTTTGCCGGCGACTGAAGTAGACCTAATAACGCCGTGAGCACCCACCCTGGTGGAAGTTGTGGTTCGGATTCGGAGCGATTCAATTTACGAAGAGTATAGGCTAAGAGGCAGCTATAGGAAAAAAGAGTAAAATGTAATTAATCCAAAAAAAGCAATTTTAGACAATGAAATCGTTAGTGGTTTATGTACCGTGATGCATAATCCATAATCATAGCCCGCGTTCGCTGTAATACATTGACCGACGGTCTTACCAAGGAAAGTAAACCTGACTGAACGCAGAGCCTTGCCAAAAGTAAGTTTTAATTTTTGATATAATTGTTTTTCGCTTGATTCGAACTTCTCGCATGTAAAGACTCTTAATTTGTCAAATAAGCCAAGTGATACGAAGTATACATGCACACCAGTCAATGCTTATACAAGGTGATATTCTGAGGATACATGGGTCTTATTAATTTTTGTTTGTTGCCGGCATCTGAAATCCTTCGTACTCCTTTTTCAGTGCGTTCTTAGTAGGATTTTTCCCGCCTTCCAGCCAGTGCATAGGATTAAGCGGGAAGTGATATACATAATGCGTGGGGTTTCGGTTTTTGCCATTAATGCCACGCAAGGGACGACGCATTGAATGTTCTCGACTAACCGAAGCTGTACATCGAAAAGGAAAAGTAGATAGATACACGACGTTCAACGTTCAGATCGGTGGAAATCTTAGTAAGTCAGCAATAGCTTAGGCCAAATACGCTGAGCTTGCCTCTAGCCTCGAAGATGGTAGCGTACATAGCCGAAAAACTGGAAGCAGGTGCAACGAACTGAGCCCTAAGGATCATCGTGGCTGATTTATTTATTATCACTTATTCAATTCCATCTCAGCCAGGCAGCCAGTCAGTCGGCCTGACCGTTAATGATGTGGTCGTACAGTCAGACAGCCTATCTGGCTCGAGGTGGCTGGGATTTCAGGCTGTTGACGATAATTTGGGTATTTTTTAAGGCCTTAGTTGACTGCTATCAATGGAAAAAACGACTTGATAATAATACCCCTTGCCTTAAGCCCTGAAGCGTTCGCATTCTAAACAATGTTACGAAAAGCATAACTTGTTTTTAGAGAGTAGGAGTACACGGTATAGATATATGTAGGGCTATATAGAATGTTAAATTAACGTGTACGATGCACGCAAAGACTATGTATTTCGTTGGAAACATTTTTGAGCTGACTAATCCAAAATAATAATGCCAGAGGATCGTGCAATAAAAAAATGTTGCATTAAAACAGTAGACTCAGAGTTTCGGCCGGTAGGAAAAATTTTGCTTCGGTTTAAACGTAGTACGAGGCCCCTCCTTTTAAATCAATTCAAAACGACCTACGATAAACAGGCGAATGCGGTTTAATTGGAAGCCTTAGGCATCATATCCTCTTTAAACACGTATAGTTATGAAATGTATCTGTTTTTCTACGAATTCACCAGAACTCTTTAATCAGCTCATCATCTTATTCAGTTCTTGTCATCTACACGTTCTCTGTTTTGTTACACAGAGAATGGAAGAAGCACACAGATAGCATCGTTCAAGATCATAGCGATGCATCCACAATTGACTCCAATACAGGGCGGTCCAAAGAGTTTTCCAGGTTTAACAAATTTACAAGCAATGAAAAAACAAGATGGGAAAAGATCTCGGAAGGCAACATGTGGTGGCGCTAAAAAATAATAGACTGCAGAAATACCTGCTACCATCAGCGGCCACAGTGACAACTACGATTTTTTCGTTCCGTTCGCTGTTTTCCGCTTTTCGCCCGACGCACGCGTTCACCGTTTCGCTTTTTGGCATAAGTGCATGGCCATAGAAGTGCGCTTTAGGTTAGTCCTGCCGAACTCGCGCTCACTCACTCACTCACTCACTCACTCACTAGGTCGGTTGCTTCTGATGAAGAGCATTTCCTTCACACTGTCCCCTCCCTTAGGTCTCAGACTCTCCATGACTTTGGCCTGCCTCTCGAGAAAAGGTCGCTCTCGGCTGCGTTCAGTGTTTTCTACTTCTAGCCATTGGCGATGTTTTTTCCCGACAAAGCTATTTCGTGCATGAGGTCCAGCGTGAGTCCATTCGATCCTAACGTATCCTTGTATTGAATACCAGACAAATTCCAAGACATATGCTGAACACTAGATTATATGTCTGTGTCGATCCGAGCGCTTTCAGGATCTTCCTCGATTTGCCTCGATGCATCGGTGCTCGTCGGTCGGTCCAGGGACTCCGGAGCCCACGCCTCGTTCTTCGTCTAGCGATGCTGGGGAGTACGGCAGTGGCGCACAACAACGAGTGATGAAACACCGACACATTCTCATTGTGAGGAAGTAAGCGGCAAGGCTTCAAGTACTTTGAAGCAGGGGTGTGAGGCGCGGTGCAGAGCTCAGAGCGCCAGTTGTGGCGCTTACAGAGAGGAAGAACTCAGACCGCCCCTGGGTTTTTTGGGTGCTTGGGTAGGGTTGACGTCGTGGCTGCAGAAATCAAGTTCGTGAACGCATCGAGGCGTTGCATCTTGTCGGCTCCTGCGGTAGGATCTAGAAGAGAGCTATAACTCCTAATGCTGATTGTAGTGCCTCAATTAGGATTTGCAATGATAGCTAGATAAAGGTGCGCACAAGCTTAACAGGTCACGCTTTTAGTTAAAACTTACAATACACGAAGGCTACAAACATTCCGAGAAACGTTTTCAGTATGGCTAGAAGTTGAAGAAACGGCTATGGATAAACGAGTCTTTGGAGATCCGCTTTGTCTAGCGTTGTTGAGAAGGTTTAGGGCAATTACCGTCGAACGCAGGCTATTATTGCTGCCTATAGGTGTTGGTGGCAAAAATACATCGCGTAGGTGTCGTGACGATGGTAGTGAGCTGGTCTTTTTGAGTTAAAGGCATGCGCTTTAATCATCGACAGGCTACTGGTTGAACTGATGTTTTCCTGTACCGATACTAATATCATGTCGATCTCAATAGAAATCGGTGTAAATAAGAGGCTCTTAATGCCCTTGACGTTGCAAGGACTGACAAAAATTAGTTGCTTTTAGGACTGTTTTCATAAAAGTGGCCTTTCTATCGTCTTAGCTTACAACCATCTACTGCAGAAGTAAAAATCTGTTAACAACCTTTTTCTGCTATAAGAAAGGGAGGCTAGTAAAGATTTTTGCCAGCCGGAAAATTTCGGCGAGGGGGACATGTTCATCTTTATACAGTGTCGAGTTAATAAAGTATAATATCGATATTAACAACAAATCTGCGATTGTTTAATAGAGCACATTTATGTTCAGTTTTAATTACGAAGTATTCAATTTTTCACAACTCAATATTATTCTTTATATTCTAAATGTGTTCCTTAACAGCGGTCCTCTCAATACTATTCGTAGCTTTATCGAATCCAACTTTCAAAATAAACAGTTACTAAAAACTGTTAGCACGTCTCCCACTAACTTTTTGCCCATTAAGTTTTGTCGCAAAATAGAGTGAGGAATATTCCTTGAGAAAGCATTGTCGTGCCACGTGCCACTGAATGTGAATGAGAGACATCCTCATGAAAAATGAGAAACTCACCATATGATAACTTATATTGATTTTTTACAAAAACTTAAATAAACAAATGCTGTTTGACATGATAGTCCGCTAGGGCTTTGTCCTGTGCTGATGTAAATTAATTTTAGCTAGTTAACGAACGCTCATTTCTCAAACAGCTTTGAAAGACAAACACTAAGCTATACGTTACAAACGTAACATTACCTGTAAAATGATCGATGAGTAGCTGAAGAGAAAAGCAAAGCCGGATCCAAGTCTTTTCCACGAACTTTGTTCTTGCCTTTGGTCGACCTCCACCTTCTCTTCCTTAAGCTATCGCCATCGTCGATGTTGATCCCGCTAGAACAAACCATATCCTCTCTCTGCGCGCCCCTTTTCTCTCCAAGTAGTGTTGTACTATGTAACAGCAATACATCAAGAAAAAGTTAACAAATTCCACCCCTCTCGATGGTGAGTCCCGTATCTCCCCGCGATCATAGCGACGAGCTGCGACTGCTTTAGCCACTGCTCTTTTCAGCAGACAACAGTAGCGAACTCTTCTGCCGTCTGTAAGCTGTCAGTGATTTTTGTCTACTCGGTCTCTTCCTCCTGCAAGATACCGATTTTGTTCCCTGAATCGGGTCGCATAATTTTTGAGAGTTTTTTTTCTCTTACTCCTACGTTGCGTTCCGCATATACGAGAGGTACTTGTATGACTTGGCGATTCCATAGCGTGGCGATTGTGACAGAAGCGAGAAATTCAAAAGGAGAACAGTGACAACGAAAATCAGTGAAAGCAAAGGAACTAAAGCAAAGCCGTGAGCCGAGAAGACGAATTAGGAGCCATCGGTAGAAAGCATAACAGTGTTTATTTTGTGGCGGATAAAGACAACACTAAATAATCTTACCCCCTACTAAATTCCACGCGAAACAGGATAGCTTGTAATGGATATCAAATGTTGAATCTTTGCTTCAACCGATTGCTGCGTTAATGATGATCGTGTCGTTGAATCAGCCCTGTTTTGTGGAACTTAACTCCTGTCTGAGGCGAAACCGGGGTTGCCCAACCGCGAATTTCCGCACACGACAAGCGTGAAGTAGTACCAATGGAGTTGCGGGATATGATCGTATTATATTTTGCGATTTCTTTTGGCTGGAAAATTTGCGGTGTTTAGCATTTTAGGTGTATTTTCAGAACCTGGAAATGACTACACTTATCCATTAACTAACAGTCGACCTTACTGAAAATAGCGAAAACATACGTGGGCTCTTTATTCAAATGCTATTCAAACTCTAGGGAATGTAGCTCCGAGGACACTGTTTTTACGAGAGAAGACGACGATGTTTTTGGCATATTTTCCAAGAACGCGCACACAGGCCAAAAGTGCCCCACCGCGAAATCGTGTGTTAGAGACGAACTCATGCAAGGTATTGGGAGCTCATAAAGGCATACATGTGTATCGTGTTAGGGCTTTGTTTTTTGGAGTCGTGGTGTCATTGATTAATATTCATATAGAGACTAAACAACGCCTGTAACTATACACTTTGCGGTAAAGTTCCGACTACGAGGGGAATAAACTCGTTGCTTTTTGTCTTCACCGTTTCACATATTATGTCCCAAAGCGGATGGTACTCCACATAAATGACCAGCTGGTTTGCCAAAAGCATAAAGTTAGTAGTACGTACATAGGTAGGGATGGCGAAAAAAAAAAAGAACGAAAGGCTCCTGTAAACTGCAATGTAATATAAACGCGGAAATGACAGCGATAAACTCGACGCCGGGGGTGTTGGCCTGTTCGGGTCAGATGGATATCATCATGAGTCGCCTTTCGTCACTTATTATTGTAGGGTTTCGGCGGCGTTGTCGACGCATGCCTGCCTTTCTGACGGTGCCCTACCTAACGTCGTCAGAACTGTATAACTAAATGCGTTACGTCCAACTTGTCGTTTAATTGTGCCAACACCGCCTAGGATACATGGCTTCTATCCGATGCACACCCTGACGTTTTTATGGCACACATATGAAAAGTATGACTTGAAATAAAAGATGATCATTCTAATCCGGAGATGGTTTTTGATGTTGGAGGGATACAGTATAACGACAGCAGCAGGATATATTACATGTGTGAGATTTGAATGTTAACATTCAATGATAAACAGGGTCCTTGCCCCGGAATAACATAAAGCAATGAGAAACATACGTTGTGGTTTTCGTCAAATGTTATTGGCTATGTTTAGGGCTATCGGAAACACAGCAATTTATTTCAATAATTTTTTTCCAGTTGTTCCTTCGGTCACTCCTCTCGTTGCTAGACAATTTTGGAAGACATTCATATAGAGAACATCATACTACTGCTTGACAGTAGCCGATTGATTGATAGAAATACGGGTTCGTATTAGTTTCAAACAGATTCACGTGCAAATCTATGCAAGTGTCAAGCCATGCACTTGCGTGCATTATACCAATTGCGCACGCGAATTATTGCCAAAAAAAAAAAACGATCGAAGCCTACGTTCATCTACGTAATGTCCCACTGTGCTGTCGGCCTTTGAAGATCGTCGCCCGTAATGGATTGACACACTATATTCATGGTTACGACTGACCTCTTCCTCTTTTCGGCCTGTTCCTTATTCCTCACATGTTTCTCTCTTACCGTACTGGTAAACAACTCCGTTCACATCAGTGCCTATCAGTTGAGAGCCGGACTTCAGTGCTGTTGCGAAGTTGCTCTTGTGAACAGGAAAACGATGGGACGGTTCTGCGTCGGCTGGCAATCTCGAGAAATTGACAAAATTCACAAGGGAGTCGTTTTCATTTGCCAAAAGAAATATTCGCCCTTAGGACAAGCTGGCTTTCTGGAGAAGCTTAGGCTCGTCTCTCTTTCCATCCTGGTGCCTGCAGGCGGCGACTTCATATGTTGCAAAGACGTTTCCGGCTCATTGGATTCTCATATATATATATATATACGTGCGTAATGGTACCGTCAGACCAGTAGAGCCACCAGAATACGCGTATGCGCTTGACATTCTCCGAAAAAAACAAAAAGCTTCTAGTTTGAGTTTCTTTTCCGCCACCACTCAACGTTACCACGTGACCTTGTCGTTCGGTGCTGCTGCTGTTATGGTATTAATGGTAGGTGTTTTTAACGTGTACAAGCGCCTCTGAAGATAATAAGTGCGATGGTTTAACTAGACGTTCGCTAAAGAACAGAAGATGCTAAATGCAGTTTTTTTCTTTCACCGAAATATTTGATCAGTTAAAGCCGTCTTGCCGAAAATTTAGAATTCTCAAGAGATGTTTTTAACTACTATTCAGTAGGCATTTATCGGCCTCCGAACAATAGACATACTCTCGTTGACGTTGGTATTTGTTTCCAAGCGGTGTACGTACGTCTGCACGTAAACTATTATTGTTCATGGAATCAATACATCCTGCTCCTATCGAAGTTGTTATATACATGTATATAAGGTGGTACAAAAAAGGGTGGGAAGAGACAAAAGTATAAAACTAAGCCTATAGTTATGGAAGAAGTAGGCTTACATTTGAAACAGCATCCATCTCAAGCTAATACATAATAAAAAGTCTAGTCTTTCTGATTTCTAAACCTACATCTTTGTTTACCGCAAGCGCAGCTGTAGGCCACCCCGTATATATGTTATATACATTGAAACTTTCTTAGCCCTATCATTCAAAATGATAGGTACCACTCAGAGAAAAAGTATACTGGTATATTTGTTGAACGCCCTTTTATTATGTGACCTAAATAGGCTCATTATAATTTATGCGTTTTGAGGAAAATTTCAATCATTTATGTCATTTAGCCCCGTAAAATAGGGTTATACGAGCCAGAGATCGAGCTACATGTGCTAGTGATGATTCTCCACGAGCAAGTCAGCCTTTCAACAAAATTAGAAACGTCTTGTTTTTCCAAAAAAAGGCTGTGATTATGGCTAGACAAGACGATGTTAGGCAGGCAAAAGGCTTTCGTTTGGTTGACATAAGCTCTGCAGCTTGAAGCCGGGTTTTGAATGGCTAGAGTAATGGCGCGTTTATTAGTCGCACTCTGGTCGAGGAGAAACACATTTGACTGCTTTAAAATCTGCACAATTTTCATATAAAAACTATTATCGTGAATTAAAATCTAATTCATAATTGTAATTATCTAAAAGGTAATGCGTATGTTGACAATATTGTTTGTGTCGTACGTTTTTCTTTTAAAAGCAGTCACGTGCCGCACGTGGCTGAGAGCGTATATCTATATATGATGTAACGCATGGTAAAATACGATGCTCTAGCTTCACGTGGCATATATTTCCGCTGAATTGAGCTTCGCTGCCGGTTTTTCAATTTCCTTGTAAAATTTGTAATTTTTTTTTCATATAAACTAAAGGTATAGTAGTCTGAATAGTTGAATTTCACTCAAATGACCCATTTTAATTAACTCGTAATTTAGCCCAATATAAAAACTCCTGTAAAACATGATTTGCTTTTCGTCTGCCAACGAAAATTGTGGCGAAACAAGCGAAATTGTGGTAAAAAAAAAAAAAAAAAAAAAAGAAATAGCTACTTTACTTTAAATATGCTCTACCAAAATTTGAAAAAGTGCAAAATGAAGTAAATGGCTGTCTTATAGAGATTCATCCTTTAGAATTTGCTCAAACGAACTGTGCGAGTACTCGTGTGAGAGCGTTAGAATTTTACGTTGATGATCTTTTGCTAGACAACAAATGGCAGCATCCTCTCTCCCATATAGCCCCACCTTTTTCTAACCCCTATATATCTGAATGGATATTTGCAAAGTCGGCCATATAAACAATCCGGTGCAACGGATATTATAATGTACAAAATGATTAGACTCAACAGAGCACATCTGTGACCTGTTCCTACGCTATTCCAACTACAATGCTATTGAGCTAACTTTGCTCAACATTATTTTTGAATAATCGCTGGGTGTTGCTTTTCCACGACGGCCTGATGGTCTTTCATACGGTACCACAAGGTAACCGGATTCACATCACGTAGGTTACACAATGTGACCATCTGGCCTGCCAGTGAGGTGCGTACCTATAGAGAGAGAGAGCTCTACTGCCAAAGGTAAGGCAAAAGAGAGAAAAAGAACTCCTTAGGTGAAACAAGACCGAAGTCCTGCTGCGTGGTTACATCCGTCAGGGTCTTGGTTAGCTATCAGGCCACGTCGATAGAAAATCCCTTGCTTCGAAACCACACCGGGACAAACCGCCTCTATGGTAAATAACAAAGGCTGTTTACAGTTATATAGAGTACAGTAAAGGATGAACATCTATGGGCAAAATTATATTGGCAACTCATCGCTATGAGCGTTTCGTCTGGATGGTACATGATAGTTATTTATGAGAACTATTCGAATAACATCCGTACGTGGAAAACACGTGTAAGTACCATATGTGTTTAAAGCTGGCTTCAATTATCAGTCATGTATCAAAACTTAACTACTGGAAAACGGACAACTTATCTCTTAATAAAAAGCATGCAAGTAACGCTGCTAACTTCAAGAAGTTCCGATCCGTACTAAGATATTTAATTAACATGATAGGAACCCGTTTCTTTATGACGATTTTCTATGCCTTCCTTTTTTCTAATGAAAAAAAGGATAGTATATTTTTTCTTTACATTAGGAAAACTAGCTAAATGAAAATAATCAAAAATAGACAGTGCCCAAACTTAATCTAATCAAACAGTAATAAAATAAAGGCGTTAGTGTGATGAAAAGGGAACCATATTGATTCAAGTCTAGTGCCATTGCGTAGCCAGTTGCGTTAATTTAAGCTCAAAATATACACATGTATATGTCTATTAAGAGTCCAGCCTGTGTCCACAAATTTGACATCGAGTTAGCTTCGCCGGACCCTCGGTAGTTATCCACAGCCATTTGATGCGTTTTAGTACTCAACTAGACATTTTTACCTCTTAATTGACGTTCATTAGAAAGCTGTATTTTGTACAGTCGGGGCAAATAAGCTCATATATATATATATATACATATATATATATATATATATATATATATATATACGTGGGGTAGAACGACTTGACTCAAGGTCATTGGGCAGTTGTGTATCTAATCAAGTTTCAGCGTAGCTGGGGCATTCAGTAGATTTGAGTAGCTTCATCAAGCTAGCTTTCTTGTTGGGCTCAAAGCAAACATCGATGTTGGCTCTTTTATTAAAGCATTTCACAATTTCTCTACGTAGCATTCTATCTGGCTCGGTAGGACGATCCCTGACATAAGGAAAGTAGCGGCTTTGATCAATGAGTGAGTCAATCAGAAGACTCTGGCCAGCTCACGTTTGCAGTTTCTCTACGAACCATAATTACCGTGTTAAACACATCTAGACATGGAAATATAGATATGTACGTATTGGTCAGCACAAAGGAATACAAAATTGAGCCAACATTGTACCTAACCTTCTGCATTGTCTATTATATGTGAGACCAAACCAACCCATATTCTATGGAAGACTCCTTAAATGTATATTGCGTTAGTTAAATCTTAAAATGGCTGCCCTAAGCAATACGTTTTGCTCCTTAGTGTGCTACACACGTAGCATCTGCTGATAATAGACTAGTATATTTGGGCCTGATTTGAAATTGATTGTTCATTGATTATTGGCTACATGTGTGTATATATAAAGTGCTGTCTGATTTTATCTTTAGTCAAAAAATCAACGATATTGTGACAACAATTCTAATCGAACAATATTTCTGTCGTCGAAACAATATTGCATTGGCAGAAGTTTACACGCCTGCGCTCAAACGACCCTAGTCATTTCGTCCATCTTGGATCAGGTGCCAGGTCAGGCATGCCAACACCCTCTCGCCCCTTTGTCCGATTCTTGTAGCCCATTCGGGAATTTCAGTGGTTCTTCTCTCTGACTTGTCGAAATTCCACCATTCGCAATGAGAACACTGCTAGCCGTATCCGTGTTTCGCACGGACGTATACCATGGATTTACGGGCATCAGTATAGGGCCGGATGAGTGCCGCTGCAACAAGCACTGCATGCGTCCTTTAGCTTCTACCTACATTCCAAATATTTGAGCCCTGTACGTTGCCTTGTTGGGCCTTTGGCATGATTCAACGGCTGCACCGCCCGTTCCTGAGAAGAGAGCTAGCTTCTTCTCCGAGGATGGCTGGAGGAGGGATCCCTTCGTCGATCCAAGTCTGTCACTTTTGGGCTTTTGGATCGCTCTAACGGAATGTACTGTCATCTACTTGCTATCGATTCCTGCTGCTGCTCCGTTACGTAGTAAAAGGAGCTAATCTCGAGTGATGTGGCTATGTCTCATCATGGTTGCGCACTGCAGCTTGGCCCCGTTCAGGAATGTGTCACCATCAAAGAGGGAGAATGTTTCTTTTTCTTCGTATCTGAAATATACCACGATTGCCTTCGATAATGTAGATGTTTGTTAGGTTTATGGTGAAAGTTTGTGTCCTTTAGAAAGTAGCCTTGTGGGAAAGGACATAATACGAGTTGCGTTTGTCACGTGTATGTGCTTTTGTCCTGGGCTCTTAGAATTACCAGATAGGACTGGGAACTTCGGTGCTGTTTTTTTCTCTGGGGAAGTGTCGTGACTTAGGTGTAAAAAAACACTGACCCGAGTTCTCATTGTGATTATTGGCTGCTTTTGATCAGCCTCGTTCGAACCTTATGAAATTTTCAGTTGCATGGTCAACACCCTGTAAACAATGCTTCATAATAGCAGACTCTTACTAATTGGGCCTTATAATTGCTCTCCACTTTGTTAGAATTTTCAAACGCATGTTCAGTAGCCTGTGCTTTGCCGTGGCGCACACCCATTATGTACATGTAGACAGCCGTCTACTTTCTTTATCTCTAAAAGGCGTGTATTTGTTATTTTGTACGTAGTATTATATATATATCCTGGATCGTCGGCTATAGTTTATTTATGCTGAGATAAATTTCACATATCCGTGAGACTAGACTGAGAATCGAAATATTTGTACCACACTGTCGTCTAATCTAAAACTTATAACCATCAATTTTATGATAAGAATGCGCTGAAACGACAGCTTTGTCAGACCCTCTGTGTTTCGAGATATTGTATCAGACGATTGGCTCCCAGCGCCAAACAAAGTGTGTCTATACCCGGATTCGAATCTACGCCACAACGCGTCTCTGAGATTAGTAGGCAAATACGTTATTTACTATCACGGTGACAAGTTCGTTAGCCTAAGTTGCGCAAACTTTGCTACCGAATGTTTACAGACAGCCCCTATTTTAAACGTGTTTGTAAAGACGGGCGGTTTCAAAAAAAAACATCATTATTCATTGTAAATTGTTTAGATGGTTGACGCTTGGGCAGCGATAACAGTTGACCGTGAAACCATGATTTACGGCAACAGCAGTCGGTCCCGACGCTTATCCCTTTTGACACGCATGTATGCACACGTATGTCCTCCTTTTTTTCTTGATGCAAGCTATTTGAGTCACTTGTCCAGAACCGAGTAACTTTCAGCCTCGTCGAGACTCCAGGACTCTGTGATCCCGAGTCCTAGAGTCTCGATCCTTCTATCTCGCCTAGTTTTCAGAGACAAAGGTTCAGCCACGTGGTATTTATTATTGTCCGATGGCTACTCCACATCCTGCTCTACCAGCTTGGACACTGCCAGCATGGCAGCTTCTCATCGGCGGTGTGGTGGCGAAAACGAGCCAGCTGCAACCCAACCCCAAGAAAGGGTCTAAACACTTGAAATGCCTACTGTATGTCCTGCAAATAGGGAATGCGCGGAAGCAAGGACTTTGCGATCTTTCTTCCTCCCCCTCGCAACGAGTGAACCTATCATAACGATGGAAAACGAGGATGAGAGGGAAAAAAATAGAATTGCGTTTACTGCTTTCGTGTTCACTGCATTCGTTTTCGTGTCTAATTTAGTCTGAAGACACTTGTCTTTGCTTTCTGTGAGGCTCGACCTGCGGGTTCGGAGGTCAGTCAGCTGTGGAGGATACTGCTGTCACGACGGCCGACTGGAGTTGGCTGACATTGTCGGGAAATGTCGCAGTTTCGAAATTAGATACAGACGATGCGTGTCGGAGCGCGCGTTCACTGCGCTGGCACTAAAGAGTAGTTCTAATAGCGGTGACCGTTCTTCTTCGGCTTGGCAGCATAACCTGACCGGAGAAAGATAGAGGAGTCTGAACAAAATGGCAGTGCCTAATCGTATTACGTTTGTGTATCTACTGCTTATAAAACTAAGGACTACTGCATCTTCTGCTTACTTCGTATGTAATGAATCTTCGATTTTCTCAAAGATCTCCCGTGAAAACTGCGAAGAATTAAATGCTGCTGTTCTGTTTTTCTAGTCATCACAATTGAGAGTTAGGGAAATGATTTTGAACGCTAAATGACAATAGATTATCTAATTGAGAGCTAATTGAGAACGCCTGTTGTTCGGCTCGGATACGATGTACACATATAACACAATAATATGTTGAATGCTATTTTTCTTATGTGGAATATCCGATCACGCTATCAGGGAGCAATAAATATTGTTGCATTCAGAATGTAGTTCGTAAAACCTAGCGTGAAAAAAAGTAACAAACGAAAGCCCGTTGACGCTTTCGTTCTAAAAATAGCATGTGCTTGCATAATCTTTCCGCATAAACATTTTTTTAAAACAGAACCCTATAGCCTTGTTTACATTGAACTCAGGCGCGACCAATGACATATACCACATAAGGGTTCGACTAAACAAACAAATTAACGTTTTGAAGTTGGGTAACTACCTTTTTGGAGGTTTATCACTGTCTTTCAAGACCAATATGCTTTTAGGTTTGAGTTAGTACAATTTTAAGGGGTAATCTTCTATATAAAGTGCTTAGTAAATAAATTAATGCCATAATACATTCATAAAGGACAGCGGCATAACTACGCCTGCGGATGTCTTCCATAATAAGTAGTTACACTGCACTCACACACTAACAAAGTCTGTGCGATTTACTGTGTAACCGTGTTATGGAAGCATGTGATGTTAGAGACTTCTATGGCTGAAGGACATAGCAATTCATACAATACAGGAAATGTCTTTCTTTTTTTGCTAAGCTGCAACACAACGGAGACTGCTGGCCAATGACAGCAAAATCGTCCCTAATAGATATCACCAACCAACTAAACCTCATTCAAATTCTTTATTTGAGAAAACTCTTCCATGGTGATTATAGCTCTGATCGTTGATGACAATGATGGTTTTCTTCACGATGAAGATGAGACACACGGCTCTATTGACCATCTCATTATCAACACTGTAGTGCAATGGCAGCTTTAACTCTTCGATGCATTTACGGCCTTGCGACCAGGAAGATACCTTGTCCTATAATAACATTCTATAATAGAAGTTCGAAACCGGGTTTAGTCAATTGTACGACTTCCGTTCGCGTATATAGCAAACAAAAAGAAGTATCAACGGTTTCATGTTGATAAGCATGCTCGTAATAGCGTAGTTGGTACCATGTTTGCCTAGTAAATTTGGAAGGCACATAAAATGGCTTGGTTCAAAATGGACGTAAACAAACCGTTTGTTCCGGGTGGAAGGAGGCAGCCGGCTAAAGCAATACCCGACTAAGGCGTTGGCATTGGACATAAAATTCGAAGCATTTATTTAGGCTAATAACCTTTTCGACTTGGCTGAAAGTTAGTTAGTATGAGTATACTTTTCGCTCGTTTCAAAATGTACCAGTTTGCGGCCAGCGGGGCTTTTCCGCCCCAAAAATTAAAGAGCATTGACGACTGGGGAACCGGCCCCAGTGCCCGACATTTTGAATCAGCGCTACCATCCTTGTGGAGGCATTCTCGATCTCTACAATCACAAGATAGGCGAACTCATGCCGTGCCTTGTGGAGAATGAGGTCACTGCCTTGTATGGTCGGCGACTAAGTCTCGTAGCAGTTCATGTTCACCCGGATGATTCGAAATCATTGTACGAACTAATGGAGAAACTCGTCAGTAAACTGAAAGCACTGTTTTCTCGTGCTGGCTCTCCTATGATCATTGCCGGCGACTTCAATAGCAGCATTGACCAGCCGAAGTCGGGTCGCATTATGGTCTTTCCAGACATGTTCGTGAACTTCGATGGCCCATTTCAACGCTGACTTTCCTTGGACATGCCGAAGGTTTGGTTATCGATGTACTTGTGAGGAGCATAACAAGGGATAGGTTAAAGTCTCAGGGTGAGCATCATTCACTATCAGGGGGCGCCGGGACTCGTGCTCACATACTGGTAGCGATAGACCTCATTGCCCAAGCAGCGCCTACTCGGATTGCCAAACATCAGTCTCCGTCGTCGCGCCAAGACGTAGACCGGCCTCTGGAAGGCATCCACGAAAAACACTACACTAAACGTAATGAATACCGAAACTTATAGGCAACATCTGCCTAGTAATCCCCAGTGTACAGCACAGCTCCACTGTCCCCGCAGAGAGCATGGGCTGTGCTTCAGCTATGCTTGCGGCCTTTTTCGGAGGGCCCAAATTGCCTTCACGCTTAAGGCCACGGTTCGAGTTCCACCGTTTAGCCTCGGTTTTTGTGTTGAGAAACGTAAACGTCATAAAAGCAACAATATTTTGAACAGTTGGAGACCAGTTTAATACAGGTGGCTCACGTGCCGATTCGCTCCTCAGCTTCTATAGACCACCGTTTGGGTCAAGGGACACGAAACCTGCCACGCGCGGTGCTCTTTTTTCCAGAGTGTGTAAAAGTGTGTCTCAATACAACGCGAAGTCCTTCAGATTTAACAGTGCGGGAACTAAGATGCGAGATCCTAAGAGGCTAGGCAACACGAAAACCGCCGGTCCAGACAGACTCTGCAACGAGCATCTCAAATGTGTTGTCGTTTTTGCGCGATGCCGGATGGCACTATTCAATGAAGTCATACATACTGATGCGTTCCTAGCCTAATGAAGAGATACTACCCTGTTAGTTATCCCTAACGAAAAGGGCGACCCAATAGCGCCGCCATTATGGCGGGGTGCAGCGGAAAAAGCGCTTGTTGTAAGCTACTATCCGGCTTGTAGACTGAACAGACACACAGATACTCAGAAGACGTACACGCTATCCTAACGGAACAACATAGTTTTCAGAAAGAACGCTTTGTAGAAATGGGATTCAAGATCCTGATCGCACGCACGAGTGATTTACACGCAACCTTTAACTCGGCGCTCAGGGACAAGATCATGCTTGCGTTATGACTGTGGTTAGAATTCTCGCTGTAGTTCTAAAGGGGAACAGAGTAATTATCGAGGATGAAATTGCCAAACCCCTGCCTTTCACACGGATAACTTGCCTGGCTTAGGGGACAACTTGAACCCACTGTCAGTTTCTATCCTACTAAAGGGCTTTTCTAGAGCGTCGCGGAAGAGCCGAGGACAACTTGGCGATATATGGATCAAGCACGTTCTGAATACAGCAAACTTTAGCTTGGGTTCATACTGCAGTTGCAGATTTAACTGACTGACCTTGACGGCGAATGGAAGCGATGAAGTTTAGAAGGGGAGGCAGGACGGCAGCCACTGGCATCTTAGAGGGCATTTCTGTTTAGAAGCCGGCTTTTGTATTTGCAATTGCTATACTATGTAAACAACAGTAGTTCCATTGCGCACTTCACCGAAAGATACAAGAAGACAGTGCTGGCCGCATAGGCGATCAAATTGCCTCATCAATTATTTTGTCATTGCTTCGCAACTTAGCTTGTTCCTCAGTGTAGCCTCAATCGCAGCGTGGGATACGTGCCATTTGGGAAGACCTTACGGCGGAGAACTTCGAACGATTAAATCACATAAAAGCCACCTTCCTCAAATAAGTACCAGCACTACACACAGTGACCCAGAATTGCCTTGTGTATCTCTTAACTGGCTCTCCACTTCTCTCCGAGAAGCTACGTCATCGCTTTAACCTCTCAGCAACAAAAGCCCTCGAGGTGAACCTTGGAAGCTGGGAGAAAAACTTGCAGAGATTGATGCGGATTTCTTTGCTTCAGGTACGATGAAAGACAACCGTTGGAAACGGACGATTCGCCTAAGCAGACATAGTTTCACTCGCTTTGCGGTGCACATATTCCACCAGAGACTTCGCAGGAAACCGGGTTCCCACAACACTATCGTTACATATAGGTGCTCCAGATACGGGGTAAATTATGATGCCTATCGTGCCGTTTGTTGCCCCCTAGTAGGACATAAAAAATATATGGCAAATTTCTTAAATTAGCTTTATAAACTCAATACGACCCTTATAACCCGTATGACAAAGCGTTTTGAATAAATCTGTGTACTTTCTCTGACATTGAATTGTTGAGCTGTAGATATATATATATATATATATATATATGTATATATATAAAGCTTTTGAGTATCACTGGTAAATGTGAATAGATGAAATTTCATTGAGAAGCTATTTCTATTCACTTAGTTTATTTGGGATGCATCTAGGGTATGACACTTAACTACTCAATTTCACAAGTAGGTGTTTTTTTGCTTGCGAACAGGTACAAACTAATATTTCTCTTAGAAATATACAACTAAAAAAGAAGTTTCGATCAAGTTGATGCCTTTTTATTCAATCTAAAAATAGACATATACAGTGAATTTAAATCGTATGAAATGGCTGGTTCGTCGTTTATATAGTGTGTAAAGGGCAGTAGAGGCGATAGGCCACAGTGCTTTGACAATTCTACTACACCTAGAACGTCACAGATGTAGTTATTCTAATGTTTAGTGACATTTTACCCTACGGCTAAGATTGGATCGGTATGAACTCAATATCGACACTCTATCAATATGGGGTAGCAGTCTTTCAAGGACTGGCGTACGGGCACGTGGGACAGCAAGATTGTTTCCAAACCAACCGAGTAACTCCATTTGTGCAATAAAGGAAGTTTGCAAGCTATGCCCAAGACGCTTTCATTGCTACGTCCATTTCTTTGCATGCACTAATCTACATAAAAACGTGATTGACGTGTGTCGAAACCTATGGAATAATTATGCTTACGAGAACACAGGTTTCAGTAATCACAATCCTTATCGGACCTCTATGAAACGACCCAGACTTCACAACCTATAGCTTTGTCAGTCTATTACGCCTACTCATTTATTACTTTTTTCACTTCATGGTTACGTGCTACGCGATCACCGTACTCAGATGCTTGTTATGTTGGATTTAACGTGGTCAGCTTGAAATAACCTGATGTTTCGACCGCCACTAACAGTACCATTGGCAGGTACATTCACACTCTTTAAAAAAGTTTCACAGGTCTATGTAATCTGTAGCATTTAATGCATGAATCCAATCACCTGGGGCTCTGCATCATGAACTAAACTTAATCGGCAAACCCATCAGCGGCACCTTCGTTCAAGTGATTTGAAGAGCACTTTTAACAGAGGATAATTATTGCCTAGAGAGTATTATTACATGCTCGTTTGTCAATAGCATATAGGCTGTGACTAGCTTGTCATTTTCGATTACCTAAGAGAACACATATATTATTATACCTAAGAGAACACATACGGTCAAAGTAAAGTCTTCTTTTGCCTGACAAAATGTTTCCATACAGTATAACCTTTATCATTTTTTTGATTCAATGATACCGGTCGCCTAGCGCTAATATGATGTTAGCGAGCTTCAAATAACTATGCTGTTACTGTCATATAATATGTAGAAAAATCGCGCTCTTGTCCAACGTTCGTCGCTCGTGGCTGTTGAATATTTGCCAAGAACGAAATCGGCGGTCTTTCGAAAAGGCTATAGGAACTGCGGCAACTGTACCCTGTCGATTGGGCTTGTTAGGATATTCTATTCTAAATTACTAGTAGTAAGTGTAAATAACTACGTAAAAGACAAAATGGCTGTAAACAAATTTATAGAGATGTGGCACGATCTGCTTGGTATCTTAAATATGAAGGACATGGATTCCGAGTGGACGTTTCGAGCGATGCGAAATCGGCTCGAGCACGATAAAACAATGTTGACAGTGGGGCACGCCGCTTTGGAAAGCAAGCTTGAAGCAAAGCAGGCAAATCTGATAGACGCGAAAAGACAGTACAATAGTCAACCAAACAGCGCAACGGAAAGAGCTGTGCAAAACGCTTTGGCTGAGCTGGAGGAACTCGAAACGAGTATCGAGGACTACAGAATGAAGATTAAGGAGGTTAAAAATAAGGAAGGCAAATTGTTGATTGCGATGGCCAGCCCATGGATGGATCCTCGAATCTGGATGCAACTAAATATGCCTAAGTTCTATGAGGAAGAAATAGGGCAAACGCACGTTGCAATGTCACGTTCTGGACCCCTTGAAGTTCTGTCAGCTCCGCCGACCTCAGGACTGCCGGCCGAACGCCGTGCCGCCGTTGAAGGGTTAACAGCACTCGCTACCACAGCTTTGACTACGAGTCTAGCAGCCTATGTGACGGTGGACATACTAAAACGCGCCGTTGCTGCTCATAATGCGGAATGTCTGAATACGGTTTACATGCCCACGCAACCGGCGATAAGAATGGTCCCACCTTTAGTGACTATGCAAGCGGCAGCACATCGAAGATCGGTCCCACCGGCAGTGACGAACTACAACCGATGTCGGCAATCTAATAGTCTCTCACCGATCAATGCTTTCCAATCTGGGGGTGGTGGCGGTGGCGGGACCGGTCCACGGGTGTTCTTCTAATAACAGTAAGGTGCGTGGCCTTCTAATTACAGTAAGGTGCGCGGCCTTCTAATTACAGTAAGGTACGCGGCCTTCTAATTACAGTAAGGTAGCGGCCTTCTAATTACAGTAAGGTACGCAGCTTTACCAGCCATTTATACCCTGCACGTATGCGCCTCATCTAACTAACTTACCAGCAAGGGAAAAACACGTCAATCAGCAAACATCGGGACGTCAGTAAAAACGCTAGCAGCAGTAAAATCAAGAGGAGCCATTGTAAGGACGTCAGCAATGTAAAGTACCATAGTAACAGCTATGATGAATCATTTCTGTTGGAAGTATGAGGTAATCGAAAGAACGCTAACCGTTGACCTACCGGATCGTTTAACCCCCCCCATCTGTATACAAAACATAAAAGGCCTATTCGTCATCGTCGCGGCCGCAGTAGTCGGTTTGTACATTGGGTGTTTTTCATATTAAAGCGACTAAAAGGAGACAGTGAGGTTGTTGACATTTTTAATAAAGTTTTCTTTGAACATTGGAAATCTGAAGCAAGGAGAGCTGTATTTCGTTCATTATAAGTAATGGGTGCACAGAGGCAGGTCTAATACTAGATAGTCTTTTTAAAGGGTAACGAAGTCAATACAACTCTCGCATACACGGATTGTGACAGTATATATATATATATATATATATATATATATATATATATATATATATTATATATGTGCGGTAGTACAGTGAGAAAGTACTCGGCGGGTGAAAAGACAAGGACGCTTTAACAATTGTGAATTAATATCTGAACTGTCTGAGGTTGCGTTTACGGCCACTTACGCCGTTAAAAGTGTAAACATTTTTTTCAACGTGTGAAAATTTAATCCTTTAAAAGGCGTGCAGTACATACGAAAAAGCACTAGATATGAGACAATCTAAAAGGGGCCGGTACCGAATTGAAAGACCATTCTTAATGAGCCGTGTTGTAAACCTACATGCTTAATAAGGGCATTCTATGATAGAGATATGTAAATTACGTCTAGTCGTCGTACGGTGCGGACACCGTAAGCACCGACAGAAATGGTGCTGCTGCACAACCGTTCGACATGGCGCAAGTTGCGATTTGTCGGAGTGACAACAATGCCTTGTTTTGATAGAACTAATTAGTTTAGTTATTCTACAATTTTGTATTGCTTTTATCCTTCTCACGTTAACCAGCTGTAATACTGTATTACTGAACACGATAGAACTTCTTGCCTAGTTGTAGAACCTACTTAATTAAACTAGGCATACTTCTGCTAAGGCCTCGGCTGTTCACCGGCTTACCTTTATGCGCCGGGTGCTTCGTCTGATAATGGCTGACACAAGCAGCTTGGTTCAGCGGAGTGCCGCATCATTTACTGATTGTGACAGGTTTTTTGCTTAAGCCGTACGCCTGCTCTCTGCACAGGGCATTACTATGGAAGATTAGGCTTAGCAAACGCCACACGGAAAATTAGCATAGCAGCTTTTTTATGTATAGTTTGTTTAAATGAACATAGTAGAGTTGGTCTGGACGTCATTTAATGGCTGCTGCTACACCTAGAAAATACTCAATGAATACACAAGTGTCAATAGATGGGATTCACACACTAACGCGATACAAAAGGTGATCGATACCAAAAGCTCTTCTATCTAGATTATAAACATGAAACATCCAAGAGAAACCTTATCACTGAGTGAGCAGATTGGCGTTTAGAGTAAGAAAGTGGAGTTTTTCTTGAAGGTGTTAGAAAGAAAAGAATAACGCGTTTGTACGATCGATGTTTTTTTTTTTGTATAGAATTACTGATGCCATCTCCCCTCGGCAGTGTTGGGTGGTGAAGATAGTTTTACGCTAATCAGAACTAGTCGTTGTCAAAGCGTATATCAATACATTACTAAAAGCGTTATATTTAACTGAGGTGTGCAGTCTGATGGTGCAAAATGTTGAGTTCGACAGAACTTCATTAGTCTAGTGGCAAGTTTTTTTTATGCACCTGTTCAGAATGGCGGCAGGTTTAATATGAAAACAGTTCAAAGCACAGGTAGGATTGAGGCCCGTACCTGTCAGGGTGGTTACTAACAGCAATCAATAGAGTATTATTGTGAGTAGCGCTTTCGATTTATATGGATAAGGAAACGCTTCTGCAATTGTCAGTTTTTATTATACCGAGCAAATAACCTGAGACGTTATATGGCGTATGTATATGTCTGGTTTATAAGCCTTAATTGATCAATATTCATGTAACGAACGAACGAACGAACGAACAAAAGGGTTCGTCATAGTAGCAAAACGCATTAAAGAACATTGTTGCACAACGATCGAATTCCATATTACCTCGACGTTTTCATTTTCAACAGACTTCCGCGGCCCTTGCCTACAACAGTAATTTCTTCGTTGTCCTACTTGCCCGCAGTTATATATTAGTACACCTGCATATCCGCAACATAGGCCACCAATAGCGGCCAAACGAGTATAAATTTTTACGCTCCATATGACAAACTGTGACTGTACCAACGCCTTAGCAGAAGTCGCATCTGTTGTATCTTGCCGTTCCAGTCGATAACGGTAAACAATTAATTTCTCAGAGTCAAGCACGACTTTTATTGACAACGGCGGCCGTACTTCTGTGAACGCTGTAGACATTCAGTGCTCTCATTGTGCCTCTTTATATCATCCATTGTTTGCAAGAGAGTCAGAATGTGCAACTCATAACCCTTCCACACGTTCCGAAATAGAGGAATGGTACACAGAAACATAACATTCGTTGATTCCATCGATAGAAACAAACAACAGTGTATAATAGGAATAACTTGCCCAGTTATGTTTTTCATGTATGCTACTTCACGTTCGAGGTGGCAACTTCTAGCTTGCTAATAGACACGGTCCTCCTGTTCGCGCTACGAACCTTCGCAGAAGATGTTTTTTTTTCAAAACGTTTTATTGGTAACATCAACATACTAGCTAGACAGCTTTCTAACAAAAACCGTTTCACAAAATCACTGGCAATATGTAACAATCTATTATTATACCATAATTTTTCTCCACTCAATAAACACTTTAATTCATCAAGGACGATATGAGTAACCCGGTGCATTGCCAACATCCAGCTGCTCATGTTTACCCCATTTAAATGAAGTTCGGGTTCGAGAGCCGTTCAGCTGTTTGAAACACATTTGGATAGGGGGATATATCTGTAAACTTTACATGGATTATCGATCATTTGAAATTCTGCTAAAAAATCTAAAGGTATAAAAATGTGAGTGACTATGTTACGGTTATGGTACGGGTCGACATGTTTCTATGGGGTATTCTATTCCCTTCGAACACTTTGCATCTTTGTTCATTTATTTGACCCCGCCAAAAGTTGGCGTGCGTTTCTTATTTGGAGACTGCGTACGTACCACACTATCACAGCACAAATACGAGTTTTTTTAATGGAATGACGAAATTTGTTCGTTCGCTAGCCGAAGCAATATCTCTGGCAGGCCATCGGAAGCTTATCAACAACGAAGCGTCTTTGAAACTGTCGGGCCGGTAAGTGAATTCTTAGAACTACAGCGGTGTATCAGCACTTTGTCAAGGACAGAACATGAAATACGGAGAGATCGAGTCGCGTTTCGACCCGAAAGAAGCATGGAAAATAAAGGAAGTTAAAAACTTTCTAAAATGGAAGGAGAGGATAGCGTTACGGGAGTACTTCAGACGAGACGGCTATATAACGAGAACGGAAAGAGATTTAAAAGAGCTTACGAAACGAGCTCAGCAGAATCCAGAGGACGAAGCGCTTAGGTATCGCTTGGACGCTACGAGGGAAAAACTCAACGAATATAAAAGCGATTTGACGGAGTTCAAGCGCAAAGCGGCTGTTTATCGTGATCATTACAAAGAGCTAATTGATGCGTTAAGCCACCCTAACTTCGACCTGGAAAATGTATTTATGCCGGCACATAACCTTGCAGTTAACGATAACTTCGAGCTAATTGAGACTGCACCGACATATGAGAACGCCACGAGTTTAAGTGGCGCCCTTAGTGCTACGTCGCCTAGCTCGCTGTTCGGTTTAGCCGAAACGACGTCGAAGATAAGCGCCGGCGCAGCAACGATGTTGACGCAAGCGGTCACCACGACGCTGACAGCTTTGGTGACAGCGAGTATTCTTCACCAAACATTTGGCGCCCATGACGGAGCGGCTTATGACCCCATATTACCAATTACTTCTGCAAACAACCTAGGCGGCGGTGGCTGTACTCAGTATACTTACAATCAACAGATATCTCACCAGCCGCCGGTTGATCAGCGACCTTCATCCTATCAGCGACCAAGTTATGGGCCTCATCAAATATTGCAAGGTCAACTTTATACACCGCACTACCCGCCACAGGCACATTATCAACGATATAATATGCAATGTAGATGGAATTAGCCACTCGGCGAGGAAAAACCTTTACCGGAAAAAAAACGTTTAGTGCATAAATTTCCCAATCTCGTGTACTGGGTTTTGTTGAGGAGTAACGTCGAACTACCGGTCGTTGTGTTCAATATGCTTAGTTTACAAAACATCTGTCAGATAGGATTGTTTTTTTTTTTTGTTAACAAATTGTGTTTCGAAAACGTTACGTTCTCGGGAAGGACGTCGCCTGTATGTAAGTTTTGAAAGTCGCATCGCCTCTAAATTCAGTGCTCTCATAAATGTCTATTACAAATGTTGATACTCTCCCGTGGTCGAATGAGCTGTTTTCAAAAATAGAGCCTAGCTAGTAAGGCCATTGGCAGAGAGAGCCATTGCAGAACGTTCTTCCTGCGTCGAAAAGTCGGTTCTTCCATTGACTCGAGGTTCGAATACCGTGCGACTATGGGCAAAATAAGGCTAGGCTAAGAGCTCAACACCTTCTCCACTGTTAAACGCTTAAGTATAGCGCTCACTGATGAAATTCATCGGTCACAGATTTCGCTTTCGAAACAGAACCACCAATAGATTGTATCGTAGAAACTGAGCTATTCTGAGGCGATATTTAGCATATGAACTAGCGCGTGAGATTGCGGTCGCGTGAGATTGCGGTCCGGAGTACTAGTAGCTGGGGGGGTACTGACTAGATAAGTATTGATTCAGACGGTTAAAGCATAGAAAAAAACGGACGTTCAACTTCGGCCGCTGCGTGTCTCTGAATTTAGTAAGCAAACATACCACCACTTCACCATGGCGTGGATAACGCTTAGGGCTAAACATTTATTTGGATACTACTACAGCATATGCGCCCGCAGCATTTAACGATTTTTCCCTAACGGTTTCGGTCGGATTCCTCGCAGTTTTCCGCACCAAAATTGTGATGGCTTCAACTATGATCTCCGAACTTCTCTACAATGCAGGCATCTATCTCGCACTGGCTTCAGTATGCACCGAAAGGTCTGCATCGTGACAGGATAATAGGCTGTTACTACTACGATAGCTGATTCGGACTATTCTCGAGCAAGACCTTCCTTCACCCTCAATAGTGGTAGATTTACTGATGCCTCATGCACGCACTACAACGGTTATAAATAAAAAAAAAAAAAAGAAGAAACTCAGTAGTAAATTGCTAGTCGAAACGTATAACATTTCTTAGGTAGACAATTTCTGACAAGGCGTACAACCGAAACTCGTTAGCGCCATTCAAGCGTCCTACCCGATTGGTTTGGGGCCGTCTAGACAGCCTTAAAGCTGATACGAACAGGCCACTATTAATCGACGGAACACTTAGTAATTTGAATTTCTCACTAATACTAAATGAATGTTCATGTAATTTCGAATTCGTGCTCGAGTAAACGAAATGTAGAATATGTAATGGTATGAAATCAAACGTAACCTTGCAGGGAGTTAAAGCAAATGGCGATGAGTCTCTGCCAGGAGTCGAACTAAAGAGTTGATCGTCGTGCACTGTATACTCAATCCTCATAGCGTGTCCGACGATAGAAATACTCGTGTTCATTACAGAATACGGCTGAAAAATGCACGTTTACCTTAGGAAAAGCTTTTTTGTCGCATGGCCAAAGCCCACAGAGTGGTAGAAAGTAAAACATGCGGTTTGTTATCATTGTCCTTGTATGTTACTACTACCTGGCAGGCGATAAAGCGAAGTGTATTTTGCCTACGCTTTCAAGATCGAATGTACTGTTTTACTGCTTGCTCGAGCTTCTAATCGTAAGGGCAGGCAGCGGTGATAGTACCTTTTAATTTATTAGTGTATACCTGTTTTTTTTTTTCTGTCCTGCTCATGATAGCCCAGTCCAGCCAGCGTTTCACGTCTTCTCAGGTAAACTGACGTACGAGCTAATATAAATAGGTAGGCGAATTTTTCAGCAAAGGCCTAATTGTACACTGACGTCGTCGTAGTCATATTGAGAAAGTCGTTCAAGCTCAATAATAATAATCGGCAAATAGTTAAATGGCCCGTAGACGACTATCGACAGACGAGCTGAGCGAGAGTCAGCCGTCCAAACTAAACTAACGACGAAATTTGTGTTTTCGTAGTTGTTCTTATAGCGCTGTGGAACATCCTCGATTGGATTATATTTGCGGACGAGAACAGCGAAATGGCCAAAGATGTGGAAAAAGTGGCTAAAGATCTGCGACAAAATATGGCCCGACTAGCCGAGGCAGAAGAGAAGGCGAAAAAATGTATTGACCTCCTTGAAACTGCGAGGCATGACGGCAGATCACGTTTTTACAAATTCTTCCTCGACTTTAAACAGCGAACGCATTTTAGTTTTCTCAATGAGATGTTAGAAAAGGTCGAAGATAACGTGGGTGACATGCACAAGAACTATATGAAAACAAAGGCACTGTACAACGACCTTTTGTACGAGTCAGGAAGACCCAACTTCGATCTATACAGCTGGATGTCAAATAATGAGGACGCTCTAAATGAGGTCAAAGGTGCCTCTAATCGCATCATTGCTGACTACGAAGATTGGATGAAACAGACTGCCCTGGACAAATTAAAAGGGCTAATAAGGCCCGAATTTCAGGCTGCTAGGTATCCTACGGTTCCTGAAGCTGCAGTCAGATATAGTAAAAAGGTAAAGCCTGTCGAGTCGCAAATTAGTTTTCCGGAAATTACTTTCGCGTTTATCGTGCCATTTATAGGTTCGGCACTCACGACGTTTATGGGCTACGACTTGCTTAAGCGAACCTTAGGTGCTCACGATCCTCACATCCTTGGCAAGCTAGCATCGGCGCGGCCAACAGCGCATTCGCAAGCAGCGGCCAACTCCTTGGGATATAGGTACAGCGGATCTCCATCAGTGGGTCCGTCGGCGCATGGCTGTCCATCGGCGCATGGTCAAGCCCCAGGTTTGAATCATGCCGAAATTGGTCGGCAACGGTTCTACGATGGTGCTCATTCGTATGGCCGACAATGGTACCATTCTCCGTCGGTATTCTACGGCCAGAATCCTTATATTTGAATGATCTTACAATTAAACAACGTAGTTGAGCTCGTTGCGTGTTTTGAATGGGCGTTTAGAACTTATTTCTACGTTCACACCTACTATCTTCTCAGCTATTTTATTCGCTAGTAGGCTCCTGTAAAAGTGCCAAAAAGTAAGGCAATTGCATGCATGATTAGTAACTTTTATCATCATTAGACTCTGTCATCATTTAAGACAACTCCTCCGTGGAACGAGGTACTGCTTAGTTTGTAGTTTTATATGTAATCCATTCCTACCTTTCATACATTACCTACCGATATTATTATAACAATAAAAATCAAAGATTTAGTTTTGATTCCAAAACTTTCATACACCCGTAATCAAGTGCCCAGTTTAATAAGTTTGCTCAAAAATATATTTTCAGTAGAGTAAATGACTGCTACCTAGATATTGTACTATCGACGACCAAAGGTCATCAGGAACTTCATATAAACACGGGTCTAATACGTAATCCACTTACTTTTGCGACAAAGTATTAGGATTTACAGTGCAAAGACACACTTACCATGACGTTTCTTATATGCACAAGTATAAGGTCCTACAGTACGCACGTTCCGTCTTGGCAGAAAATGGACAACGCACGACATCCATTCCCTGCACAGGACGGTCGCAAGCAAATAGATATACAACGAATCATAGTTTTTCCGATATCTACATCGTCTTCTATGCCTCTTACAATGAGTGGGCCTTTTCTAAGTGCTGGTTTCATTTGATGAGCCGAAAAAAGTGCGCCACTATTGAACCGGGAAAAAATTTGTAAAATGGTATCGTTGTACATCGTGCTTTAACATGGAGGTCAATTAGATAGGACCCCCATAAATCGCTGTAGTCGTGTTCCGTTCCTATAAGTTTTTTCTAGTTCTCTTGAAAGGCTATAAGCTAGTAAGTCGTTAAAAGGTATGGGAGGAGGAAACAAGATGTTTTGAAAAAAGTTTCTTCTACTCAGGAGGCTTACATGGCGGTTCTAAGTGCTACAGAACAATTGCTAGGTTTTGTGGCTCAGGCTCAGAATTATGGAATCGTCTTAGGAATTCAGAAACGGGAGAAACCGTACGCTGCGATAAGGTTTTTTCGACGTTAATAGGACCAGTCACAATGAGCCACGGTGAGCGAGTAAAATGAAAAGTTTTTTGAATCTTCACAAAGGTATAAAATCCTAGTTTAAAATAGGGTTTATAGGTCTGAGCACCTAGGCATTTCAACTCATGTCGCCTTCAACCGTTTTGCGACAGCGTGGGTGAACACAGGTGAGTTTCTACATACAATGCGAATTATCATTTGCTGTGCAGGTCGGAAAACCTCAGGTACGCCGTTCTACTATCTAACTCATTGTACATTTTGAATAGATTTTTTTCTCTTTTTTTTTGTGTCAGCTAATTTTTTCGCATAAATCTAGAAATGAGATTTTTTGAGTGCTTTATCTAGCTATTCCCTTATACAGCGTTTAGTAAACACTATATCTGGCCTATTAAAACATCTGTAACCCAACTCATTAATTAGCAGCTTAGTGAATATCAGTCAACTAAGTCCAGTCTACTTACTACTCTAAAAAAAACACCCTTTTCAGGAAAAAAAAGGTCCAGAGATAGGTTTTACCATCTTTAAAACCACTACACATTTATCGATATAAGCAAAAAAGCGAAGAAATGAAATGTCCTAATTTTTCAATTTCCATAGGACACGATGGTGTTGCTTTTGTCCCAGATAGATAGCTGAAGACATTTTGAGCATATCTCTAGCTTAGTTATCTATTCTTATATTTTAAAACTATTTATCATATTCAAGCTGCTGTGGATAGGACGGAGAAAGAATGATACTATGAGAACCTCAGAACTTAATCGATAGTTATTGCGCTTCGTTATCTCGTTAATTACTGATTCCTCAAATGGAAAATATTTTCGCCGTCCCCGAGAGTAGCATTAACAATAAATCTTTTTTAATACGCGAGTTTAAAAACGCGTCGCTAGGCCTTCTATCAGTGGAATCTGTCAAGGTAACTTGAAGTAAAGTTGGCTTAAATTTGAGCGAGGCGTAATAAATAACGGCAGACGACCGGAAGTAAACGGCCTTCGTTATTTCAGATGCTGCAATTTTACGAGTCTCATAAGTTAGACATATATGCAAATATTTAGTCAAAAATTTGGCATTAACTGGTCTGAATATCTTATGCAATGCTGCTGTATTACAAAGTTTTACTTAGGTAGTAAGAAATAATAAATTTGTATATTTCCACCTTTTATTTAGTTGATTTTCTATCCTTCGAGCTAGACAAATTTTCTTTAGGGATCGTCCATGTCTCATCTTCATGACGTTACGTTAAAATGGGCCGCAGTATAGTTTTCGACATGACCAAAAGGTCGAGCCGTCTGTCTGACCTGACCTGACTTTAAATTCTCGTCTAGTGCCAAAAATGCGGGAGTCGATTAAAGCTAATGAGGAACCAATTTGAAAAATAAAGAAAACTGGATGCGTTATCTGTCCTACTACGATCCGCAACAGATGTTACATTTTCTGGTCAAATAAGGAGAAAATGTTTTTCCGTGCAGTTATACTAGTTCTGCGCTCAACGTACAGTCACTATTCTCGGTCTGATTAAAATCTGGAAAACAATAAAACGCTAGATCAGCCTGTTCACTACTCTTTCTTACCAGTTGAACGTATTTACTTTAATGGCATAAGAGAAGCTTTTTTCACCTAATATACTCATTATATATATCATGTCGTCTTCGGTCCGTTTTTATAGTTACTTCTTATTATCCATCGACACACATACACCCATATTACATATTGGAAAATATAACATAACACTGTGGCTTTTTTTAAAGCAGTGCTGTAGTGCCTGGTCAATATGTCTGTGTGAAGCGTATTGTCGGTCCTGTCTGCCTATCCTAGCCTTTGTTGAGGGACAATAACAACTAGAAAATAAGGGTGCCGGTACACTTTCAGGTTTGCTGAAGAGAGTTGTAAGCAGGATTTTAAACGTAACATTCAGGTACCATCTCAGGTAACTAAGCGCAAATCGCCAAAAAAGAAGTTAGTCACTGGAGAAACCATCGAGAGAAAAGAGGCCGCTGTCCTAATAGCAAGAACGCTCTCCTATGAGCTCGGCAGAGTAATAATTAAAGATAGCGAAGGGAAGAACCTTAAAAAGGCTATACAGCCAGTGCTGGCCACAAGATGAACGCGGGTGTAAAAGCCTCTCCCTTTGGCAACAATGCAAAATAACCATAGCTGGTCTTAAACATATATCTAAGGGCACTTGTGGAACGTATGTCATATTACGTACGAAACCGTTTGACACCGTTCGGGTGATGCTACCCACAATAAGCTCCTTTGATAATGACGTTCACCAGGGACCGTTGCAGGCGAAACACGTTCTTATTCGAAGGTATGCGAGATACCATGAGTAAACAGCAGCTTGAGTTTAGGCCAAAAGTAAAAAAGGAACATCTTCAGTTGATACGAACGCTGTTTTAGCCGTGAGCGCGTTTTTGCATATATATACTCATAAGGGTGCAGGTGTATTAAGCTGGCTAGTATCTGATGTCTAATAGGTATAGAACGGAAGCTAATGATGTTGCCGTTAATTGTAGATACGCTTATGGAATCGATACATCGCTAGAAGATAAAAAGAAAACAACACATATTATAGTCAGCACCAGCATCTACTTGCAAACGAAGCTAGGGAAAAACAAATCTATGTTCCATTATTCTTTGTATCTTAATTATCCAGCATTCCTTAAGTAATGCGTTGTTTTTGTTTTTGCGAAAGTATCTCAGCACTAAGATTCATTTAACAATACAGCTCGTACCTCACTTATGCCTCAGTTAGTGCCTAATTGGTTACTGCTGCTTCGTTCTATACAAGAGAGACTCAAAGCTGAATTTTTATTTTCTTTACTTGGACCATGGTAGCAATTGGCATACTTAGCTAAGACGATTAACTTTACCGCCTTTACACGGAAGCGATTCGTCGTCGAACTTCGGTTAGTAAATCAATCAAAGCTTTTCTAAATGCATCCATATTTTAAGATGTAAGTATATAGCAATTACGAAGCTATCGCATCATGGCAATTAGGTAACATTCATGAAAATTAGCCGTCGTTTCTTCGTTCTAGACACCTGTGTCCATAAACAACATAAGCTTCTTCTAGTGACTGCTTCATAGCGAATTTCATGTGCGCTGACAATTTTTTCTTCTTAACGTGTAAAGTATACTGGGAATCGAAAACCTAGTTCTGAACTTCGTCTAGAAAACACAGCAAATAATAACAATTGCATAATCCTCAGCGCCTTCGGTCTCATCTCTTTCCCTAACCTATCCCTTCTGCTCCGAGTTTTACGTCCGATATCGCCGTTAGGCATCCCCTCAGGCGGCTAGCTCCCAACCCTAACCTATCCTAGGTGTATAAAACCGCCTTAGCTACGATAGTATAGCATGAAGAACTCAGCGTCTATTTAACACTCTCGCAGAACTGGTTTGCCGTTTTATATCATAAATGGATGACCAAAGTTACCCACCTTCCTTGCTTGTCGCATAAATAACAACAACAAAATTACCACAAGGCCACACGAGCAACAGCGCCACGACGCTACTTATTTGTGTCGGCCCATTTACGGCAACAGAACGAGAATAGCCTTGCTGCATTATGTGTTACGATACGACAAGCCTGTAAGAGTACCGTGTGTGCCGCTCGAAGCCTAGTGGCAAAAGAATGAGGTGGAGCCTGCAGTGGAGCATCGAGGCTGACTCAGCCAAAATCCTTTGGTTTCTGCAGTTTTCAGGCCCTTTCTCAGCTGACCAGACAAGAGCTCGACTACGTGACCAAATGCATATGTCGAATAAACGACAGAAGGTGCTCTGTGTCGATGAAAGTTTATTGTGCGCAGCTACTCATGTCGCGCTAGCTGGCCTAAGGTGAAAGTACTGGGTAGTTTCCGGAACGATTCGGTACCTAGTGGGCAGTCTAATCTCTAGCAGATGCTCCTCTCGTCATCGTGCTCGCCGCGGAGCGCACCAAACGCGGTATTTGACAATGGTTTCGATTAATGGAGTATGGAGATGGCTAAAAAACATCACGATTTCGGGTTGTCAAGGCGTCTAGAATTTCTTCATACCTCGCGTACCTTCTACGTCAATGAACTAAGGCTACCGAAAATAGCAGCGGGCATCATGGGCGTAGTGTCGTCTCGCATGCCGATCGCTAAGAGCGGCCTCCAGCCTAAACGGAGAGGAATCGGAAGCACAGCAGGGATGATCGTGGAAGCGGACCGTGGCTTTTGAAGCTCATTTTCGTTGTTAACGTCTTTTGTTTCCTCGGGTGGCCTTATAGGGCTATGGCTGCTAAAGAGTATGTTACTTTAGGGCTACTGGACGATACACTTGGATAGCTTTTATCCGTGAACAGGCGCCTGATGCAGTATACACATGTAATGGATACACATAGGCCACTTGTCAACAACGCCGTGTGGAGCGCGGTCAGATCTGCCGCTAAGGCATGGTTCCTTTTTCGGTTTAGAAAGTACCTTGGCTGGCGCTGTGGGTAGTGTTGGAAAACAAGTAAATTTACTTTGGGAAGAATTAGAGGGCGGAGCGCTTTTAGGTGACGAACTTAAGTTAAATTTTGTGTTTGATGTGTCGAAGTGCTTTGTTTAGTGATTTTTGTTGCTGTTAGCTCGTGTCCCTAAAAGGCACAAAATCCCCTTGTTGCTTAGATGTATAGGTAGATGATTAATTGACACGCACACATCGGTTCATGGGATATCGACATTTGCATGACTTAGTCTTCAGTCTATATATGTATAACAGCCTATTTTTCATTTCTGTGCGCTTGCTTGTTTCAATGCTGCCTATAAGAGTATATGACGATCACCTTAAACATCTCTTCGATTTTTTGATCCTATGTAGCTCAAGACGGGTGTTAATTTGCTCAATTTGGACTCTGGAGTTAACGTAGCAAGGATAACTCTAAAGTTTTCAGTTAGTTGTCTACAAAAGTCTATGTAAAAATCCTGGCTATTTTCCTTTAGATTTTTTTTTTCATAGGCAACTCATACCTAGTCATCCTTACGAATCTGTCACTACTAAAAAATTTAATATTTTAAATGTATAACTCAATAGCTGTTCTAGATGAATGAACATGCAGAGTCATTCTAAACGACTAATCACCCACATTAGATTGATGATCAGAGTACAAAAAATAATGCTGATGTGAAGAATGAGCGACTGAGAAGATTCAGATCTTCGTCTCTATTTACAAGTTCTGACTTTTTTAAAAAAAAAAACTGTCCATTGGGATTGAAGCGAGACTGCACGCCTATGCTGGTGTGGCTTCAACAATCACCTACGGCAACATTCATATGAGACAGGGCTTCGTAATAATGGCCGACATACCCAAGCGTGTTGGAAAAATACTTATTTGGTTTAGCGATTGATTTGAGCTGTTTTGCCTAGAAGCCGGCAACACTTGAAGGCAATAAAGGCAAATTTATTTTTCTACCGAATGGTGTAATACCTACCGAGAACTATGTAGTGTTTGGCCATTGTAGACCAAGACAGGGCAATCAAGAAACAGCGATTGCTCTCTAAGGCGTATCGAAATATAATAATTACAGAGATCATACATTTTCTTTTTAAATTCTTCTCAGCGGATCATTTGTAGTACGTTTTCTTGCAAAAAAATGCGAGGACCGTCAAATTAAAAGCATCCATGAGGCGGCCTTTATTGAGGATACTGTTTATTCTAAATATGATGTTTCAACTTTAAAGATTGGTCGTTTGAGTGATTTCGGCTAAAGAAAATGTTTTAAAGAAGAGAATTTAATAACGAAACGAGTGCATTCATGTAACGTAGGCTATACAGCGTTTGTGTGTGTTGCTGAAGGGACTCAAACCAGGAATCCTTCTCCTATGCCAATTTCTTTGGACACTTATGGCCTTACATATACCTTCTGCCTGTTCATGCCCAAATCCCTTTCACTCGACATGCATGTACATACAGTACAATTTCGCTTACGCATTTATTGTTTAGTCTGCTAAATGTCAGCCTGTCAATTGTACTATGTACTTTTACAAGTTATCCTTTCAATATTCGAAGATGCTGTAAACTTTTTTAGTGCTTTGGACTCGTACGTTAAACGTTAGCCTTCGTTAGCTGTTCCTGGAAAAGTTTCGCAGAAACTCTAAGGACATGTATGTTTGAACAATTTATTAAACACCTAGAGTGATTACTTAGAGTGGTTAGGGCTTTCTTATGGAGCAAACCTGGCCCTCAAAACCTTGTCATTAGTAGCAGTCTAGGTAGCAAAAAACAGCTGTTATTTGCTTTACTTTGTAGGCCTTTTCGCTGCGGTGTCAATGCTTTGTAGAAATGGCTACACGTATGTGCATGTTAACCGTCTGCATTTCAGCGAACTTTCCCTTTATAGTGTGAGCATATGAAGATACGTTGTGATTTGTTCTGCATTTAGGCACTTACCTCGACGTGAACGAAAAACACAGTTAAAAAGGGTACATAGACCGCGCTACAGAATGATGTGCGTCCTCAGCTACTTTGACATTAACCCTTTTTCAAATCATAGCAAAGCTCCCTAGAGTCCTCTTCATGCCCTTTGTTTATATATTGTTGCATTATGTGCCATTGCTAGCATTATTGTTTTATGGTGCTGGCCGCCCAATCTAAAAAGGGCGCGAGCTTTTTTGGACATTATTTAATAAGTGAATCGTTGTGGTTCGTCCCACACCCGGTTTCGAACCACGTTGCGAACTAAAACAATAGCCACTAAATTAATCTGTGCTTATGAGGCACTTCTTGACACTGAACCCCTCCGAACTGATTACGTAGTAGAATACGAAGCATTCGTTGGTTTAGGCTAAAGTCGAAACCAATTCAAGGGTGTGGTGAATAGAAGGATTTTTGGTAGCTTTTGGTTGGTTTCTGTAGAAATTGTGTCTCTTCAATGAAGCAACGTCCGAATAGGGGGCATTTGGATGTTGTCTAGACTGTTTCCGGCTAATTGAAATAGCTGTGTACGGACAGGCTTAAGATTTAGCGCAGTCTACATGTCATGGATTGTAGTACAGAATATCATTGTTCATATATCAAAATTTAGCAGAGCGGTCTGTTACACTTATTTTGAAATGATTTTTCCGTATCGTACACAACAACGCGTTGTTGGGAGTCTACCTTGACAAATTGGAAGACCAACATTTGTCCATACATTAATCGAGCATTTCATTCATTCATTCGTATTCTATTGAATAAACGACACAGCGAGAAATACTTTTCTAAACTAGGTATTTTCCATAGAGAGAAGCTCCTGCTCGAAAAACGTCCCAAATAAATATTTTTAATTTTCGTCCATACGGTACACTTCCCTGCTGGTCGACGACATTTTTCTCGACGAAACTAGATGTCTCAAACCGGAGTCATATGCTACACAAGGGAATACGGGCCGTTGTGTCATAATATATAATATGAGCTCTCAAGTCCTATCCAAACCTTTGGACCGATATATCCTCGATTGATAGTGTTTAGTTGATGCAGCTCACGTGGCCCTGTGTTGCCGCAATACAGACCCTTTGAAACGAACCGGATTCGGAGTAAGCCCTTAACGGTGGCCTAAAGCAAGGGCAATACGTGAGCCTACTTCAAATGGCGGTCGATAGCGAATTTATCATAATCGCTTGCGTGAATCTTAGGCCGACTGTTCAGCCAGGGTGTTGAGCCGTTAAGGCTTAGATTAACCGGAGCTGCGGAATAATAGTTGTCAGTAATTGTCTGCTACACCTGTGTAGGCTGAATATTATTGGCGTATGACTGCAAGACTCAGGAGCGAAGTTCTTTATCATTTAACATTATTGTTATTGCGACTAAATGTGAGGTTCGTTATAATTGGTTTCTTGACATATCGCATACGAGAAACACGACAAGACTGCAGCAGCGATAAAATTATGGTAAGAGTTGGAATGCGATACATCAGGAGATGATCGCTGGTCAGCATGATATAGCGTATTGATTCGAAGACTTGGAATACATAATGGAATGGATATTTCTGACAGGTAGTCAAGTAAACGAAAATTTCACACACTTCACACACATATAGGAGGAGCACGGTAACAATGAAGGTGAGAAAAACCACGTTTTCGATCTACCCATAGAAGGTGACTGGATAGTATGGTTGGATTTTCAAACATCTCGAGAACCGTGAGGCTTAGCGAAAAAAATTACTGATAAATTGCCTCTGGCGGCGGTCTAAGACGGGTTTTAGCTCTGAGCGTATCGTAGCTTCGTAAAAATTTCAGTTTTTTAGTTGTCGTTCAACTCTCTAACCTCCTATAACGCTTCGCGCAAGGAACCATACTCTTTTATGCTACATAACACACATTTATTGCCTAAAAAGAAATTTTAAAACAAACAGGACTAGCATGCATTTTGGGACATTGTTATAGGTTTTCGATTGAATATGAAAAGATAAACTAAATACCACCTAGGTGGAAGTTCTTTGAATAACCTACTTTACAATCAAAAAGGGACTCAAAGGACAACATCACCGGTAAAAAGCATTAAAAAATACTTGCCATTGAAAAGCAAAGTATTCATCGAAACAGATGCATTTCGGGTCACTTTTTTCAAGTCGTCAGGGTGGCAAAATTGCATGACTGACTTCTCGCATACGATTATGTGTACATATTTAAGCAGGCATGATCCTGACGGTTTTTAGTTTAAGTTTTTGCATATGAGATGATAAGGCTAGTGCATTTCAGAACGTCCACTATTCAAACTCCAACTTTCCTTAAAAAAAAACTTTTTTTCTTGCCAGCAGTCGGCAGTCCTCTTATTCTACGAGTCTTTGAAATCACTTCCCACCCCAACCTTCTCGACTGACAGAAACCTAACAATTATTCCGTGCCTTCTACAAGTCGGCCTAAGAAAAGGACATATGTTATTTACTTTGTTATAATTGCTAGAAGAGTCTCTTCGAAAGCAGAGGAAAACGTGAACATGTTGATGAATGCATATTTGGTATTGACTATTCATTCACAGTCCTGACGCGCCTGCTTAGAAGAACTGAGCGAATCTGCGATGGCAGAAATCTACGAACGGCCAAAATGGCCACGTCCTTACCAAACGTCTCCAATATGATTGAACTTCACACCTCAAACGCAGACGACGCCATCTTCGTCGGCGCCTGAAGATAACTGCAGGAAATGAATGACAGTATCTGAATAGGTGACTAGATCCCAGTGCGCTCGAACTCGGCAAAGGAACATCTGCTGGTAGCGTGATGACATCATCAGTGCCGCCATCGATATCGAAGAAACCGTCGAGGTCTTCGTCGTCATACAATCGAATGTGGAAAAGACAAACAGACACAAAAGCGCGTTCTTGTCTTTAGTGGATGAAATCGGCACGACGTCGATTTGCAGAAGCTAGCGCGAACTGGGTAATGTTCGTGCGTGCTAGAAAGATATTCATGCGGGACACTCAGACTCGGGTAGGGAAGCAGGCAAATGTCAAGAGCAAGGTTAGTTCACATGAGACGGGGCCAGGCCGGGACGAGCACAGGTGGCGACGCTTATTGGACAGTCTTTCTATGAATTTTGACTAGTAGATGTAAAAAAAGCTGAGAGAAGAATACCGACATACTTTTGGTTGGCGATGGCTAAAGGGACCCCCGAGGCTAATGAGGTTCAAAGGGGATTCAACGAAATGAACACGCAGAGAAAATATCACCATTTTCTTGCGTTGCTTCAAAGAGCTCTTGTTCTCTTTGTCAAAAAACCCCACAGTAAGCCCCCTTTCCATATCAACATCATACATTCAACGGATATTCTTCTCTTCGCATTTGTCCACGTCGTCGCTGCACGAACAAGCGCCCATAATCATATCACCACGGTACCACGGACACGTCGCTCAGTCGTCTCTTTACTACATTGTCATAGGTCGGACCAACCTGCCTATCTGCGTTACTGTTATGAGGGCCGACACGCATTTCATCTGTTTGCTCTCGAGCGGAGCAAGTTTCGTCAAGCGCTCGGGGCGCCGCCTCAAATTGTAACGATCGCGAGAGGTGAGCAATACGGTGGGAGCTGCCTGTCGACAACCTCTTCCGCTGAGGTTTACTAGCCAGTCTCGGCCGACCGGACTCCTTTTTTCACGAGGATGACTCCAAGGATATTAAGGTCTAACGACTAAGATTACGTTGACGCGGTGTCAGCCGATCATGAGAGGCAAGGACCGTTCACACAGGATACGGTCGCCACAGAAGAAAAGATAAAAATAGTGCTTGAAAGGATAAGATAGGGTGAGCCCGCTGCGGCGAAACGACTCAGTCAGTGTTAGAATTTATTGCTCGACTGTAACCTCGTTGCTAGTTACTAGTCTACGTATGATCACTTCTATGCCTTTCAGCATAATGCTTGCTATGAAATCGCACGGCAATCTTACATAAAGAGATGGCGCCTCTCGTTTTATGCTGTGCCATTACCAAGCAGCAATAATTTTCGAGCAAAGTTCGTACCTAGCATGCTAACCGCCGACTGTCACAAACAAATGATCGTAGTCGAGCAACAGATGGGGGTGTGAGCTGACCCCCCATGACTGCTCGTGCTTTTGCCGGTTTACACTTTGAAATGCACTGACTTGAATGACAAATGAACTTTTTTGAAGGACAAATATCTGGATACTACGAGAAAACATCTCGCAAACGCAAACTGGCACAACACAGTAGAGGTTTCAACGTTTGTAACTTCCGTTTTCCGTTCGGCGAAATAAGCTTACTTTCTCGTCATGCCGTATAGCTTCGAATATCCTTTTAATTGCTTCGTCTCCATCAATATACCGCACGTTGGACTGCTTAGCAATAGCTTGGAGCAATAACTCTACGTATTGTGGATGTTTTAATAATATTATTTTCAAGCACTACGATTTATGACCTGTATCGTCGATGCGTTCTAAGCTGAATTAAGATAGTCCTACCTTTCTATTATTGAACTCGAACTTTATTTGATATCCTTTTAACAACTCTAGTTGTTTTCACACATTGTATTAATAATACACGTCGTACAATTGAACTATTCGACTAAATGGTCTTCGTTCTTACTGTTCTTCTCTGAAGCTTTCCGCTGTAAAACTTCTCTGCCAATGCTCGAACGTGACTGGAGAGCAGCAGGTGCACAGCGACAATGGGGTCGTCGTCTGTGTCCATTCGAGGATTTCACTCCTGCAAGAAGGTCCGTCTCGTCGGGCCTCTCGCCGACGGCGGTGCGCTAATTGTGTACGCGCACTCATGAGATAATTATGACTCACACGCATTGCTATTCGATCGAACTCATTCGGTGTATCATTCCAATCATGGTTTCCCATTAGCCGGCTAAGCGCTCGCCAGGAAAAGGGCCTTGTCGGTTGGTGAAACATCCCTAAATCGATTTATCTAGTGGTGCGTCCTGATAGATACGGCACCGATAGAAAATAAGAGATGGGGACAGAACTGAAGCACCTTTCACCTGAAATACGCGGCTCCCCGCACCCCTCGTAAGCGGTCCTTTGCTAAAGATGAGGTTAGTGGTCTTCAACTTGTTCTAATAGTAAAATAAAGCATATAACAGTGATTTCAACGCGGTGATCTAATCGATTAGTTACGTTCGTCTTGTTAAGATAGTGATGTGATCTATTATGGAACGGCGTAAGTTCCCGTTGATTTAAGATTAGGTATATCGAGCGAACTTATTTGACTGAGAGAGTTCCTAACTGGTTGAAATGCAACCTTTAACGTTCCAACCTACGCTGTGTAGCTTACCACGAACACTCTGATAGAAGAGCACACAGGAAAACAAAGAAATAAAGTGCCAACAAAAATATTACATAGACTTATTCAGTTGGGAAAGAAATTAAATATGCGCGTGCATTCTTTAAGTAGCTCAAGCAACGCTTATCCGAAAGTTACAGTTTCCTATTATTACACTTTCTTATTTTTACATCCGAATCTGTCTTAGGATGGGATGGCACGTACCCCAGTATAATTTAGGCATAAATTTCCATTAAGGCATTTTCTTCAATTTAGTTTCTTTCAATTTAGTTATTGTCATTCTTATGCTAGCGTAATTCACTGACAAAGCTATGTTTGTTCATGGACTTACACAGGCACCCGCTATGTGGCTCAGACCTCGTGTCATCCGCTAAAGAGAACTGCGGTCAAACGGTTTGCATAGAAAAATTAGAGCTCATTACGTTTGATAAATTTGTTTTTAGTCAACTGTAAGGTAACCGAGTGTCCTTCAACAGTGTATAATTCATTTCGGAAAGTTTACTGAGTCCTTCTACGGACTGCACGACGAAATCTAGCTCGCGCTCCCTTCAGCATAACCCGTATCTAAAATAATGTCTCCGCTTGTTTCAGCAATTATTCTATCGACTTTGGTACCTTCTTTGCGTCTTTTACAGATTTAGATATAGATACTTTAACTGTTCTTCGAAGTGCAATAACTTGTTTCCATAACTCTCAAATCCGCTTGCCTAAACGTGCATCTTTTCTATTGAAGTCTGCTTATAGGCGGTACGGTACGTATAGTGCACGGTAGTAGTTCTGAGTGCCTAACGCTCACCTGTGGAGGGATTGATAGATTGTAAATAAGAAATACTTTAGGATGCGACATACTCGAAGCAGGACACTCCGCGGCGATTTCAAAACTCCTTTGCTGGGCATCTGGTGAGATACGATGACGTCAAAATTCGACGGTTTTTAATTTTTAATGTAGCCCATGAGGAAATCCCATTCGACTATATAAAATGTAGTCCTATGTAATTTAATGGGTGCTTTTGTGTACTGCATTTCCTGTGCAGCCGTTACTCTGCTCGACTCCATTAGGTGCCTTATTCAGATGAATTGAACGAATCACAGAGGTCTTTTTAGTGCCTTCAGAGTTACGCGGTTATAGAGGATGGCCCAAAGCCTTTTCCGCGGCGCGTCCCCTCCGCTTATCGACTACTATGATTTTGGTGTTTTTAAGTTCAGTTTATACGAGGTGTTCAAAATCAACTATATTGACATTTTCAGTAGGGCACACACTTAGGGTTAGCGTACGTCTTGCACTACCTCGAATCCAAGCACAGCCCAGATGCTTGCCATATTTAATCGATGTATTTCCGCAGATCCATCAACTAGGACTACGCGTATTTTATAAGGGAATGAGCCCGGTATGGATGACGTTTACCTGTTTTGAGCATACTATCAAGCTTTCTTTATAGATTTTTCAGGCTTAAACCGCGTGACCAGTGGTTGAAAATAGTCAGGTAAATTACTGGTGTACTATTGTATTAGATAGGGCATATACGATTGTATATGCCCTATCTAATACAAATTCACCCAAATTAAAGGCGCAAGAAGGCAGTGGGACGTACAACTAAGCTTTGCGTTTTTGGATTGGGGAAGACCATACATCATTACGGTTGGACCGTCACGGTTACTATGCAATAATCGTTTTTAAGAAAACACTAGCCTCTTTACTGCTGACATTTCCGTCTTTGTGTCAATAATGACTTCACTCTGCACTTCACAAATTTGGCAACAGGCTTATGAATAGGTTGCGCCACGACACTCTGGTTTACGAGTGTTGACCCAGCTGACTTTATAGGCATATTGTTCATAAAATAAACCTTTTATACAAATCAACGGTCAGCGCGATCTAAATATTAATAATGAGAGCAGAACTAAAGCACGATACTTCAAAGGTGCATATCAAAGCCTGCTGCTGTTTACCGTTGGTCATGCAATCTGTTAATTTTGCTTATATCTTTTAATATTTTAGTCAAAAAACGCTCTCCAAAAAAAAGGAAATTTTCTGTTTCCTATTACTTTCCAGAAACATCGCTCACACACATGTTTGATTCAGTTGTTTAAATCTCTCATTTGTTTTCGCTCGCGTACTGCCCATTACATTTAATATGTAACATTATATAATACGTGCTAGCTGGGTTTCAAAGCAAGCTTTTTATCCCTCCATTTAAGCGCCTCGAAAGTGTGATACAAAAACTCAGCGTTAGTGCAACGACCGCTTTTAGACGTTAGGTTTTCCCCAGCGGGTGCATCACTCAGCTTTTGGCCTAACCGTACTTTTGCTTGTCGAATTAACCCCTTCCAGCAACAGCCTTTACGAGCCGTCCTAAAGGTTTTAGTCCTTTTCGCAATTGAGTTGGGGTGCCACAGCCGTTGCATTGATCGCGCAATACTACTCACAAAGTCTTGTTCGACGACACAGGAAGACCAGTGCCACGCTGCTTGTCAGGGGCGTTTCATCAGTTATCGTTGTTACGTTTGCCTAGATAGCCGACTTGTATCTACTTCGTGGGATAAGGAAAAGTACATTCTGAGTCCCCTTTTTTCCTTGCCTTTGCTAAAGTTCGAACCAATTATCTATTGTTGTCAAACATCAAATGCCCCTTTATAGCTGGGTTCATGTGACTGCTACTACTAGAAATACATTGAAAACTGTATCCCTACCAGATGGAGTTATCGATACGTTAAGAGCAGATGCAGCAGAACACTGGGTTACGCTAGTTTAGACGCATTGGTCGTTAGAACTTCTATGGCAGGTTTTTAAAAAAGCGCCAGAAGAGAGCTTCTTCCCTGCCTTCGTTCAGTAGAAGCAAAACAGCCATATTAGAGACTCCACGCGCCTGAAAACTATTATCGACTGTGTGCAAGCACTAGTGAACGGAGACCGGAGGCGGTTCAGCATTCCGTTTCATAAAAATTATAATTGTCGCTAAAACTATTTTTGTAAACTTTCTCAGCTTAGGCGGTACCACATTTCGGCCTGATGTAGGTACGGTCTCGACACTGGCGGTAAAAGTAGCAGCGGCAGCTGCAACAACGACGGCCCTTCCTCCGCCATTGCCTTGCCATCGTGGTTCATTTTCGCGTACTTTTGGCCCTTTACTAGTTCGACGTTGTTCTACCGATGCATGGGCTGATGGCTTTTATCTAAATTTGGTGCATTGGTGAATATATCCTGAAATATTTGATGATAATTACATTAGTGTCGCACGATAACAGTCTACAACTATTTGGTGAAAGGTTCAACTATAACCTTCATAGGGAATATTGACATTGACCTAGCCCAACCTTACGCAAAATATGCACGGTGGGTGTACAGATTAATTCCCATATCGCTTTTTTAGAAGATAGTTTTATTCTGTTTTTCTTCTAATTAGCAGGTTCGATGAGATGAGTTTATGTAGAATAAGGCTCTGATCTCTAAAAATGCTTAAGTGTCGACTGTGATCCGTTAGCAGATATAGGATAGCAAGCAGTGGCCCTGTATACCCCTGTAACTCATTCTAAGTTTTGTCGAAACTGAGAAATACTCAAACTCTCGAAATGTCTCGGATTGGATAACTTCGAACAAACAAAGGGATATAATAAATAGTTACGATAACTAGAAAGCAACATAAGAACTTGAGAGGAAGAGGTATTGTTTTTTAAGTGAATTATGTGGGCAAGTTGTTGGCCGCAAACAATACTTTTTTGCCTTAATACAGTAAAATCCCCGTGATGGTGCAGTACGGTATCTGCTCACTAACCTCAACGACATGCGCGCTAATTTAAAGGCATATAAGACTCAACACTGTTTTTAAAAGGATTTGCTTTGAGCAGTGCTGAAAGGCAATACCAGCCTCAAAATTCGAACTACTCAAGATAGAAAAGTTACGGTGGCTAAAAGCCAATTGTTCACTAGAACGAAAAAATTACATAAATTATGTTGTACAAAGCATGAAGAAATTACATCAGCTCAACTAGAATAGCTCTGCTCTACGAATGTCTCACATGAGCCATTTCTCTAACACCTGACAAGATAATGTATAGTGCATAGGAGCAAATATAAGTACTAAACTAACGCTGTTTCTATTTATTAAAAGCATTTTTACGGGCGACCCTCTTCAGAAACGTTTCGCCTTCTTTTATTAGCTGTTCCCGTCTGAAAAATACGACTGGGACATTTCGGCAAGCTTATAACCCTGCGTGCTTTGTTCGAAACATTGGCAGAACGGGGCAGTATCACCGTCAATTTACAACCTCTTACATGCTGCTTCTGCTGATGGTGATGGTGATGAGGCTTCTACCGTCTGCCCTGTCCCGTTGCTATGAGTGGGGTCGACATATTGACTCTATGGTGGTTTTCAAATAGTCGGTTAGCTGTCGTATGGACGCGGACAAGGCGGTAGTTTTAGAGAGAGCAGATCGTGGCTTTCCTCCATAGCCGCCCGCAAGGAAATGATTTCCGGAAACATTGAAAGACCGCCGAAGGAACACCCGCCAACTTATCGTTCGTCGGTGGTAGAACAAGGTCAAGATGGTCACAACGAGGCATGCCTTCCATCGTCTTGACAGCATAGGAAAGCACGCTTCGACAATATAGGGTAAGTACATGTTCGGCCTTAAGCCTTGGCCCGGCAAACGGAGTTCCATACAGTTTACGGGGGTCCGAGGGGCCTGTGACGATGATCCTTCAGAATCTGCTCCGTATATTTTCTACCCAGCAAATGCTCAGTCTTACGAAGAGTCCCACTCCATCGTCGCTAGAGCTAAAGTAACTTTTTCTTTTCAGACGCGCCCCTTCCCTTGCGGTTTGACTAGTGGTAGAAACTACCAGTTTCAGCTGCAATCGCTACAAATATTCCAATGTAGGTAATTTTCGAAAGGTCCATGACCGTCATCTAGGCGTGTATGTGCATATGTGTGCGCAGTTTGGGCTTCAGTAAACCAGAGAGTAAGGTTCAAATCGAACGTTGTCAGTGCTTTGCCACTCCTAACTGTGATCTTCCGTGCAGGACTCCCCTTGGACAACCATACAGCATATAGCGACCGATATTTTTCGAATATCTATGCATTTCCACCTTCGCGGTTTTGAGGAGCAAACAGATTTTTCGACAATACTACTGCAATCGTCTATGTGAAAGCACTCTAATCAGGTGGATAGTTAGGTTTATAACAATCATTTTAGTAGAAATTAGCGGAGCCTGGTAGGAGGCGTTAAAACTAGATAGGGCTGCTACAAGCTACAAACTGTTGTACATCCAGATAATGACACCGGCAAAAGTGAAACCTCCTAAATGTATGCAGATTTCGATATTTAAGAAATCAAGTCAACTATTTTTATCCATTTTATAAATTAATTACTGTTTCATTTTGTCGTTGTTAAAACAGATTCAGCAGAAGCATTTTAAGTAATAAAAAAAAAACGAGAAAAAAAAATACCTACAGGTAGCCGGTGTTATGACACGAAACCAAAAACGTTACCAAGTCCAACGTTGCAGGACATAGCGTTGGCACTACCTTGGATTCTTCTTAGCTTAGCGAAAAATAAGGCCTCTTTATTGGCCGATTGTTGCGGGCGGGCGTCGATTTATTTGGCAGAATCCACGTAAATCAACACGTTTTCATATATATATATACATATATATATATATATAAATATATATTTTGTAAAAAAGCGATGGGTTCAAGTTCACTGCCAACATGCACGTTTACGCAGTATGTATCAATAAACATAATCGAAATAATGATATATTTAAACATATTCCCATACATAGCTACATAACTAAACCAACACAGTGACTTTCAAGCGATAAAAAACAGCAACAACAACAAAGCATGAAACCGTTCTATTATTTCCACGGCCCTTCCTTTTTTTTACAGTTACTTTAATCCATAGTTTTCTTCATCTTGATTTATCTCTCCCTTTTACTTCGTTCTCTCTCTACGCAATGGCCAGCCCCTGTGGGCGCTCCTTCGATATCCTTTACCCGCCACGTTGATTCGGCTATGAGCGAGATCGACACACTGCAGCCGTTAGCGATCAGCGGCGCTGTAACAATGACTAGAGCCCTAGCTTCGATTGTATAGCTCGGCTGTTCCGTCTTGCCATAGTTTTCTTTCCGGACCACTATCAACCTGTTTGTTTCGCCCAGCAGAAGCGGTTATCGCGGTTTCGTTTTCTTCCCATCACGACAGATGCTGCGATGCGGCTGGTTTCCCTATCATTCGCGTTTTGTTTGCTCTATCGAGCTTTAGCAGTTCTCCTTCCCATAAGAAGTATATCAAGACCGCTAAGCAGCAGGGTAGTGGGCAGAAAACGACAGCGGTCGCATATAGTCACGAAAGAACGCTCACACAGACACATTCAGTCCACATTGCGGCTAACAATGCGTTCGCGGGAACAGTAGCAGTTGGAAAGTACGCACAACAACAACAACAACAACAGCAAGAACAGTAAACAGAGCGACGGTGACTGCAACGCCGATCATTGAAATAAATCTACGAGATCTCGTAGAAAACAAACAATGGCCAAGATTCGACTCAAAGCGAGCGAATAAACTGATGGCACAAACGGCACCCGCAGAAGCGGCTGCAACGACAAAACCTTGAACGCTCATTTGCTCAAGGCGATGGGTGGCGCTAGCGGCGTCGGGCAAAGGGGTTGAAAAAGTAGGGCCGGGTTAGTTCTGGTCTGAGTTGGAGAACTTCCGAGAGAATGAAGGAAAGAGGACTGAACAGACTTCTGATGGCACTGTATTTGTAAAGACGGAGACGGCACTTGTACTGTTCTGCAGTGAAAGCCGAACTCGAGAAATCATACAAAGATTTCAATTGTGCGATGTGTTGTACTCGGTATGTCCTTTACTGGTCAGAGGCCCCGATTGCTGACCGAGCCAGATTTTCTGATTCGAGGACGAGAGGGCGAGAGGATGAAAGAAAAAATGCGACAGAGAGCCAATAAGGGTCCCAACGTTAATTATAAGTAACGATGTTTCTGGAATCCTGTATACGTCACAGCTGTTCTTGCCAGAAATAAGCCTGTTGCCTGGTACTTTAATACTTGCTGCAGCCTAAACTATATTAATGATTGGGACTAAACATAGGTTTGCTATGGCAGCTCACAGCGCGGAAGCGTGCTTTCTACAACAGAAAACGTTGCTGTAATATGGTATAGGCGTTACGAGCTTAAAAGCAGGAGTCAAATCATGGAAGGATGGCGCCTGGATCCACGCGTTTCTGAGACAAACCGACATTTATTGGTAAAAGCGTTCGGTTTCGCACAGAACCAGAAGAGTAAACGAGAAAACAGGAAAAACAACGTAGAAAAAAATAATAATAAGAGAGAGAGAGAGCGAGAGAGAGAGCTAAACCGATGGGTATAGTGCGGTAAATCGGTCGAGATATAGAAAACGCCGATCTAAAACCAGCTTTGCGGCGTTTGATAAGCCTGGATAAGTCTGATTAGGCCGGATCAGTCTCCTTCGGAGAGTTCGTCTTATCAGCGCGACAACACACACCCTCCGATCCGCATTTGGCTCTGGGGCCCTGTCTCTACCCCATCGGAGCCCCGCTTTCAGAGAACCGACAGCCCCTGAATGTATCCTTGTACCGAAGATGCTCATTATCCTCGTTCTTCGAGACAGATACGCCACAACTTTCCAATGACTTCCGGGATGTTTTCAATTTCTACTTTTCTGTTGTCTGCACTCTACCGTCTGCTACCTTCTCTTACTACCGTGGCTAAGACTACCTTACCTACAGCTTCACTGTGGCTGTCAGTTTCTTTATTTTCTAGATAAGAAGGCGGCAACTAGATTTTCAATACTTAGAAATACTTAGACCTTATAAAGATGTAGGTTCGAAACTACTTTTGTCGCTGTGAAACGCAGGATGTTTTCCGTTGGCGCTTGTAGATGTATTTCTAGAGCGCTCTGATTATCATTTTCGCTCAAAACCAACAAACGTCCTTGATACCTAGTTAGGCTACCTTTTTTCGCTAAGCAAAGCTTTCTAGTTGTTCGATTAAGCGCTATCTTTTATTTCCTAACTATAAAATTCAAGCAAATAGTTTTACTACTGGAATACTTTATTTTCGGCTTGCTTTCAGTTTAGATACGTCGTTTCTGTTGCCACTATTTCCAAACTATAATTTGATTGCCCACTTCCCGTCGTTCTTAAGCAAGGGGAAGCTGGGAACACTCGCGGCCAAATGCTCGACGACTTATCACCAGCAAGCTTGTGATGTCGCCATAAGCAAAAGATATCGTTACAAACGCATTGAAGAGTAACAATTTGTTAAAGAACTATGATGACAGAAAAAGGCCTCGTATAATGTATTCATCAATCACTATCACTAACTTTGTCCCAGAGCCTGAACGATGCAGATGTTCGAGAAAGAAGGTGTCGCCGTTACACTTAATTAGCATTCCATACCTTGCGTATCTTTCTGAGACACGCTATATTTCATCGCCAGGCAATATTCACCAGGGGAACCGTCAAGCCGACGCGCAGTTGAGCGCCGTCGGAGTACAGCTGAGTGTCCTACCGCTTATAAAAAATCCTATAAATATAGTCCCGTATCTTCCGTTCGACTTGTTATAGGCAACTAGAACAGCTGAAGTTACCCAACTAGTATCAATCGCTAATTAGTAATTTAGGCCAAAATTAAGCGGATGATAAACAGATGCTGGAATGACGTTATGCAATATTTGTTATTTGGTATTGAATATGAGCTCATACAGCGCATTTACCGAGTTCTCTGTAATTTAGTATCAAGCATTTTTATTTCAAGTATTGCTGACAGCGCATGCCTAAGTATTTCAGTGTGTTCCTAAGTAAAAATGTTAGCGGAATCGAAATATTTTGTTTGCAATTGTATAAAATAACGTATATCTTTATTGGTGTTCTTTTTGTAATATTCGAAGGTTATAAAAGTGGATTCCTTGACGTACAGATCCTTATTCGTATCGTAGCACTTCATAGTTTTTGGCTCTGGAACATCTTGAACACTCTTACTAATGCCATGAGGTGCGCTTGCCCTACCTCGTTGACGTGCTTGTCTTAAGCTTCAGTACTTTGACTGCCTTCTGTCGTAGATCACGCTGGTTAGTTAGCTGTTTTCACATGCTACGCCTCGATGATATAGTGGTAACACGTTCTTCCCACTAAGCTTGAGAACACTAGGTGGTCCGGGTTGGAGACCGAACTTAGGCATGCTTCGCTAAGAAGGGTCAGCAGCCGCCTGAAACAGCCCCACCCAGTAGCATCGAACGTAAAACCTCGAACATTTATTTAAACCTTGAGCATTGTCACGTTTGTCAGCGCAGCGCTTCTCATTTTAAAGGACAGCAAACTTGAATTTTCTTTCTATAGCGAACAACCTCATCTTGACACTCATTACGGTAATTTCTCACTCCTTCTACGGGCTGGAATAAAGCGGATTTCTAAGACAAAACGAGAAAAGAGCAACAATTGCACGTAGTTCCACATACAGAGAGTTTATAACGGTGGCAGTGTTACTTCCCTGTTAGGTTCTCTAAGGAGTCATTTAGCTGTTAAAGAAATCTTGCATCCGTAGGGTGAATGTTGAAATTGTCGGTGGCAGGACAATAGCATGGCGAATGTTATGTTGCATTGCTTTGTCCAATCTGTGCTCTTCGTTCTCCTGCTGCGTTACGTTTTCATACGTCATTAACATACGCACGAGATTCAGTTTGCAAGAAAAATAAGCGCTGTCTAAGTGTCTCGAACCAATCTATAAGCGACAACGTTCCGCTCGGGCAACGCCTGTTTCGTAAGCATCTCCCTATTCAATAATAGTAGCTATCAATCTTTCAGTGGATCTGACTCGTAGGTAATATTAATTGAATGGTAACAAAAGCACCAACAAAGTGCAGATTTATAGCAGTATGATGGATGCAGTCGAGCAAAGGTTCGTCATGCGTCCAAATGATTGAACCAAGCACCGGGTCTCGGTCAGAGTCAACAAACAGAAGTTGTGTAGTAAAAACCGTCTCTAATCTCTCCTTTATCATGTCGACAACGCCGTCAGTGGCGCAGGTGAGAGACGTTACAACAGATATCCGCTCAAAGCTCTCCGAAGGAATGTACTATAAAGCACATTGTACTTAATTTATTTATTCGACCCGTTGGGAAAATCGTTCTTAAAAGTATACGTACGCCCGACACGGGTCTCTCGAGCGTAACCGATAGGTGACCGCGTCTAGAAAAATTTTCATCGTCACCCACCGTATACCCGCATCGCTGTCGCTGGTGCCAGTCTATACGGATAGAAATGTTGTGAATATCAACTCCGTACGTCTGGCCGCTTCGTCTGCACAAGTGATAATGCTCAGTACATGCAGCACACGATCTGTTATAGTTGCAGATTTTCCAGATGCCATAGTAACGCGGAAAGACGCACACATTCGAGGAGTACGATGAAACCACATAGCAAACTAGGGTCTGTAGTTATTTCGGCAAATGGCGGCAGGCGCTGGCTTATGACTGGCAGCATTTGTATACAAGTTGACATCACAATGCCATCATCATCGCATTTGTCTGCTACCGTTGAAAACTACCGTTATATCTATCCTAAACTGCGATTCGTATACCGCGATTGTCGAGGCCGGATCGTTGCAGCTCGTGCGACAGAGACTATAATCTTGGAACCGAACGCCGGTACTTATTCACACCTAACTAGCGAAATAACAATAGGTGCCTGCAGCGAACCACCTATATACGGGAGCGTCAAAGAAATACAATTAAGTTTTAGAGCAGTATTTGTACATGCTCGCTACGAACTTGGCAAACAACAAAGGGACCAACGACATCCATCCACCAGCTGCACAGCGAGTGCCCTTTACAATAGTATGAGCGTTTTAACGATGCAGCTCATAGGAGAGACTTCGCGGCCGATGTCTTTGAAACGGTTAGAGGTCAGGAGGAATGGAATGCCCCTAGAAGCAAACAGGATACGCAGCAAATATCCCTTCGGCATAGGTACGATACGACGCTCATACACATCCTGCCTTTCAAACAGCTGAGCAAACAAAGCTGGTATGACAATGAGTGAACAAAGATGAGAGCAAGTGGTATGTTAAGAAAAACTGTTTACCTGATAGAGATGAGGCAGCAATTATAGAAAATTGGCGGTTATGTAAGTAGAGGCCCAGTTGTCTCGAATGATGCACACTGTTACTTTTATTTATATATATATAAACTATTCGTATTTCAATTATATATATATATATATATATTTTATTTTGGTGTAAAGTTTTATTTGGCTATTTATGTTTGGCTTCCCTGTCGTTTTCTGTTACGGCATTAAAATACTAAAGATATCAGTAGTAGCTCGCTCTCGGTAATTTTTCAGAAACAATGTTGGGTCGGAAGGCGGTTTTGTCATGTAGTAAACTTCTCTCTTCTCTTACGTGTGTCCTGATCTTTTAATGCGAAAGGTATTCTTCGTTTGATGCATAGGTTAATTCCAAAGGAGGATTAATTGATATGAAGACTAAGATACGAATTTGAGAGAGCGAAAATGTTAGCGAATAGATTAATATAGCAACTTGCACTGAATTCTTGAACTTTTATTGGATGTTACATTACATATTTTCTGTGAAAATGCAAAATTTCAGGATGTTTAATATTTGTAAAGTTTGTGAACTTACGCGACAAGTTATTGTGCTCGTCAATACTCGTCAGGATGTCATTTTCTCATAGTTTGAGTCGATTCCGGGGCTTGCCTTATTACCAGGTTATCAGCGGGGAATTGCCTTAGACTGGAAAGTAATAGTTAGCCAGATGTTTAAAGAAAGTTAAAAATCATCTTCGGCTGAAATTTATATTGGCTCGTTTGCCAAATAGTGCTAATGAATTAAATTAGTTGTTCTTGGGCCACAGCACGACCCAAGTCGGCTGGGCAGTATCAATTATCATTCAGTATCAAAAAGTCGTTCGTAATCCCTCACTGCTATGATCGGATGGGAGCGCTACAAAGCTAGCTCGTATGGTAGGGACCTGATTAAACCCACTAAGATCTACTTTTGGAAGCTACTAGCCGGATTCGATTTGTCCTGCTTACGTTTGATCATCGCAGCGAGGTAACTCATCATTGTGTCGTACGAAAAGCATTACATCGAAGATCTCCTGCCTGCGCGCTGCAGTGATTTACGTTGGTGGACTTGGAACGATTCTGGGTAGCCCATTAAGATTATGCAGTAGTCCCTAACGTTGTTGACGTCTACCCCATAAGTAATCCCGAACTTTCAATTATCGGTAGAACCTCAATTTCATGTTATATGTTTTAGCAGCAAAATGTGCCTCTTATCACCATCCTTTGCTATCCGAGTAAAAATACCTATTTCTAAATTTTCGTATGGCAGTGACGCCAACAGATCTTCTTTTTGACACAGGCATGTGATAAACGTCTTTATCTATATTATAGCAATACCAACAGCGACATAAAAATTAGGAAATAGGTCTATTAGCAGCAATGTTCTGTCTATCTAGATCCCTGTTGGCTTTGTACAAAAACGTTGACTGTTGTGAAGAGTATGTGATTATTTAAAGGGAACCGGATATGCATCTGGTCGAAATGAAGCTAATAACTGTCAGACACGAATATTAGGGTGTAGCACCAAAGCAAATTATCCGGCCCAGATTCTTATGTTGACTTTCGCTAAATAATGAGAAAGTGTTCTCGTTATTTCATGCACACCTGCTTGTCCACCATCCGACAAAATGCTTACGGTAAAGCTCCCCTGTCCTTGCATTAGTACCGTGGTCGTGCGTTTACCCGCTAAACTTAAGGACAGACACAGGTGTTTAGGCTGATGAGGTGGTTTAGATTTTAGACCAGGCGTGGACAGCCTTTACTTCGTGTTGGAAGGGGCCGCCAGCCGTTCACAGCAGCGTTCAACGACAGTAGGGCAGGGCATAAAACTTTTAATATTTATTCCTTATCACCATTCGCATGTTGTATATCTAATTGATATTTATTTTAATAATAATAATAATTAATGTGTTACAGTTGTTTCGTCTAACGCTATTGCTAAGTAGCAGTGTTTACGAAAAGGGTATTTCCGAGTAAAATCCCACTCTACAGTAAATGGTCTGGACTATTGTGGCTTTTTTTTTCCTACCACACGGATATGCCTTTAAATCTGGCAGCGTGGCCGTTCGAGAGAATCTCATTGCTCGAGTAGCGAGCAGATTATTGGTCCTGCCAGCCTTTGCTACGCGAACCTGAATCTATAATAGCGTAGCACAATTTGAAAGATGAGTTGAAGGAAATTCGAATTTCGGGAAATTCGAACGAAGTTAACGTTGTTGTCACGATTATCGGCCTGTTTGGAAGAAGAGAAAGGAGAGACAAGCAACGGGCAGAAAGAAACGAGATCAGCTATTTCGTAGCTAAAAGTTCATCGTCCAGTGGGTGAGCGTGCGAAGCGCTCAGAGATAGACAAAGGTAATGGTAGAAATGTAGGGTCAATTCTGTGAGGTTAATTCCCTCCGATTTAGATGCAGAAGACTCATTTACAATTTAAACCGATACAGATAGATAGGCCTAGTGTATCTGTAGTTCTGTCGCCGAAAACATTCGTAGAAAGACGTTGTCGAATTAATCGAGTAAACTGATAGACGACTAACAGTAGCTCCGTGGGGTAACTCATGAGTAATCAACCGATCTATTATTGCTGCACAAAGACGACGACGTCTCTCTTGTTCACGCATCGTTTCTGTTGTTGCTACGGCTGCTGCCAGCGCTGGATCTGACGAAAATTACTAGGGGTACTAATTTTTACAAGTCGAAACAAAACCTCCTACTCTATTCTATTGCCCAAAATGCACGTTAATGAGACACTGTGAGTAATTATTATTAGCTACGTGGAGAAACCGTGCTAGAAAACGTCACCTCCTTTCAGAAGTTCATGGTACACCGTAAATGCAAAGTAAGATATAAAATAAACATGCAAATATGTTCCGAAACATTCCGACAACAATCGGAAGATTGCATAGATCGAAAGGGATCTAAGTCTATTCCTGTTTATCTTATGGACAAAGAACCATGATATAAACATCAACACTTTCGGCAATATTGTATATACCAAACGCTTTGTAAGCCCCATTCCAAGTTTTTTTTTTGACATGACAAAGGAAAATATAAACTACACTGAATTCGCACCATATTGATAAATATTTACTCGCAGATGAAATGAGTAAGAGTAAGTAGAACTTTTACAGTGAAAGATACGTCCTCCACTGCGGTTTCAATTTTTTTTTTATTTCAGGACAGCGCTAGGTTGAGTATGGCCCCATCAGTATTCCTCAAATCCACCTACCTATCATCAATCCATTTGCCCCACTGCAAAAGCTATTATAATATTAATGGTGGCTTTCGTCGAGAAAGGATCAAAAAGGTAATAGTAAAAGTTTTCTTTTTCTACTGCTTCATGTATCGCCATTATCCTCGTACTTCCACACTTCACCACCCATTTCGCCCGAGTTAGTTTCTTCTTGTATGAATAGTGCCAGTAGCTTTGACATTCTTTATTGGCCTTTTTTACACGCGACTAGATCACTTCTAGCCAATTGGCCTCGGAAAATCTTTGTAGACCACTCTTTTTCTCTTCCTAGCCTCTCTTCTGGCATCCCATTTCGCAGCTGGAAAGACTTTACGACAGAGCACGTCTATAACTTGGGCATCACTTGCCCCTATCCTCTTGCTCCCTTAGTCGCCTCTCCTCTCTTCACTCGCAATAGCATTAGTAGTACGGCGCAGTAGCCAATGTTTGCAGTGTCCCCGTCTTTCACTTGTAGAAGAGTGATTTTCATTCCCTCCTTGGATGGGATGGTCCATTCGATTTTCCAAGCTGCGGTGTCTATTCCCATTTTTCCCCCTTAGTCCTAGTTTACCTGAAGAAACCGCCAGGCCTGAAATATCGAAATAACAGTCGGTGGGTTCGAGGTACCGTCTTTCAAAAGCGGTCGCTTCGCCGTCACAAGAGCGGCTAAGATACTCTGCTAAACACACTGAATATCCGGAAGTTAGGTGACTGGTGTCTGCTGTCGTCTGCTATTTGGTCGCTGGTCACCTGAAAGAAGACGCTAGTTTAGGGGTAGTCGTGTCATCGGCGCGGCCATAACACCGTGTCCCGAAATGACTTCGGCTAGCCGAGCAGACAAGCAGGCGGCTTGGCGTAATATTGAAGACATCTCAGAATCATCAAAAAAGCTATCGTCTGTGTCGCAGCTCCATATTTTGACGTTGCCTTTTCGCGTCTTGAACAATTCTGATAAACGGTCGATAAGCAAATGATCTGTAAGTATTGATGAGAGCCGAAGCGCTAGTAGCATAGTGATCGCTGGGAAGTTTATGGGAATAGGCAAAGGAAAGAGACGGAGGCTAATTGCACTGTTTTTAGGACTCAGGCGGTGACGTTTGGAGTTGACCGTTGGACCGTTGTTAAAGTGGTATCGTGAGGAGTTTAGTTAGAGCGGTCGCCGGCACCGGATGGGCAACGAGGAAATGACTAGTGCGAAACAGCAACAGAAAAGTCTTGACCATACAATAAACAATTTATTGTGAGCTTTCGATGAAACGTTAGTTTTTTTGCTTAGCGAATTTAAAGCACAGTAACTTGAAGTTTCATACCTTCTGGTTCATAAAGACAGCGAGTGTCGAGGCTGGATCAGACGTTTTATGTGATTTTCTTAATTTCTTAAAAGCGTTTCTTTGTTGTTTCTATTTAGTTATTTCATAATAGATTGTATCTATCAAACAGGAATACTTTTTATCTTTAAAAAATTATGCGCATTAGCCAGTTTATATTTGTAGTGATAAGTAATTATCATGGCCATACACAGAGACAACCGTTCAAGAAGAACAGTCTGTAACCTGCTTATTGAACTTATACGTGACTAAATCGTGGTCAGCCCATCGCTGATTAATTCCAGTGAATCTCAATTAAATTAGCTATCTAGTTCACTTCTGAAAGGAGCATTATCTATTTGCCGTATTAGAAAATCGTCTTTTTTTGACTTCGTCAGTAAGGTGTCCTTTCGCTCTTACTCCCTGAAACATCATACATGCTTTTTTGTACTTCCTTATCGTTTCCAGGTCTTTTCAAATACCTTTCCTGATTGCAGCAGTTCCAGCTGACCCCTCCTTTCTCGCTTTGGCATTTGCCCTATTTTCCACCGACTTCAATGCACGAAACTCAAATCGAACGGGATGGCCCCGAAAATTTCAAACGAAAACCATTGACTATGCTCGAGCAGTCTGCTGTAGACGTGGCATGACCGGTCGCCAGGTTACGGCATCAGGGATGCAGAGAGAGTATTTGTAAGAAAGCGGGAGAGTACGAAGGAAAAAAGAAATAAGCAGAAAAGAATGCGAAGGAGAAAGCGCGCGATAGTTCGGACGACTGGCACGTGGCAGCGAGGTCCCGCAACGTGCTCAACTTCGTTCCCGGTGTTTTTCTTCGTTCCAAGTCAATGGCATTCCTTTCCAGGTGAATGATGATATTAAAATGCTTTGGTAAAAAATCGATTCGTCAGGCGATCTAGGTCGGGTGCCGCGCACCAACCGTATGGCTGGCGGTGTCAACTGTGCTGAGAAAGAAACTAGCGGCTGAAAAGCAAAAAAAAAACCAGATAGCCGCAAGAGCACAAAAACAAGGGAACCCGGCAGAGCAGAGATTCAAGAGAAACTGCGCCCGGCGTATGTTGTTCCGACGAAACTAGCAGGTATTGAGACACTGGTGATATTTTTGTCATTTATCATTACGCTCTCTACTAATTTTATTCAAATCTAGAATATGGGTGATAGCCAAAATACAGTTAATAGTGAATAAAATAACACAGACAAAAATAGTTTAAGGTCACATTTATCGATGGTAAGGTTGCAACAACCGTTATTATAGTTAGGACTTTGTGTTGCCAGCGAGACGACGACGTAACGGAAATATCGAAAAGTGGTAATTTTACAATGTAGCGCCGAATAGTTGGTAGATTTTAGTAGTGATGCAGTTGCGGGGAATGATTCTGCGTAGAGCGTATACATTGTATGGAGTTCATGATGAGTTCCCAAACAATGCTGAATTGCTATAAGATACAAGACAACATACGCTTTAGTATGTATGCAGACACTTTCGTTTTGTTCTTATTGAGTTAATGACAATATTCTGTTAGTTTCTGTGTCCTCGGTTCGACACGTGAATTTCAGATATTTGAATGATGCAAGTTACGATGAAAGGTAATGGTTTGTCAACAGTTTATAAGCATATCATTAAATAATGTGATTTAAAAAATCTCATCGTCAGTTCTAGCTGGACGGCACCCTTTCGATTTTTAGTCCCGCTTCTCCTTTTCCAGTTCGCGTTTTCCTATTGGATTTCATGAGATCATCGTGTTCGCGGATCTCACATCGTTCGTTCGACCACCTGCTGCGTGCCTAGAGCGATTTCGGTTGAATCGGCGTCACCATAAAAATCGTGAAGTGCACTCAGAGTAGTGAAAAACTGAACAGGATTCCAGACTAGAGTAAATCCCACGCTAAAGGCTTACTTTGCGTGGAGCAGGAACATCTACGTGGAAATTTGCAAACTTGCATTGAAATGAGTCATAGTTACAGATAATCACCTTGCAGCTGTTGTTTAGGTAAAGTCGTGTCCATGATGGTGATTTGAAACGTTAACTGATCGTTGCCGCAAAAATTGCGCAGATGGATTTGGTTTGTTAATGTCGTACACTTACTCCGTACATTGCTTGTGCGGCTTAGAACATGTGTAGGGCTGCCTGCATAGGGATAATACTAAGTTCATTCGCTTTTAGAATTGCTACTACATGAAGCGCATCTCCATGTTCATTGAGCAGAGCAAATGTAAATAATCGGGGAGGAGGCGCACAATAATCAATGTAGAAATACCAAATGTAACCAAGGTCACAGCGCGACACTAGTGGCAGTGGTGGTTCTGAAAAGTCTGATATGGCCATTCGTAATGGCCAGCTTTTCCATTGAATGTGCTGACCCAAAACCATTTGTCGTCATCGACACTGAAAATGAAGGTGAATGTCGCAATGAACAAGTTTAATCCAGTAGTCGTGCTTGTTGAGCATTCTTTGTAACATATCATTGTAAGCCCGGTTTACCCTATTCCTCTTTCTGCCGTGCTCTCTTCGAAACGCATCGTTAAGTCGGTAGCCTTCGAGCAAGCCGCCTACCTGCAGGTGAATTAATGACTTTCGTATAGGCTTGATAAACCGTAAAAACTACTTGTAAATTCTGCATTTAGCGATGTTAATCTATATTTAAGTTAAATTATCAGGTACTAGCTGAGGTGCTGGGAATTTGGATATATGTTAAATTTCGCGCCACTAGCAGACGATATTTAGTATATTTACATCAATTATTTGGCAATTTGCGACTATAAACTGTTTGAATGCCATCACGGAATGATTAGTTCAGAGACAAAAATACCGTCTAATGTTTAAAATTGGCGTTTAGCGATTAAACGTCTTGAAGATGTAAGTGCTGGTCGAGTCCATCAAAGATTAATGGAAAAATTCCAAAGAAATAACAATTCCTGAAAATCCCCCAATTTCCGTTCTTTAATTGAATGCACGAGTAATTTCGTCGGTGGCTTCTTCGCCCAGACGCGGCACTAATCTTCTTTAGATGCCATCAGCGCTTACCCTTAAGTAATGGAAACTTAACCACTGAACATTTACTCTGAGCATTGAGGATAATTTTGCTTCTAGACGCATTACTTTCTAACAACGCTCCTTATAGTCGTAGATAATCAAGGACTCGATGGAAATATCGTCTCCTAATGGCGCTCTATTTAGGGGTCATTCAAAATTTTCGACCTGCTAAATAGCTATGGACGACTTAACGGAACACGAAATCGCTAACTACACCACAGGCGTTAGCCGCCAAATGCTGGCCCATTTGTAATGGTAAGGTAATCACAAAGTACACTAGTTTGAATACGATTTCAAGCAATAGTACGAGGCCCTATTGAGACAACTGGAGGAAGAGGAGATTGCAGCGAAGAATAAGAGTTGTCAGCTTAGATAGAAATTGGTTTGAAAAGATTTTTGTATTGTTTACTATATCATAGGCAAGGATACACTACGTTTAAAAAAGTTCCAATGAAGACAGAGCATAGTGCCCGTATATCTGGGCACAGAATATACTGACTAACAAATCTGTTTGTTATATATATATATATACATACACAAGACGTCTTGTCTATATTGTTTATTGAGACTGACGTAAAATGATTTTCGACAAAACTAACTAAATCCGAAACCTTTGCATTCTCTACTCTAGCCTATCTGACTCTTACTTTGTAACTAATTTTCCTCGAGAGAAAAGTGGTAGGTTCAATGGCGATCAGGTGGAAACTGAAAATAACCGCGGTGCCGAGATTCTGGATACCAGCCATTCTTAGTAAGGCCTGACCTCATTCTTAAACTTTACTTGATGATTAAAATCCTCCTCCGGTCACCACTATATCCAATGCCCTCTGTTCAGCTTCAAGCCGAAATGAGACAGCTGTCGCCACAACGTTCCCTCGACGAACGCTCGACCCTGACCTCGCAGTCGACGATAAGCGTTAGCAAATTTAACTTTTTTGAAGCGAACTCTGAAAACGTCGAGTTTGAGATACTGTTAAGAAAAACATTACATCGACAGTTTTTTCAGTGTTTCTAGAGTTGTCTTTGTTTAACACAAACTCTAGTACACGGCGGTCGCGATTCTCTCTCTTCTCTGAGCCTATTGTTTCTTATAGTGCTGTCAGTGGAAAATCAAACTTATTCCGAAAGAGTGTAGAGTACATTTAATGGTGTTTTGTCTACGCAGATCGTTTTCGCGTACGCGGTAAGTAAATAATGACTATTTGTGGCAGTAGTGACCGGCTGACGCAAATTAGTTAGCATTTATTAGAATACTGCGTTATTCCGTCAGCAGGACATCGTCTAATTTGCCTTAAATCGCTATCCCATTGAATGATAAAAATCTATAGCCTGACCTCACGCCTTCGTGAAGCCTGACGATAATAAGGGAAATCAGACTAAAGAAACGATTTCAATACATTCTGCCAATGCGTCTTTTTACTAAGCCAATAAAAACACATGCTTGACTCATTTTTACTAATGCGACGAAGATACAAATCGTAATGTCAACTATAGTTGTACTACGAGTATCTTACTTCGCAGTATAACACATGCCGCAAATATTAGATGCCGCCAAACGCTTACTTGATAATGGAACGAACTTGACATGACAATAATTACATTACCTGTCTTTTTCTACTCAGAGCTCATGATAGCTATAGATGACACGATAATTTTATAATTTGCATATTTGTATATACATTTTGTATCCTTTCACCAGCATCGATTTTGTCTGTCTGTCTGTTGGAGGTAAGCAGGGCAGTCTGAGCATGTTATATGCAAACATAACTGAGTAACTATTCGTATAGTCTCGCCTAGAGCTGATGTGAATCATCTTGCAACACGAATTCACTAATGACGAGACGACGATCGGGGCATTTCGACAACTCAGATATCCCAAATACGGGCTGTTGTTGCTTGTAGGGATCGATTTCGTGCCTCTTATAAATGCACATCTGTACAGTCGCATATACGTAGATTAAATTGTATATATATGCGATTATATGGTTGCACATATAGAGAAAATAGTGGTTCAAAGGACGAATTACCTCAGCCCATACTTACTACAAGAGGCTTCACGGCTATTTCTGTCACAGTTCTCCTTTCCACGCACCAGATACCGATATATATATATATATGGAAGTAATGCAGAGATAGAAATTGCATAAGATATTTGCATGCAGAGTCTGCTGTATGTGCCGCTCTGAAAGACCAACCTAAGCACATCATGAGTGAACTGGACATGAGTGAAGCGCCCAGTAAGCTGAAATTTCGACCCAAATAATAGAAAGAATTACTGAATGGCAACCGAACTAAAGGTATTGTGCTAGTGAATCCTTTGGCTTATTATCGCAACAATGACATTTAAACAAATATATTTATAAGCTGTGTATTCCTTTCGACCGCAGAAGACGTACAATTCGTTCTGGTTCCGAACATTGTGTGCTTTATTTTTAGTTTCAAAATAATCGATTGTTTGTTTTGATTTTTTTTTTTTTAAATAAAAAATAGCCGATAAAAAATGCCGTTTTTCGTGTGCGAATTGAACTAACGCAATAATTGAATAAAGCTGTCTGGAGGTCCAATGTTTACGACGGTACCTTACATCGCAAGACATGCTGCACTTTCGAAGATCTTCTTGTGCACTATCATTGCTGTGGCATTTTCAGGAAGCCTAACATTGGAACTTATACAGCTAAGATATTGAAAGGATCAGCTGCTGCAAAGATAAACGGTTGAACATAATTTGCCTCATTTTCAACTTCTGAAAAGACCTGCGAGCCTATCACTTGGATGACTTAATATTTAGAACACCGAGACAGGCAATGACGGTTTTAATGTGATAAATTGCTATCACTTACCAAAAATCGAAATTGACATATTATTTCATGTATGTACCGTTAGGGGGTTACTAGCATATTAAGGAGTTCTTTTTTCGAAACCACTCGTACCAAGCGCGCCCAGTTGTCAATAGGTCAACAATGAATATCATGTATTATATACATTAAGCTGATTCTCTGATCTTTTTTACTTAGTGAACTCCAAGCAGCTTTCCGTGCAGGACCTTCTTACTTTTGCAAAATACATCTACGCGTAGATTTCAGACTTTGATTCGATAGAGAAACCGAATTTCCTCCGTCATCAAAAAGATCAACATGAACGGGACTATTTAGCTTCTATTGTATTCTAACATGGGACATTGATGGCATGGTCTGACTTTGGTCGCTGGTGCTAGGAGCCCTTTCAGCCTGATGGTTTGACGACAACGAGCTGGCATAAAGCAATATCCGTTCCCCATCTTTTAGGGCGGTTCCCCAATTAACAGCTGAACAAGTCTCGAATGTAGCGGAAAAAGAACAGAGGCATAATGAACCATGAAGGAGTATAATTAACCACTTCTTCCTAATTGCTAACTTTGAGTCTACGTGTGTATGTGTGCGTTGTATGTATTTATTATCTTCCAGTAGATAACATGCGGGAAGATTACAGAAGAATAAACGATACAGAACGACCCTGGGCGTAGCGGATCCAAGAGTTAGAAAGCATAGATTCAGATTAAATGGAAGTTTTAAAGTTTATCCTGCGACAGACTGACTTTCGATGATAGTACGACATGTGAATATACAAGAGAATATTTTCCGTAGCAATGAGGAAGTTATATAGCGCCGTAAAATATTCGTCTAATCTTGAGCATTCGTTACCATTAAAGTGGAAATGATGATTAATGATTACTTTCATTAATACTAGACGTGGCAGTGTAATATATGTTTCAACTGATATGCTGGACATTGATGAAAACGTTCAACCCTATGTGGTCCTAGGGCCTAAATGTGTTTGTTTGAAGGGAAATTTACTGTAGAATACTTGTTTACGTACTATGAAGGTTATATAGAAGAAATACTTTTAATAGATGTACTTGCTCATTCGGGAGGTGTTCTGCCCCGCCTGTTGTTATCGTTAAAGTTTTAGACCGTGTGCATTCAAAATCTGCTTCGTTTTTTTTTCAAATCCTGCCCCGCCTTATGCCCCACTACGAACACTAGGTATTTTGAACACGATGTCGTCTACTGTGCAGTGTGACCACACACTTAGCATTAATAGCTACTCATCGCAACCTTTGCTTGGGTAGGGCTACTAAAAACCCATCTCACCACTTCGTTTCTTTTCGCCCAAAATATTGTATCTAGGTTAAAAGACACCCGCCACGGACAGCACTGATCGCATGGAACTTATTGGAAATTCATTGCCACACTATGCAACCCGCGCGTACAAAGGTATAGCGAGATACACAGTAACAAAACAGCGGTGGACTGGCCAGTATGCAAGTAAATGTACTTGAATGAGTAGGCGTTTACTTCACTTGGGTACTCGAAACATCTCTAGCAAAACCAAAATGACAATGACCCCAACCATTCGCATGGGTTATCCAGCACAGCATGGAGGCAGTCGTGGGGTTACTTGCCCCACACTCGCCTAGAGCTCTGCCGTCTGACAGACCGGGCAGCGCGCAGCGACACGCGGTTAGAAAAATCTGCAAGACGAATTGCTGAATGAATACGTTTAGATTTAGCTGACCATGAATTATGCACCAATGGCACTCGCATCGGAACTTTGTGATCGAAGAGTAACAGAAATATCTATGCACGCGAAAGCCAATTGAGGTTATAAAGTCGGAAGGCAAATGTCGGAAAGAATGGCGGAATTTTTAAATGTGAATTTTTATCTCTGAAAATCAACGATAACAGACAAGCGAGTTTTCAAATGAAATGTTTTTAACCACGGACATCTCAGATCTTAGCACACTTTCATTCCTTAGGGATTCAATTGTTTTTATCTTTTTTGTATTTAGCAAGTCGTACTTATTCTTTAACCCTAACCCCCTCAATCAAAATTATCATTGTCAGATAAACCAATATCATATATGCGGTTATAGCTCATTCGAAGACACGCGGTCGAATATTTATCGATTTTCAGTGTATTATATGCAATTCTTATGCTTGTTTTTCATTTACTTTTTCAGGCGCATGTGACTTACTATGGATGCTAATGAAAGTATGGTCCTTGGCGGAGTAACAATCTTCCTTTCAAATATATACTTTAAAAGGAAAAATATATAGGTGTATACTTGTCTTATTTGGTTTTCATATTGTCCTACATTGTAGTACGATGTCATGTCACTACCTGAAGAAAGGATGAGCGTGACCTTATCTGTGGGAAACCACAAGAACGATTGCCTATTCGAACGTTTGCAAACAGCGGTTTAAGGGCTTCTCTATCCAAACATCTAAAACGGTACTAAACCGGCTTCGCAATTAAAATAAAGCCAGCCGTCAGTTTTTGTAGGACTTTAAAGGGTATCCTACGAAGGGTCATTGTGGTATAAAGGAACAGGCGGTTGACCCTTAGCTCTGCTAACCTCTCAGGTTAATTATGGTGCCTTCGTCTCGTAGGATTTCTCGGTAACGACGCCACGTGGCAATCCGGTAATCCATTGGAGCATTGTTGAATAGACGCCAAAACCTGCCGTGTCTGGCCATGTTTGCTCAGGTGTCTGACAAAAATTGCTGTGATGTATACTTAACCGTAAATAAATAAGATGCTATCTACTTTTTTAGAATAATTATTCTTAAGCGCTAAATATACGATGACAGGGAGTGAACTTTAACTGATTAGATACAGGCATATTACGATGAGCTTTATTTTGTAGTTCTGTACGGAACTTCGAAATAGAACACGACATCTGGTCGAATTGAACAAACCTCCTATATATAATCCCGTCGATGGCATAGGAGACAGTTATTTTCGAACTATTAGAAACTAAGTTTGCAGTTTGAATAGTAATAAAGTTCGCGGAACGAGTCTGAATATGTCAGTGCTAGAAGATCGAGAGCTAAGTGTTTCGCGCTTAAGCTTAATGTGCAGCACGCGGTATGAAGCGTTCCTGTCGGAGTGCCGCGTGAGTCTTTATCTCAGATATTTTGTTACTTTGTCGGTTGATGCGTCGACTCGTTTTTAAAAGTTTAGCGGGTTAGGCGAAATATATTTTCCATAGTCTTGATTCACGTCTGAAGCAGCAGCGCTTAACGATAGAATATCTAAAATATCTATTTACGTGCTTGGCTTTCAAATATTCTTAAAGTTTAGCAGGTTAAATATTAGTCGTTATTGACACATCTCGAACGCATTGGTGGACCTAGTCATATGACCTTGTAAACTTAGCGTCGAGGTACTGCCTGTTAAGCAGCTCCGTCACTATCATACTGAAAAACGTATGTTTTATTTAACTCGCTTTGACAACCTGTGAAATCTAGAAGTGTTTGCAAAAAACTTTCTGTATATTTTTCAAATAAGATCTAAGATCTCAAAGAACACTCAAAGTTTGTCATATACAATAGAATACTGACAATACAATAGCGTTTATAATTCAGCCACTGTCTAAATGAAATACTGCACCATTTACTAGCGTATAAAATATTCTAATTTCGGCAGCAGGAAAAGCTGCTTTATGGGCTCGTGTACAACGCATTCATTTGGACAAGCATTTCTATGGCTTTGATCTGGACACATATTAATGTGTTTTCTCAGATTAAACTACATATACAGGATATGCATCTGAGAACTACAAGGATGATACTGAGTGTTACATAGAGGAGAATATCTTTGCAATCAAAAGTCTTCGTTATCTAATTGTACTTGCGGTGTAATCTTCTTCATTCAGACGGATGCAGCCAACGAGCTCTAACATCTCACTAATCGAAGACTTGATCCTAGATAGGGTTAGTCACCAAAGTCCTAATGGGACCGAATAAGAAAGGATTCAACCGTTGAATTGGCCAAACTTTGCCGGAACAGTGTCGATTCTAGATAAAATTATGTACGCAATCCATATACGTCTGTATTTGAAGTGCTAAACAAACCGTTCAGGAACTACGTCAGTTGTTGATTGTCACAGATACTTTACGGTATCTTCACTACATGGACAATTGAGTTCAACGGAATTTACCTATGAGAGGTTTCAGCATTTACAGAAAAGGAGACGAATTTGTCTTGAGAACCTGAAAAGAGCTAGAGCCCCACCCTAAACCTGTCGAAAGACTATAGGATTTCTTAGAACCTGTGCATCATTCGCCCCTTAAACGTGTACTTCCTAAATGCCGTCTGCGAGATACTCTTCTCTAGGCCATAGATATTACAATACACGAAAGTAACACTTATTTTCAATGGGCACTGTCTACGTGATGTAGACGATGTCGGATAATGTAATAAGTTTAATTGGATTCAAGGGACTTTTCCAGCATATGTTGAATATCTAGAAATTCGAATATATTTGAAATAAGTAGACAAAAGCAAAAATAGAGCTACAATACAAAATGGGCTGAAAACGAATTTTTTTTTTGTTATTTTAAGCCATCGAAGTTAGTTAATCTATTACGTAATAACTACGTAGACGCAATATATGTATATTACATTTTTAACTAGAATCGAGAAGTTTTCCAGCATATCGTCAACAATCAAATCACATAGAAAGCTATATAAACAGGCAGACATTTATAGCTCATGGGCAAAGTATGCCAGAGCTACGCTTACCTTCTCACTATCAAAATGCGCTAACGCCATATGCCCGTATCCGCACACGCTTCACTCGGTGAAAAACGTGCGTGCGTGCATTTGCATAGCGCGAACAAGGTTGTAGGGGGGCTAAAGCTTTGCTTTCAAACCTGTTTTTCAGTGTACCCTCTTTTCATGCATACAACGAGCGCAAGAAGTTCGAAGAAACTCCTAACAAATGCATCCACATTCAGAACCTTTTTGGTGAATGGTCATTCATTTCGTAACTCAGTACGGTTTATTTTGACATTGTCTGTTGGTTGGGGTATGGTCTTGAATAGACATTTCATTGGGCCAACAATCGGAAAATCTCGACACCGGACTTGCACGAAGGTAGATATCAGCGTAGATAAAACCGAGTGTCAATTAAAGCGTGTTTACAAGGCTTATCGGGCCAATCCTTATGCAAGCGTGTTTCTGCGGGGGTAGGCTTCCATCTAATCATTCTAATTAATGTCAGTTCCACATTGGCTGATGAATTAATAGGGCAGGTTTTATTTTATTGATAGTGGCTGTAAACTGCTCGTCCTTTTATAAGTTGGTTATGTTCAGAGCTGTCATGGCGTCTTTTTTACTGGTCACTATGCATCCGATTCGAACTGGAGCAACTAGAATATCGTTAATACTATCCTCTATAACACTGTGTGCTAAAGCTTTGGTTTATTTATTTACCAATCTACCATACAGACTATGTGTCTGAGTTAAATAAATTATGACGAAATAAATCGACAATGTATAGGTGATAAACAAACGACAGCCCCTTGTACGTTTACGGTTGTCATTTTCAGTCAAAATTTCATTGTTATTTGCTTGAAAGGTCAGTTATCGACAAAGGTTTTCTTAGGTTGGCTATGGAAGTCGAACCTGCTTGTAAACGGCACCACTTTTTCAACCAACGGTCAATCAAACGACAGTGTAGAATAATGATGCCAAGCTAGAGTATTGTGCGGTTTCTGTGTGGTGTCGTCGATCATACGTGATATATACCGTTGCGATCCAAAACAAATGGAACCGATTTGTGTGGCTGATTCATCCTAGATAAAGTTAAGGATACCATTTGTCTGCAAAACCTCTACTTAAAAGCACGAAATGGCGTCACGGGATCACAGCGCCCTATAACATCGCAGCATAACGAAACGTAAAACGTGAGTCACATTGGGCTTGTGCTAAATGGCGTCATGGAAAGAGAGCTTCTTGAAAAGCACTCGGAAAGAATAGGAAATCTTTGCATATTTACCGTTGCAATTGTAGATCCAACCTAGTGCCCAGTATCTGAAGAGCGGCTAAGTGGGGGAATGCTAAGTGAACGACCCCCAGCTGGCACTCGACGAGTATCTCAAGTGATCGTGATTGATTTCCTTCGAGGAGTAGACTTTCAATCTAGTTTATGCTGAGGGTAAAGCAGTTCATGCCAAAGCAAGATTCAATTAGTGATAAATCTCGATTGACTTCCTGAAGCCTCCGTTCGGTAAACGTGGAAAGAAAAGGATAGTCATCGAGATAAACCCGTGAGATATTAGGCTCTCGTTTAGGTCATTGCTGAAGAATTTTAAAAGGAGAGGGTTAGACAACGTGCTCTGGAAGATACCAGAGAGCTGTGCAGAAGCTTGAACGCACATTTTAAGCACTCTGCAATACTTAAACTTGCGAAGCGAAGACTATTTGCGATGGACAGAATTAAACGCTTTTTGAATGTCCATAGATTCAAATAAACGCCGCCACCGCCCTCGCGCGTAGGACTGGCGCGCCAAGATGACCAGTTTCCTAAGTGTCATTAGTTCAGTATTTTCGATACATATAAGCTAAACGCAGCACTTAATTTTTTTTTTCAGGTACTTTCGAAATAAAGAAAATAAGCAAAAAATTGGCCGTTTATTTCAAGAGTTCGCTTCATGTAAACTGGGACTGTGACTAAGGTGTTAAGAGCGTTCGGGAGACAACGCAGGATTGCGAAGACAGATTGAAATTGCACGGCGTACCTTATAAGCGCGATAGAGGCAATATAATTTGTTGAAAGCAATCATCATAACCCTTTGTTCAAAGATCAACGCTTTTCTTTTTCATTTTCACAACACTGAACGATCGTTTGTGATCTACGTTTGGCAGAAGGAACGGGGGGTTACACACAAATGAAGGTTCATAGCAGTCTAATACAGTCCCGGGTTTTTTAGTGAGACTGAGTAAATCCATGTGTTGAGTATTTTGCGATTATTTATATGGACCATCAAGCACACATTAAATTTTGTATGAAAACTAAAATCTACTGCACAGACACTCTACGGATACGGCAGAATACCTATGGAAACAAGGAACTAAATATAGCCCAAGTAAACAGGTGGTTAAAGCGTTTCGAAGACGAAGAGAAATCTAAGGAGGACGATCCTTAGCCCTTAAACAAGAACTTAGATATTTTTCATTGTTTTATTTCATCTTCGGGGATTCATTCACCATAAAATCATGTCGTCTAGCTCTACAATCAACAAGGATTCGCGTATCTTTCAGTTACAAAAGACCAAAACTATGGTTCAACAAATCCTGAATCTTCCATTACCACAATGCGTTGGTCTACAGTTTGCTAACCGTATAGCAGTTTTGGTAAGAAACAGAAATGTGCCTGTTATCCTGATTCACTTACTTACCGAATCTACCCTTTCGATTTTTCTCTATCCTCAAAACAAAGGAAAGTTTTGAAGTGGAAGCGTTTCGACGCGACAGAAAAGGTAAAAGAGAAATCGTTGAGTAAACTGAAGGTTATTCCGATCAAAAGAACCTATGATAACCTAAATGTGCTGCATCCGAAGGGGAACTCTTCGGATGCAGCACATTTAGGTTTCATAATTGTCTAATAGGCCTATCATAATTGTGAATGCCTTAATATCATCTTGTGTAAATTCACTTCTGGCTGGTATTTAGTATAGTATGAGCAAAAAGTATTGAAGGCAATTGCAATTAGGGGATGATCGCCCTAACTACTATTTCTTTGTGTATTCTTCTTTATATATCTCTTCTTAAACAATGATCACACCTTCTTTTTCAACCTATTTAATTCCACCGCTTGTGCTTTTGGATCTACCCGAAGATTTCCTAGCAATCTTTTGTAAAGAAGACATTGAGGATTTCAGGCTGTAACTCGACAAAAGGTAACTGGGAAGTCTATCGTCCTTAAAGAGGCAGATATCATATCAGGAAGAAATTTTTAAATGACAAATTCGGGTAAACAACGACACGTGGCCATATATAGTTGAAAACTGTCGTAAAGGGACAAGTTTTGTTGTACAAAATTATCTAGGACGCTCATTTTTCTAATAGTAAGTGACGATACGATTGATTTTTATGTACTGCTTTCTTCAGTTCAAAAAGCCCATGCCATAAACATACTAAGAATGCAATTATGCGCCATTGGGTAGCGCGCTCGACGTCATGGCCTCGGCTGAAAACCATTAGTTGATTTCGAAAGCCAAGTAACCGAGACTACCCATCTGTTTCTACTATTCAAAAACAGACTGGCCATAAGCGGATACATTGTGACCTTATAGAATAATGAGAAATGAACAATGCTTAAGTGTATTTTTTAAACGTAAAAAAGATAACCTTCAAACCCAAATTTGAGAATATGCAAACATAAAAAGTTGACGTAGATTTTCCCTTTGCGGAATCCGTACGTATTAGCGCCTTAAAAAACTATCCATATAGTATGCCATATTCGCGGAAATTTTGCGATTACCGTACGTATATCGTAACAGCGAATAGGCAGATTGGGTGTGAGAGGTTTGGTTGCTTTAGGTGTTCGTTGGACCCGCATGCAAAAACACGATATGTAGCCTTTTCCGTCAGCATACACAGTGTTAGTATGATATGATAAAAATTAGAATTAAGAATTCGCTTTTGTCGGTAGCTTAGCTGTGCAAGCGATAATGAAGCAAGCAAAAGATTATCTGAGGATGATGTGCCAGAATCGTGGTTTTGCTTGACGTATCGCCAAGTCTCAGCACGTCACGTCTTAAATTCACATCTAGCAAATAGATCTAAAAGACGTAAGGCAGCTACAGGTCTCGTTTGAATATCGTGTTCAGGTGGCTTCTTGAAACTGCTTGGCCAATAGCTTCCTGCAGGTAATCGCCATCTAGCACTTGGAGAGGAAATCGATTGAAGATGCAAGCGGTGATTGGCTTGTCGAGTTAATTAAGAAGGATTTCTGCCCGTATCGAGCGATGAAACTTCTGCCTTCCAAATGAACGACTCTTAATAGGAGGTGGACCACATCTAAAAGATGTTGACACGTACAAAAAATCTTAACTCAAATAGTTACAATATAACTGTTGATTGTGGGGCAAAGTAGCACCTAAAAAGGTGTGCAGCAGTACTCGTCGAAGTAGCGCAATTTTAAAACGAAAGCAAGTTGTACGGGTATCTCCATACACACTGTAGTCAAAACTTCTATGAACTTATTGACTAACTTATATAGACAGCAACTATTATTTATATAAACAACAAGTTACACCGTCGATTTAGGGTTAAAGAAAAAGGGCTATTTCGCTTACATAAGGTGCTTTTGCTGATTTGCTTTTTTTCTTATATTACTTTTTTTTTGCTTAATAACGAGAATAATGAAGCTCATGGAAAAAGCATAATTTATCGACTAACTTTAGGCGAATTAGTACAAACTAGGCTTGTTTGCAAATGCTATCACTATCAGGATACGAATTTTCCTGTAATTTTAAAAATTTCACATGTTAATCTAACGACTTATATAAGTGTTTTAAGCATTTTGTTTGATTGTTTATAAATTCGTGTAATCACCACAGTGGCCTCACTATGGCTGTACTAATTATAATCTTTTCTATTATTAATCACTGCATACTCAAGTGTTCATCTGTTTCAGTAAACGTGTAAGCTTCAGTAAGTGCTGGTAAAAGTAGTTTTCTAAAAATGTATTTTTTTGCATAGGCCAAGAAATCGTGCTGTAATGGTTTTTTCCAAAGCAATAAATCTCGAAATTAGTCAAGCAAAGCCACACGTGCATTTTCTGTGACAGATGGCCAGCAAGCAAATTTTCTAAATCAAGTGAGTAAAATAGGTAGACACTTCGGTAAGCGTGAAAGGTACTTTTGAGTACGCTTGTACGTATGCTAAATACACTTATGGCTGAAATTCGGCCAAATTAGCCAGACAATATCAATTTCAGAGAAAAAGTGAACTTAGAAATGAAGAAACCTATCGAGTGAGGTATATTTCACGTATATTTTTTATGGAGAGTATAAGTTCTTATTAGTGCTGGTGTTTAAGATATATATAGCTACAACGGCAAATGCAATTCCAGCTTACAGATAAACTTTTGTTCGAACATTTGTCTTCATAAGTCTGTCTGTTTTAGTAGCTTTGTATATATCGTTCAATTTCTAATTAGCATCAGAGTTTGCCACTGATCTCATGGACTAAATGCCTTGAACTGTATCTACAGACATGATTCATTTGAATGACGCAGCAGTAACGTGCTCGCTCGGAGACATGTGGTGGTCAGAGTTCAGAAGCGACGCTTGATTTCATGCCAGCTGATCGGACGATACGTAACAATCACGTATCGTACGCAAATGTTGAAACATTTGGCAAGATCTATTGCGGTCTGATTCTATTGAAGACTTGTTTTTTCTTTTTTTAGGAACCCATAAGTATCCATTGTGTACAACATGAGCATTTTTTCCAGCGGTAAACGTGGAATCAGTAGATGCACAACGTATTCCAATAGATCAACACGTAGTAATGAAAATATGTAGAAATTATATATGCATTGTTGCAAGTTAATGATGGACATATTCAAGTTAAGAAGAAATTGTATACGACACGTACATCTATACAAATACAAACAAACATTTCAGCTATTAGCAGTCAGTAGAGTAATGGTCTCCGGGTCAGAAAATCTTCACTGAAAAGAAAGATTTCTTAACGTCTTAGAGCTGTACGTGGTTCGCTAACTGTTTATGTGGGGCGCAACAAAAGCCGATTTAGAGGTGGGACATGGCTTAGCTGTTGAGGGAACTAATTTGAAGCAAATAAAGTAAGCTTATAATCGATACGGGAGCTGCTTTGAGTGGAAAGCCGATTTCCAGTGAAGACGTGGCTAGTAATTGTTCACCTACGTCTTACGTAACTGCGAGTGCACCTTTTGCCTAATCCGCTGTTCTCATTTCTTCTCGGCCATTCAGTTAGAGAGAAAAAAATGTATTCAAAGGTAAATTGAATTGTATTCGTCTCATCCAGTTATCTAACGATTAGAACCGTGGAACGAAGTAGATTAGCTTTCCTCACCTAAAATGTCTTATTCAACACCTGTACTTCCTTCCCCCCTCCACCTGAATACAACATAATACAGTTGGAAGACAGCATCGAGAGGTATCGTCTATGAATCATATGATACATTTTTAAAAGAAGGACCAATAACAAAGCTGATACTTCGGCATGCCACTACATTGATCGTAAACTAGGCTGCCGAAACCGAAGGTTAGCTTCTTTCATCGTGAACGCGGGTTGAAAGAAAAGTGTATACAAATATACATTGTACATTCGCAAGGCCACAAACAAACAATAGCGGTAACATATGAGGAGCGTCTTTATAGCTTCCGTATAATATGGACATATGATAATAAGGACACGGTTCCATTGTTGTATAACTGTCATGTTTGATTAGTCCTGAATCGGTGCCCAGACCAACTCGAAGCTCGTAAACGCTTCTAGCTTCGAGGTTTATTCTCACAATGAGTCTACATGGGGACGATCGATGGCTATTGCTGGGTCGTTCTGGTAAACAACGACAAAAGTTCGATCGTATTGCCCTATGTAACAGTTTCTTAATTCTCACACCGGACGCAAAATACGTTATTACAGAAACCTGTTTATAGCAAAGCTACTGCATCGATTTAGCGATAAAAAGGCACATTATACTTCATTGCGAAATGCGCCATGATCGTGGCTGCGCACCGTCGAAACACTCGTCGCATAGGCATGCACCTTCACTGACTCTACCGGGTCAAGTTTACGAAACGTTTTACAGTACGGCTCACCAAAATTGACACCAATATTGCTTGACCGAATCTTTTTCCCACGCGTATAGCAAGCGTTAAGGCCACGGGCCTTCAGCTAGTGCACGATGAGCACAGCTAAACCATGCTCATAGAATCCCAAATATAGTAGTCGTCCTTAGAGGCGAGCTGCACTCATTTATATAGGAAATCCTACGTAAAATAGTTATGTGGACAATTATCGTTCGTTCAGCTAGATCATAATGCGTCACTTGACGCACTCTTTGACTTGATGCTCCCTTAATATTATCATAAAGACGCCATTATCGACTATATTATATATCTATTACTTATTTCGAAACAAAACCTCGACTGTATCCGCAATGCGCAAACTAATCATAAAGTAAATTTACAAAAAATATTTTAGCTCAATAAATGATTATAGAATCAACTAGCTAAACGTACCCTGTGGCTAGCGTAGATAAGAGAACTTTAACTTACTATATTACCCTTTCCACTAAGCACTCGTAGTGTTTTGCTGCAGCCGTTGAATGGCGTGTAAAGACACTGAACGAATTTTTCGCATAATAGTACAATCTAAACGGCAGTAATATAACAAATAATATGGAGACGATTTAGAAAGCACTGAAGCCCCTATATACGATAGCAACAAGCAGTGTAACATTTAATGATCCTTGCGTTTAGGTTACAGTTTTAAGGTAAAAAAAAAAACGTCATATTAGCAGTTACCTAAGTACCATAAATTTCCCAGTTTTAATTACTGTCGTTGACCTAGGGTGGCGGCAATAAAATCGAATGTTAAATTGTTCAAAAAAAAAAATGGATATTGACCGAATTTGAAAAATACCGTAGTGTATTTAGTATAACTTGCACTACTTCGAAATAAGAAGCCTTCATTATTTACACTACGAATCTACGCTGCGTGGCTGGCATAGCCCAACGCATTCTACGGCTATTAAGGCCATATTACAGAATAATGATACATCTTATAAGTGCTTGCTCCAGCATACAGGCAACTCTTTTGACAACTTGTTAAGTTGAAAAGGAAAATTGAACCTTATAGATACCACTATATGGTATATATTATGCTCATTCTAAAATAAGAGAAACATTTGTCTTCTTTCTGCCTCATATCAGCGGTAACAGATCTTTCTAAGTAATTATATATATGCATAAATCCACACAGTAACTATTGAAATGGTAATAAAATCGTGGCGTTGTGAACGAGGGATTATGTGCGATAGTCCAATAGCATTTACAGAGGGCACGCTAGCTTCTACAGCACAAAGGGCATATAGCAAATTTAGAACGGAAGTTACATTAAATCCAAGCTATATTTTAATCAAGTTGCGTTTTTCTAGAGCTCGTTAGACAGCTTCGTTAGGAAATACGTCTTGGTAGGTTACAACATCTTTAATTTTTTCCTTGCTTTCCAGCTGCTAGAAATAACGCGTAAGTTTCATTGCGTTCACTGTTTTTCGGTCGTCACGTTGCTTTGGTCAGGCTTCGAGGGGCAAAAATCTACGTGTGCGTACTCAGTGTGACGTTGGCATCCTCGCGAGCGGAATCTTCATTTCTCTACTACCCGTGGGTGATCCTTTGCGACTGGACCTTTCCTCAAAGCAAATGAAGTTTATGAGTATTGGCGATTTCACAGTCTATGACAAATCTATGTACACACAAAACAGTTCGCCCGTAAGCATTGAACGAAGCCTGTGGGTACTACCTAAAGCTTGACAGGATCGCATCATGGAATCTGTCGTTCAGTTTTCTATGAGGTACAAAAGATGAAATAGAAAGCATCTATTTGCGCTTCATTGATCGGTACTGTATTTTAAAGGTGGAAATGTTTTCTCGTATCTATTTTTTACTCGAATTTCTCTTACGGAATATATAAAGCGTCTTCGAACGCGGTGATCGCGGAGGCTTTACAGTGAAAGACGAGAACCAATCAATTTTGTTTGCTTCATAAAAACTCGACTCGTATTAGGGCAATTTACAATCGTCTGAACATTTGTGCTACGCTTAATTGGCAACGTAATTAATTGACTAGGGTACCTAAACACAATAGCCCTTCCAAGCCACTCCGTTACCTTTTTCAGTCTATGACTGAACCTATGACAGCACAGTATGCAAGAAAATCTACTATCTAATTTTTTGGGCGTCGATTCTTGAGGATTCCTGATGTCCAAAACATCTCTAACCCCATCCTGTTATATTGCATTTTCTACAACGTTTGAATAGCAAAGACTATAAACTAAATTACTACGCATTGTTTTACTAAAGAATGGCAACATTTTAAGCCGACTGATTAAAGTGGGTTTTAGTAATTGGCCGCTGTTGAACAGAAAAAGTGGTTTCATCTATTTTTGCATTGTGTCTTTTCAAGAGGTTTGTATGTGAATCCCATTTACAAACCCCAGACCTCACTTCTAGGCATTTTCCACAGTGATGCACAAGCCGGCCTATTTGAATCGCAAATCTATCCAATAAACTTACATCATCCATAGGCTCTCATTTTGGATCTGCGCATGCTTTAGTACTATATTGGATCTGTGCTTGTACGTAAAACAAATAAATACTGACTGTTCCAAAATATAGCTTCAATCACGATTATATCCTCTTCACATTCTCATATAATGGAATAGATAGGCGTTCATATAACTTACAATCGTCACTAGGCCTTTGTTCATTTTTGACCTGCCCGGTAATTTCTGTATTTTTTGTATTGATCAAAGCTAGACTCCAATCACTTAATACTGGGATCGTTCTACATCGAATACGTAAATACGCTAAGAGTATAGCCGGCGCTTGCTATAAAAGAAACGGTTTTTCTTTCTAGTTTAATGTTGCGGTGGGTGTAATAGGCATTGCAATATGGCTTCCCAGCGTTGTCCTGCGCGGAAAACGCGTTTGCAATTAAGAGGAATATATACTTGAAGCCGAAACAACATTTATAAAAAATGTGACCTTACCTGTACACTTAGACTCCACCCAGCTGTTGGCCTCTTTTGTCCAATATTTGGTTTTTTAGAGATGTTTTGGCTATTGGGTCTCGAAACAAGTTTGGGGCAAATTTAACTGTACCTATTTCTAATAAGTTACTTCCAAAGATTAGACTCATTTGTAAAATTAGCCACATAAATTATAAGTTAGTTTTCCTAACTTAGAGTACCTTTGACGAATAGCATATAAAAGACACGAGAAATTCTGACCACTGGCCAGAAAAGTTAGATTCATCATAATTTCTCAAGGTCATACTCACTTAGTGACCAAGAAATCTACAATAATAATAATAAAAAATTGCCTTCTAATTGAACTCGATCAATCTAAGCAAAACCACTAAACCTATTCACGCACAGTAGGCACATTACGGTCGATGCAAAAAGAGCCTCGATTTTAGGCGTGTACCTTAGAGAGATGTATATCGCAAACATGTGTACTTATACAGAACCAACCTGATTAAGATGATTTGGGCTAACGGGTAACTTAGTTTTGGGTCTTACTTTCAAACGTATATAGATCGGAACGGCCAAAAAGAAACAGCAGCGAGATTATCGCTCTGAATTTTCTCACTCAGTATAGGTAACTCAGTCTTCCGTAAGATCTTATCGTCATCCTTCTTCAGAGATTAAAAAAATGCTACAATAAGCAAATCATTCAGACAAGAACCACTGATATATAACAGTTATCTAATAAAAATCGTGGTCTAGCGGTGTTTGCGCAAGCCGATCAATAGGTCTGTACATAACGGCTCTCACGTCCACGGTCCATCTGACCATCTGATCTTGTGCGTAACGTAGTAAAGTTGTATAATTCTGTCAAGCTTCTACATAATAATAGAGCATTATATAGCTTAATATTATTGATGGCGCAACACAGAAAGCTTAATATACAGTTAGTCAAACGCTAGATGGGATCGCCTTAATGTCATTGTCAATGCTAATAAAAACGTCCTTTCTCATAGGAACGCGTACAAGTCTCCGATTAAAAATGACTATGGATTATATATAAGAAAGTTCAGGGTAAATATCAGGATCATATAGTTATCAATTTGGCGATATCGCATATTTCCCTCCTTTTTCCAAAGCATTATCCTTCGTTGCTCTATCCAATTGGTAAAAAAAAATCGATGTATTGGTCAGCTTATCCCGTAGAAGAGAAGTTTTTAGGCAAACTGATATAAAATCTAAATTCGGTAAATGTCAGCCAGCAGCCCGGAAAAACTGCGGTGTTTTCTCCCAGTATCTCAATATTGGTATCTAGGTTAGGTACGTGGGTTCTTTTTTTGGATATAACTTTTTTATTCGCATTGCTCACGGCTATAAGCTGTTGACGGTAGTTTATTTTTTGTTGCGAAGTGGCTTGAAACCGGACGTAAAAAAACTGTTTCGGGGAAACCAGCCGCCTGGAGCAACCTTTAACGGCAGTATCAGACATAGATGCGAAACATTCAGATCGTTTTTCATTGTTCCTAGTAAAGTGTAGTTATTAGACATGTGTATCCTTCGGGGCACATACAAATTGAGACTACTAAATGCACAATATGCGGAAAATTAGTTTTGTAGTTAAATAGAATATTTTTCACGCCGTACCATTTTGCACACATGTCCTTAGTATAATTAATATAACTTCCATAAGGACTAAATTGGGGGCAAAGAATTAAAACACGTGTGGCATTTACTTGCATATGATTTCTGATATGTTTGATTTCTATCATTGACAGAGTGTAAAACAAACTCGGTTTGCAAGGAGATTTTCGCCATCGTGATTTGGCTACAGTGTGAGAGCCATTGGTAATATAATGTTTGCCTTCAGGCCCTGTAGGTTCAACTCCGTTACGGAACCTGGCTACAAGAGAATTGCTCTCAGAGTATCGTTTGGGAGATGAGTTTTGTGCATTTCTAACTAGCTTAGTTCTTGTAGAGGACCCGAGTTAGTTGTTTCATTTGATGCTGAGAGAGTCCGTCATAGAATCGAGAGTTTGAGTATAATCTTCAGCTATATGTGGACGCTGGTAGAGATCTTCCATCACCGTCAGTAAACTGTCATTTGATTTAGCAAGCTGATTGTACAAGCTGAGAAAACGATGAACAGCTCACTGTGGTGCCGTGCATCTAAAAAGCTCTTTTCGCACTGGATTGTTCCTTATAGGCCTACGCTGTCACTTTAAAATGGTCGACCTGGTTAGGCTTACTAAGCTGTTAAAAAGAGGTTAAATTCAATGTTTCTGTACAAACTTATCCCATTTCTATGGCGGTGATGCTGATCGAAATGAATCGGCTGTTATATCCTACTATTGTTATGAACCAAAGCGCTTCTAGAGGTTAATCGAAAGCCTATCAGGACTCGCTCAGTAATTCGACATGCTCTCTTAGGCGGGGAATTTGACACACATCTGCAAGTAGGTCTTCTTGGCGTCGTGCTTCTGGCACCTGCATCAGCTCCTAATAGTTACCATGGACGTGTAGTATAGTAGAGCATAGACTAAAGAAGGTCGACGGTGGCATGTATCACTATTACTTCGATACACGGCACTAACGAGCGCGGGAAATATTCAGTCACAGTGTTCACCCGGCATACGCCAAATAGGGAAGCTTTAATTGTCCCGAGAACCACTGCAGCGCAGCAGTTCGTAAAGGGTACTGGTTTGCGGGAAGTTCCCATATATTTGATTTTTCTGTAGCCTTCAAGTTAGGTGAACTAAATCAACTTAGCTATAGGCATATAATTTTACTAAGCGTGCTTTAATGCGATTAAAATATTCATTGCGGTGCGCCTCAGTGAATTTGTTACCTCATTGCCAAAAAGATAACCCCTGTTTTTGGCACAGAATAGCGACGTTGTTTAAAAAAGACTTTTAAGGCCTCATTATAATAAGGGAAGCATACGAAGCGAATACTGGTATAGAAAACTTCTTTTCTCTATAACGCATCTGAAATATCATTTCGAGGCTGCTACGGTCGTTCTATAGAAGCTTTGTACCAAAAGACTTTGTAACTATGGCAAACGTGTTAAGCTTTGATTTTCCAATACATGACTGGGATTATCGGTATGTATTTTAGATATGTGTTCAATAGATGAATTTAAAGATGCTTGCACTAAACAAGCTTGATGATAGGCCTATTTTTTTTTTAGCCAAATCGTTAAGGGTATTTTTACATTTGGAAAGTTTGAAATGGTAAAAGCATGAGCAGAGAAAACATAAGTACTACGACGGACTGTAGGCTGCGATCAAAAATGAACAAGATCAGCAAAAAAAAAAAAAAAAAAAAAGTGAGAAAAATTTACTTGAAAGATGTGTATTCTCTATTTCATAGCGTTCTAAATTCTGCCCACAAATTATCTTATTGATTTTCACCGTTGGCCTTATGCTGAATTTTAGGTGTCGTACTGCCAATAAACATTACTTCCAAGCGGCTGGCTCCCAGCCCTCATGTGAAATGCATCTACACTACATTTTGTATCTGGATCATGGTGCGTGATTTCAGCCTTTGGCAGGCCATCACGTAATCACTGCACCGTTATGGGGACGGTCTTTCCTAAGTACATTTGTATATTGTGAAATGTCGATAAGTTCCAAGTCAAATTTCGTTATCCGGACGAAGCGATAGAGAGATATGACTAGAGTAATAAATGTAGAAAATGTTCGGCTGGCAAATGATCATTTTCATAAACGACACACAGTTAGACGATGAAGTAAGCCATGTACATATAAAACCGAACAGTTACCATTTGACGTAAGTTGTATTGCAGTAACTGGGTTAAATTTAGTGTCAAATAAAATAAAAATGTCAAAAGAACAGGATCGCAGGGATCGATCTGTGATGCTCTGTGTTCGAACGATCCGACAGCATCAATGGTACCATAGCCGTCGTTCATCATCCCCAAGTCGAATATATGTACTAACTTGGTACATAGAAGTAATGCCGTGACTTTTGAAATGTTTACCTAACTGTCGGCTATTTGTTTATTTTTTTTTTTTCTCTGTAAATCCGTTCCATCTTATTTTTAGTGAATTAAATTTTCTATCGAAAAGTCAAAGCTCCAATTATGAATGTTCCTGGTGTAAAAACGTATACTCAAAGTAACATCGCATTTTATAAAAAGTAAAAAAGCTGCTGAAATAGACCGTGTTAACTAGAATGAATACTGCAACTGGCAGGATTGTTCGAAGGGCTTGACTGAGTTCAAAAATAGGATTTTAGCTCTAGAGAATGTATCTCATCTCGATTAACTATTGAAGATCCTTATCAATCTTGAATGAAAAACAACTTATTAATTAGCAGAAAATAATTTTGAATAGCGGGTCGTTGTTAGGCATCTTGACGCTATAGAATTTACTCGAGAAATAGAAGCCTGAATGCGCCATAGGCGCATAAGAAACTACGCCTTTTCATTAATTTTCATCATCTCAAGACACGTAGTGCCCGACCAAATCTGTGGATAAAGGTATTCATTACCCTACCCGGCACTAGGGAACATGCAGCTGGGGTTATACGTTTTTACGTGGTACCTCCATGTCGATATAATGCAAAGAAAGGGATGGGTCGGAAAATACACCTAAGCCTAGAATTAGACCAAATTAGGCTGTGATTGGCTGACGTTTGGTGGCCCTATACACCTGGAAATTATTGGGGAAAGCAAAACAACTGCGTCAGGTGAGCAAACTATCTCACAGAAAAAAGGACGTCGATAGTGAGGGTAATATCACCTTTTTTTACGACAATGCCGGGTTACATCTAACAAAGGTAATTGAAGTTTCACTGGAAAAATTTGAATGGAAAACTTATTTACACCCAAAACATTATCTAAAATTCGTGCCTATGGCTGTCCATTTTTCAGAGAACAAGGCCTTAAAAATCGACAGGATAAACTGGTCTTTCAAACTCGGGCCGAAAACTTCTGGCCTGAAGGAATCCATACATATATAGAAAAATATTATGCAAGGCGGCTACATATATATGATTAATTCACTTCTGGTTAAATTTCGAGCAACACGCCATGTTTGGTTGGGGAACTTGTCCATGCAAAAACGATTCTTATTAAATTTCAAGCATGATAGGTTCACCATCGGACAAACATTTCAAAGTACGATATGAAAACTCGGCTATCGTTGCTTGGTGCAAATTAGTTACATGGTGAATATTTTTTTTCCAAAATAGGTAATCATGAAGTTAACGTTACTAACTCGTGCTCTCAAACAGCTTAGTTCAGACAGTCTAACGGCAACTAATCGACAACAACGACCTAAACTGTAGAGCTCATTGCGTCAGCTCGAGAAGCATCGCAGCGATGTTAGCTGTTTCTATACAGACTCTAAAATTAACTAAATAAATTCAAGGCGTTTAGATAAAAGTAGAGAGTTTTATCTATCTACAGAAACCATGCGGCCTTTAAACTCATTTTGTCACCCAATTAGCATTTTTTTGCTGAACTGAGATACGCCTCATAAGTTTCGGTTATGATTCGGAAAAAAGTGATAGAACGATACGTATTTGCCTGCCCGTGACTTTTGAAAGGCCTTATTTTATAATAACGGATATAATAACGGATATAATAATAATAAAATCGTTACGACAAATGAACAACAAATTGAAAAGGCCTGCCTTGTTCGACCTGCCTGTGCAAGGACACCTGGATTATATTCTTCCATGAACCGATTTAACATTCGCATTGGAATTTCCCCATTCGGATAAATGCTTAGTTTTATTTTTTCAGGAAAATTAATATATTCGGAACATTATGGACGTATGGCGTAACTGCGTCCATTGCTCATCCGCTAAAAGCTCATGCTTGCTTTAGTAATGACGAGACCGTTATCACTGCTATTCTCGATCATCGATTTCGGGTCGCTTCTGTGCCCAGCATGCGTAGACACAACAATCGGGTCAAAAAAATGCTTCCGTAACTTTAGTCCGGTCAAATATGTGAGAGCACACGCCTTCGCTATCAACATGTATCGACGATGCACAGCCGAAATCCTCAGGTGCGGAGAAATGGTCAAGGACTGAGCTAAATAACTAGTTACGATGAAGAAGTTCAAGGGACCTTACCGGATTGATGCCATATCTTACTGAAGTTTTAAACACATAAGGTTCTTAATAATAATGAAAGACTTATTTAAATATGTTCGATCACTGTTTGTTGACATTGTCTTTGCGTAGATGTTCGTTTAAAGTTTAGCAGAAAACCTCACATTAATAGGAAAATATCATTTGTGCCGAATACGACCTGCCAACAGATAAACCCTAGACCCCCTATTTATGAAGAATATAAGTTTGGAGATAAAGCTCAACATTTAGAAAAAATCTAAATTAGTATACGCGTTTTGAGCTTAACGGTAAACATTCTCACATTCTCTTTCTAAGTTTCAAAGCTTCACCTGTTTGAAAATGAATAGAAAATGCTTCGTTTGTACATACATTTGTAAGCAGAAGATAGCGCACACGTGTAGAGTCTCTGACTTGGGATCGTTGTTTAGCTTTTAGCCTATATGAATAGTTAATAATACTATTTAGTAATAAAAGTACAGAATAAGGGAAAGTGCTTTGTGCACAGTTCAGCCCTGTAGGAGTAAAATGTTGATATGGTTTACATGGTAATCACCGGGCGCCATGTAAAACTTATAAAAGTTGACGGAACATGCTGTCAAGCGATAAGAGATGCTTGCTTATACGTGTCATATAGGTCACGTCGATTTTTAATATGATAAAGGTAATGAGATGAATGCTATCAAAGTTTTAGATTTAGTGAAATTTATACGGGTCATAAACTCAATGTAACTAGTGTTATTAGGCATTTTCTGCCAGCTTTGTAGAACAACTGAGTTCTTTGCACGGAACTACTTATAGCCCATGTAGCCCCCCTTTACTGCTCGAGACACACTCATCTTAGATATATGTGTGAGCCAAACACACGGATATTTCGATCATTTGAAGTTCTCTTTTTTTTTTTTTATCTACAAAAGACTTTAAGCGAATACGTCCTTGTATTCTTTGCCAACGATCAGCAACGAGTTGAGTAAATTTTGGCCCATACAGCCTCAGCATCTTCTGTTGTTAGGTCAAATCTATCTACAGTGCTTCCTAATCTTCACCCGTTCTCTTCACCAACTGGGTTCACAACGGACGATTATATCGGGATAATTTTGACTCAAACAGTTTCTATTTACCTAGATCTTGGACATAATTAAAAAATTCATTTCCTGTTGTCGGAATCTAACATTTTATCGTTCGATATGAGCGGAAATACTTCGCGATTAGATCGATTGGTCTCATGGCGCCATTATGGCGCTGGGCGCATGCGCTACGAACTTTGTCGGAATGTGAGACGTCGATGACCTGAGCACTCTATTGGCCAGGCCCGTCTATTCTTCTAAAATGGTACTTCAACGGGTATCATAGGCGCCATGTTTCTCCGAAACTTCCCTGCATCGAGCTGAGTGCAAAAGATACCAAAATGCAACAGATCGTCAGCGGTGAGCAAAAGTGTGTGTTACCTTCAAGTCGCTATTTTGTTTTTGTATATCGCTTCGTCTGCCGAGTTAACGGCGTCAACCTGTTTTTGCTTTTTAGAGTAATGGGAAAATGATACCGTATGTGCGAGTATGCTTTTGCGAAACAACGTAATATAAAGAATTTAGTTCTTATTATGCCATCAACTCTTCCAATTGATAAGCTGTGCTGTTAAAGTTAGCATAAATGAAGATTCTTCTAGAAAGAACCATGCTGCGAAGCAGTAACACGCTTCATATTCGAAAATGTTCTTAACCTGTCTTCTAAGAGATGAACTGACGTTGCCATGCGTTCCACTATCCAGACGACGTGGCCACATCTGCAAAAAACCCATTCTAATAGATCTCAGTTGAAGTGCAGAGGGATGCCGTACCTCGTAACAGTGTCCTAGCTGGCTATCGAAACCGACTAATGCTGCAAGATTGGAAATATCACGCGACCATCATGCGAACATTTGTGACGGGTGCATCTATGATTTGATGTAAAGTTATAAGCCTGAAACGCTGCCTGCCCAGATTACAAAGAATTATTGTATCCTTTACTTGGAATTTCCAGATTCGGGAAATTTGGCTATGTTAGTAGATTTGTTTCTTTTCTCATTGCTTACATCGAGCCGAAAACAGATGTTTTCTTTGTTTTCGTTTAGAGACTAAACATACGATTAGCTGCAAAAAAATATCTAACCCCCTACGGATAACACAGACATACAATCACTCAACGATGATGGACCTCATATCGATTCTCAAGGCTAGCTATGCAGTTTGGGTGCATTTCTTTCGCGTTATAGCTTCACGAACCTTCTCAACTTCTGGATATAATTATGTGAGTGTAGAAAATAACGTTTTCAATAGATTAGCTCGACTGCTGATTTCTACTTTGACCGATTATTTAGATTCATCTTAAAAGCGGCGTAAAAATTTCGAATAATTTGGCGCTAGAGAGAAAAGACGCGGATCAGTTTGATTCGAAATGCGACCTTTTTAGTGATCCCTCTTTGTCCTACAGGAATATCAGGCCCAGGTCAGGTCCCTTAACCGGCAAAGGTAGTGGCAATATATCTGCCGAATAAACATAGGGAAATACATATATGCTTCCAAGCTTGGACTAGATTAGAGGTCTATCTCCAATGCATTGCTAACGCAGTTTTGGATGTATAGCTTTTATGTTTAGGTCTTTTTAGTTTCAAGCAAATGTCGTTCTCACACGTTTTCTTTTTTAAGAAATTACGCTCCAATTAATTAACAAAATTTTTCTCTGGAGTTCGTAGTCAAATCTTAAATGCTAAAATGCCTCAGTCGCTTCTAACTAGATGTGACAACTTGTAGTATAACTACAATGTAAAAAACATTACTTAAATTTACATTGAATTATTTATAGATTTTTTTTTGCTTCGTTGGTATAAAAACACCCTCTTTCTAATTGCATCTTTTGATTCATCAGTCGCATATTATACCGTATATTTCCAAACAAGGATTATAGACTTAAACTGAAGGGGATTGTCCAAATGGAAAACAGACTCGTCTTAGGATAGACACAACTTTTACGCTGCGGCTTGAATGCTATACGTTTTATACAATGGGCATTTTAAGATAGTTACGATCAAACGCTCGCAAAAGGTACCAGAAAATCTCAAATGGATTGTTGCCATACTGCTTTGTAGGTCTGTTCGAGGAAACCCAATTAGGTTCAGCGAAATTTATTCTGGCTGTCCCTCTAGTGAGACAAACGTTTTTCCTTCCTAAGGATTTATTTTCATAAGGAGGATAGTGTATTATAAAAAAAACAGTCTAACTGATGAACAACTGTATTCCTGGGATATTGTCTTTTTTGATAACTTTTTCAATGAAAAAATATACGATATTGTTTTATTCAACAGCATTCGTAGACAATGCTATTGCTCAGGTCATTAAATACAAGAGTGCATGGGTCCTGCGTCGGAACCTGGATAAATTTTTTAGCCAAGAAGCTGCGCGTCCAAATGCCAATTTATTTTTTTTTTTTTTTGTAAAACGTGTGTATATGCTCTTATCGTTAAATCAGATAAAGCCTTAACGTATTACTAGAATCAATAAAAAGATATGTTTGTATAGGTAAAATACCATTTACAGAATGTCGGTTAGAAGTTTATCGCTGCGCTAACATATTACAACTTGCTGAAACCGACCTTCCCTTCTACACATAATACAGGCTAGAAAACGGGGTTAAAACCTATCCTAAAACCTTAATAGCACACCGACATAAAATTCTGTTAGCATAGTAAACTTTTCGTAATACCAGTTACAGCCTTTGACCTGAAATCTAAACGTCGCTCTACATCTAACAATCCATAAGGAACAAAGCTATCTCTGGTGTTTTATCCATATCTAAGCAAAACGTAACCTAGTTAGTAAGCGTAGTCCAAAGCAGCATTTTGACTTTAACTCAAGTATATAATGAGTATTATTATCTTAAAATTATAATGAAGTATGTGGCAACATGTCAACAGCTAAGGAGACAATGAATCAAAGGAAATAGCGAGCCAGACATACCTTGGTTCTCAGTAACAACTTTCTCGTTTTGGGCTTAGATTTTTCTATACCAGCTGCGTCAGAAAAACTATAGGGTAACAATTGTATTCAGTGATAGTATGTTAGCTTTTCGTGTCCTGCTTCAGGGACTCCCGCCATTTGTGGCGTTCAAAGATAGCTTCGCCTTTCTCCACCATAGAAGAAAATATTACCGTCAACTTCGCTCTGCTTCATTGTACCTAAAACAGATATATAATTAGTAAGTATGTCACATTTATAAAGTGATAAGAACAGATATATAATTAGTAAGTATGTCACATTTATAAAGTGATAAGCATAGACATGTCTAGCAAGAAAGTCTTGTTCAACGATAGCGTCTAGAGCATTTCTAGCATAAGCGCTGCGCAAAGCATGTAAATAGCATACTTAACAGGATACTTCAACTGATCGCCGCAGCAGCCTTCAACAAAGTTTATATTAAAAAATCAATTGGTTAATTACTTGATAAATCGTTCTAAATAAATAGGAGTATCGTATTTTATGTAAAAACAATAGCGTTTTAAGTTAGAAGAAGTCAATTTGTGGATTAGTTAACAACATATTGTATTATTTCTGAGTAAGTAATTGTACATTTCATGTATGACGCACTAAATAACTATTATAGTTAGGTTGTTTTAGCGTCTAAAATGACATTGCGGCAACAGTTTATACACTGAAGGCTTTCTCACGCGTCCTAGGTTAACCACAGGAAAAGCAGGCTATATATGATAGAATGAAAACACAAGATCCGCTTTGAATACCCTTTCACCGTCTCTGTTCTGCGGTACCAGGCTATGCACGACGTCCTTTCAAGCGCTTCATTTTTTTTTGTCTCATAGAAAACAAGCTATATTAGCGACGCTGGTCAAAAAACCGTACCTATGCGGAACATTTAATAACTATACGTTTACAACTAGCTGTATTATGTCATAGTTGAATAGGGCAATTGTTGTGAACGGGTTTTGGATTTGCTAGCATGCGCCTTAAAAAGGAATCTCATCATAACGAGCAGAAGAAAGATATCCACTCTAGTTTTTCTGGACTAACTAACTAACTCAAGTTTACCGGAAATCGGAGCAGGGAACATTAGACTAACCTGCTAACTTAGAGCATTACCGAACATTAGCAGAGAATATCATGGGGATGGTAACTGTAATGTTAAATGATAAAAAAAAAAAGAAACACACGAATTATATAAGACTTATATATTAGAATATTGAATTAAAAAGCAAATCGATAAGTTGGGACACAATTGAACAACTGTAAGTTAGTTGTTTAACCGAAATCAACTACAATCCACCATTCCAGTTTCTAACGACTAAACACATAGAGACAAATAAAGTATTGACAGTAACTGGCTTAATTGTTTTGGAAATCTAGCTTGGGATTAAGCGAAAACAATGCGATACGATCGGCTGGTTTCTCTAAATTATTCTCTAAAACGAAGGTTAGTGTTTAGCTTCATTTGTCATTATGTTGGGCGTAAGCTACGTTATTAAAGAAAACACAATAAACAAGGGCGTCTGGTAAGCGTATTTGCCAAACGCAGACGTATCGCAAAGCGTACGACGATTTTTAGACCACACCGTAGACAGATATTAATAGTTGACGCATGTAGTTTTATTGATTCGATTGCACTAGGGTGATGTAACAGTTTACGTAGTACGTACTGATATGATTTGTATAGGGCGTTAAAATGAATAGCGATTTTTTTTAACTGAAACTTCCCAGGCAAACGGCAAACAGAAGCAAGATGGAGTGGATCACAAAAAATATTAGCTGAATAGGCTTTTTTTGTCCTTTGCTCCGAGCCCCTTATGCAATTGAGCTATATGGCTATGGGGACCTACGGGGATTATTATTTAGAAAAAAAATCAGTGACGCTACACTATGATCTTATATCTATAATAGTCGCTGCGCAGATAGTCAGAATTCAGGTGTATTTATACAGATAGAGTTAATATGTACCACCGGTTTCTTAATCGCTTAACGCTTCTCGTTACGCTGAACGCTTAATCATTTCGATAATCGACCGCACAACAGTGACTGCGCTGATATTAATGTAGACTTCTTTTAGGTCTTCAAAGGAGTGCCTACCCCGAAATCTATTTAATTTCCTAATGCTGAAGGTTACCTCGTAACTAAAAAAAGGATTACAAAAATATATTAATGGCGAACGTCATGGCTCTTATGCCAAAGGCGAAGACGTTGCCAACTACTGCGCACCCTGTCTTAACCCTGGCTTCAATGTTTTTACCGACGAGGCAGTTTGCCCTGCCATCATCTAGGTACATTTGTTTAAACATTTCCGTTTCGCCCCGTCGATTGGTATATATCATTATACTCTCCAATATTACAACGGTGGGTAGCCTTTGTTGCATTTCTACGATTATGGTCTTATTTCACGTCAAGCCTGCGTTCCCCACCGGCGAAGCGCATACCTAGACAGGAAGAACTTATTATCTTAGCACATGTTATTATTTATAGAGTTTAGGATAATTTTTAGGAATGAACGTTTTCATTATCCAATTAGCTTTGCGTACAGTTTCGATGCCATCGCTGCTGTGTTTCACAGAAGCCGCAGTAGTAAATGGGCGGAGATCTCCCGGAACAGACTTCGTTCAGAGAAGGTTTCCTCTGAGACAATAGTTTCGACACCCACGGTGCAATATGGCGCATGTTGGCTTGAGATCAAGATTAAACGTTCAAATGGTCTTTAGAAAGTAGCCGTTTGCTACTTTTCCTTCACTGTCGTGTATAACTTCATTTCGTCATGGTAAGCTTTACTATATACACAACTCGTTCCGATGAATCAGTACACAATATATGCATAGACCTAGAACTGGCTTCTTTAGGCAGCCTGATGTAACCTAAGGACAGTAGATCACACTTTCACTATTTGTATTACTGTAAATAGTGCTTACTATTATTCTGTCCAGGAGTTTGCGTGCTACCGAGCTGCAATAAGCCAAACTTCCGTTTATATACTGGGCTGACAATGCTTGCACGAAACAGGTCGGAAATTGTGTCGCCTTCGCGCAAGCGTCAAAAAGTCAGAAACAAAGATTCGTAACTAGTACTTCTGCGTTTCATAAAGACAAAGGCAGAAATTAATTCAAATATTTCATTCCGCCTCTTTTCTAGTTCTTGTAAATGGCGCTCAGCATTGGTAGCGAGGTGTCAGCACTATTGCTAGTTGCTCTCTCTAATGAAGGGTTTATATAAAATGAGATATAATCATGTAGTCCAATATGTGAATCGAGCTGGACCGTTATTGGCAAAGAAAAAGGCCATATTTTAACTTATCATATCGAATTGTCTAGCGAATCACGCCGAGAGCTGCAGAGCAGCCTGGTGTCACTGTGTGCTTCTTTGAGAAGGGCCCTATTGGTACGAGTGCATCCTACGCTGTGCTTTTATCGTTTTTTTGTTAAAGGGCCTTAGTTGGTAAACTAACATTGTCAGTCTGAGAATTGATACCCTTAAATCAATCTTAACCTATTTTGAGTATTTATTGGATAGGTCAGTGCCATGTTATTGAGAGACAGGGTGCTGTACCCTAAACCTGTACATGTTTAAGGGTAAAGTCAAAATCTGCGGGACAGAAGTGGTGTGAAAATGGTGGAACGTTGAATTGACTAAGTGTAACTTCGCCTTTCAAGTTCACAAGTGCCTGCTTTTCTGTCAGGAATAGAAGAGGTCCTTAAGAACTGAGCAGTCCACACTCTATGGCACTCTCTGATTATGCTGAAGTGCGAGTCTAAGACAAGTCGAAATTTGTGAATTTGGACGAAAATTTAAAATTCATATAGCATTGAATAGTGCAGTTAATCAGGGCAGCTGGTTCCTAAGAGAAAGCAGTACTGACACGTAGTTCCTGTGGACGCGTCTTCTCGCTTGATTTAGTCTATTTATTGATGATGCTAGATATGTCTGCAATACTTGATAGATTACGACAGTTTTGTACATAATTTTTTGTCGACTAATTATATAGTAAAGCTTAACCGGCAGTGACTCTGCCTGTTAACAAACTGCGCCCAGAAGATATCGTACGGGTTGTGTATGAAGACAACATTAGTGTCTTCCGTAAAGTTATTATTGGCGTAAAGTTTTTTTTGCATGTTTATGGTTTATGTGTTTTTACATAATGTGACTCTAAGCTGATCCTTCCAGAAGCAGGTCCTTGAGCAGCATTGGCCTTCAAAGGTCCAATATATTATGAAGGCAAGTTGATACAGTTCAACCAATTTAATCGGAATAGAGGTTCGTTTCTGCTTTTGCTCTATGTCAAAATCAACGTGTGTCTACGATCAGATTTTAGCTTCCACTAATTAGTAGGCAAGTACGTTGCCCGTTGCATCATTAAGGACACGAATCCATGCTTCAGGGCGCTCCCAATTAGCGCGTTCTTAACAGTAAGTCATTGTTTAGGCACTTTTTGTCGTAGATGCTATATTTGCTGCATTTTGCCTTGTAGTTCAGTCAGATGTAATCTCCAGGCCAGCTCTCCATCCCTCAGATCAAGAGTTGTTTTTACATCTTGTACCAGGAAAGCTGTGCTGTTATGTTCGTACAACGGTTTTGATGAACTGCCGACTTCAGTCAAATATTCTCCTTATGAAAGTCACATAGCTTTGTCTGCTCTATATTCAAAACAAGCACGAATAAGCAATTGGTCGTGCGTGATCATACGTGCATTGCATCTATATGTAACATATACAGGGACAAACGACATATATATGCGACTCTTTTCGATGGATTACTAACTTTATATTATATATAGGGGCAGGGGTTCAAGTGAAGACCCTTATGGCGCTTCGTTTTCCTACAGTTCGGTAGGGAGCTTGCGTTTTGAAGCGAGAATGTTTACGGGATGTGCTTCCCTATTCAGTCTGATCAGTTTCAGTTTCTTTAACGGTCGACGCTCTAATATTATGTGGAACGCCTTTTTGAGATCGGGCAAGATTGATCTTTTGTCGTTCAAAAGTTCTTACAGAAATTGATTGCATTGTCTATCAGGCAGCGCCTTGGTATTTTTCCTCATCGAGATCCTATTACAAGTTTTTTTTGAACCAATTTTTCTAGCAATTTATAATGAACTCTTAAGAAAGATGTTGATCGATAGATGTCTATACCGTTATTCCTATTGTTTTTGTGTGAGAATCGCAATCGGCATCGTTCGAAACGACGAATAATATATTATTTAAATATTTAGTAGCTTTATTTCCAGTCAGTAATCTATTTTTACATAAGATGTGGGCAGAAATTGGGCAGGAATGAGCCTTCGATAAAGTCTGTGGATCCACTCTCTTCAACTTATCTGGAGATTATTAACTTTCCATGTACCAGCTATTAAATAAAGTTGCAGTATGCACAGTACCTGTGACTGCTAGTCATAGACGAGTAACATTGAAGCAATCGTTTATAACCTACATTAGCTAATCTTCTTTAGCAGTATTCAAGGTCTGTCTCTCGTTAGACAGGTTACTTTCAGTTAAATTAAGGACTGTTTTTTTAGGCGCAACTGATAATTTCTGCAACTGATAGCTACGCGACCTTACGTCATAAAGATTCCTTTGAAGATCCTCCGTTTCTTCTCAATAGTTTAAATTGGTGGATAGGAAATAGACAATATTACCTACAACCAGTCCAATTTAAAGACAATATATAAATAGTTAGTAAACGCCATTTTTAATACCTAGTTTGCTCAATACTCTTTATTATGATTAACTGGGCTAAATATCCAGACAATGAACGAACCTAAGTACATCCTTTAGGACAGAAGGAAGTGCATGCACACCTTTACCGCTGAACCTATGACTAAAAAATAAATGCAAATTTTCTTGAAGAATTAATGAACATTTTAGAAGTCCCTTTTTTTTGTTTTGAATATCAAATCATTATTTCTGGCAGGAAGGCGTTTATATTTTCCGTGTAAAATAGGGTAGGAACATAAGGTTAAAGCTAATTCTAAAAGCATTAATAACGCATCGTCATAAAATATTACTAAAACGTGAATCTGACAATTAGGGACGAACAAAGGAAAGTATTTTAACGGCTAACTTAATAAATGACCACGTGAATAGACGGTATGGAGATGCCGTATTTTTAGGTAGAGTTTCTCGTTTCGGTTAAACGACTTCTTAGCTGTCCCATTAAAAACACTGGAGATGATAATTAAACTTAATAGTTTCAATAACAACGTTTAAACAGCGCGCCCCTTAGATGCGCCCCCTTGTCTCACCATACAAGATATTTCCGCCTCGAACTATCGATTCCTGATTCTACCCAAAGAAAAATAACTTGATAGTATGCTGCATTTGCATGGTAGCATTAGCACGTTCCTTTGTGGTTTAAGTGGCGTATTAGAAGTTCACGCTGCATCTCAACTAGTTCCGGCCATAGACAATTCACTCAAACCCCTCCTTGTCTCCGAAATCAAAATAACATATTAATATATCAAATTTGTCTAATTTCATATCTGTTAACAGAGTCTCGCCGAGAACTAGCGCGTAAGGTATCTGTGACGTGAATGCCGTTATCACATAGACTATTTTATAGGAAACTTAGCTTAGAATGGTTAAGCCGCTGGCAGTAGTGGCTGCCAGCCACTACTTTTTTTTAAAACTTACTTTTTACCATTGAAGTGTCGAAGATGCATGCACCCATGACTTTACAAAGCTTGTTTTAACAAAGAAGAGCATTTACAATAGATTTCTATTTTCTACTTTTAGCAAGGGCTCTTGACATACTGTGGAGACCATAAGGGGGATAGACTTGGTCAATGAGAGCCATGCATTTTGTCAGTCTACAACCGTTGCATCATCGATAGATGTATGAGAGCATTCAAGGGAAATCGTCAGGTCGACTGGAATGTTGTTTCTGAAGAACCTGGTTATGCATAGCACGTTTGTCATGCCAAAGTCCTGGGGGGCCTGAACGACGGGCTCTTTAACAGACAGGATACTGTAAAAACCTTTTTCAAGGACAGTCTATGACATTTTATATGTAATATAGTAGGAGTACGAATATGCTAGTAATTTCTTCTATGAATACCGTTTTGTTTTTAGGACAGCATCAAGTAGAAAACAAACTCTATCAAACGTCGGAATACTATACACATACTATTTTTCAAACATATATAGCATCGCGAGGTATGAGCAGATGATGCGCCCTGGCTGCCAAGCACGTGGTACATTGCACGCTTGGATCTACTGTACTACAAATTTCATCCGAGAAGCCGCAAGAATTCATTCAATTAAACTAATCAAACTTAAATGGAAGTTGGAAGGCTTAGTGTCTCTTTGAACTACAAAATATCTAACCATGGCGCCGTAGCTTAGCGATGCCGTAGCATTTTAACAGATGGTGACACGAACTATAATACGAGAAACTCTGTAAATATTATTAAATTATTCTATGCTGGGCAGGGCACACACTGTAGAACCAGCTTGTCTGTATATAGCTGTACAAGCTTGGAACATCGAATTAGTAAGTTAAGGGCATATACCCGCTGGATACGCTTAGCTGCTCAAATCTACGCAAAACAAAACTAGCCTTTCTTGACTAAGGAAATCGGTGCGTCTCAGCCAGAGATATATGAGCAGGATAGTGATCATAACCGAAAACTTTTCTGTTTCTGCCCATCTGCTCGTGTTTACTAATAAATGGTGGGGCAAAAAATACGATTGCGCGCGATTTAAACCCCCCAAGTAAGTTAGTTTACAAAGTTGAAACAGTATCTGTGTAAAAAGTAAATCGTTTTTTCCTAGCTACAGACCAAGATGTTACCTAGCTATAGACCTACTTCATTGCCTTTTTTTGACTGTTTTGTTAAGAGACCACGTACTCCAAATCATACGCCTTTCACATGATGTTTTTAATTGCTGCTTCAGGTAAACAATGCTCTCACAGTTTTCTTTTTTACTATCGAGTTTACCACTGATTTGAAGCTATTTAGTGTTTTTGCCGATACGTGACCATATACCCTAACGTACAGTTACCATAAAAGCTTCACAACGGTAATATCTAACAGCTTTTTACATGCCCAGCCATAGTGAAATGCTTACGTGGCCTGCTTATTTCAAATTATTTTTGCTCTAGCTATGATTCACATGACAAATAGCCGTGCTGTAAAGGTAGATTCTAAATCGATTTCAAATGAAAATTACAAAACTAGTCTTAAGGAGATGCAATGATGAATCCAAATAAAGACACGCTTCGTTTCGTGGTAAGAGTCAGCCGTCGTCCAGTGAACTAGCTAACGGCGTAAAGCTCGAAACATTTAAGATAATTAGGTCTGCTAATTACACCCAGTTGTTTTGGTAAATGCGTTTCACAAGTTTACACTCTTTTTTTATAGATACCCAGGGCCCGTATTTGCTAAAATCGAAAGTAGCCCTGCGTTTTACTGAACACCCTCATTCTGCCCAAAACAAACAAAACTAACCCAGTGTTGTGTTACATTTGTACAGTGGCGCCAGCATATGATTCGACAGGAATGTCTGCTGTCTATAGTGTCCGTTGTGAAAGTTTCGCTGTCTTGTAAACGACTTCTCTAGAAGGATAACCATAGGATAGCTAACAAGATCTACATAAGAGTGGCAATCGCACCATTTTGATAAATTCGTCTAAGCAGGCAGGATGTATTACGAAATAGTTTTGCTGATCACGAGCGACCAGGAATTTGGTATTCCTAGCAGAGGCCCACGAAACTCTGTTGGCTACGTCGAAGACCTAAACGAAGGAAAATCCTATTAATCTGCAACTATCGCAGTATTTGCGTTTGAGAAACGCCACCTTATTAAAGTTGTAATATTCCCGAAGGAGTTTGTCGTGTGTCGAAAGGCTCTCATACTTCAGTCGTCTTAATTTTCAACGACTTTATGATGTTTTACGACTCCGATAATAGCTTAGAAAAGCACCATGTAGCCAAAACCCTTCTCAGGGATACCAGTCGAAGCTATAATTTTGTGGTATAATAAGGATACTCACTTTTCAATGACTACTCTAGATACGGTATCTCCATTTTGCTACTAAAGTGCCGAGCTGTGCGTTGCCCTTTCAGAGATGTGCAGTAATGCACGGCCAAATCAGGCACGTTACTAGATAAAGGTCACATCAGAAGGCTCTCAAGAATAAGGCGGAGATCTGTACGCCGTAACTAACATAGTTTAATTAACCGAAGTTGGCCTAGAATTAGAAGGGAAATGGTTTAACAAATTTATTGGCTCGTATTAAGGCTTCGTGCGCGTGCACTACCATAGTAGCCCAATAGAAAATATTTCTAGTATTAAAGAGGGCAGTAATATAAGACATGACATATTTAACTAATTCTACAAATAATATAGTACCTAGCATAGACCGTTGGTTTAATTGGTGTGTATATAGGCGCATAAATAGGAGCTTAACAACAACAAGGAACTGCGCACGACCTTCGCGGGCAACCTATGCTTATATATACATATATATATAGCTATTACTAATCTATGCTAGAAAGCCATCATTGTAGGATGAGAAACGCATGTCAATAATCGTCATCTCGGTATAATTGTTGTGTGTGAATGACTGCTGCAGATTTGCCAGTGGTTGGTAAACTTGACGTAAGGTTGGGCAAGAGAAACAGGGTCACCGTTGGGTAAGGGTCAGGCTTCTAGTTCGGCTAATTTAAAGTTAGAGGAAAACTACGCCGAAGGTTCCACACTATCTGTGTGAAGTATAAACCGATTATTTCCTCATAGGCCTACAACTGTCCTAACACTTTCATCTTTCATTTGGTTGCTCTGTCAAGCGCATATGTTTTACATAGTCCTCGAGTTATTAAGTTCGTAACTAAAAATAAGCACAAGTTACTAGTTGAATTGCTTTTTTTTCTTAATTAGAACGAAACTAAGGGAAAAAAGTCACCTAACATCGTTGAAAGAACACGTTAAGAATAGAAACAGTACTGAGAGTTACGATTACCGATCGTATCATGTCGTCTCGTTTGTCTGCATAACGTTAACCGGCCGATTTTGTGATCACAGATTGATTTGCTAACAGGCTACTGTAGTATAGGTCACTGAAATCAGAAGCGATTTATTGTGGTCGAATCCTTTTTTATGGGCCTGCAGTGAGTCGAAAAGGTCGACAACAAATAGCAACAAAGCTAGCCTTTTCATTATTTTTTCAGACTCTGTAACAAATGAACTACGAGCCACACTTGCTGTAGTATTTTACATAGGTTGTCCTGATTCCACTGAACGGATAATTAAGCTAAATAGAGCCACCTAACCATTATGTATAATAGATACCAGATAAAAACATATTGTCCAGATACGTTCGCACAAACAAATTAATCACTACGTATTTTTTCAGTTTTTACACTTCACCGTTACATGCGTTGCGCTTGTGTAATACGGACCTTCAATCATACACTATGTCAACCTTTCGGTACAAGTTAGTCAAGACTTGTAACGAATTTCAAACTATAAACCTTTTACGTTTTTTCTACCTTTTTAACTATGAAAGTTTCGAAGTAAAGCAGCAAGCGGCGTCCCGTTACATTCAGAGCGAAACAGTTTTACTTTAAATGATCGCTTACGAGCACAGACGGAAAACCCACTTCGGCTTAAATGGGGAAACTTCCTTCAGTTTCGATTTAATCCATTTGTAGAACGACCATCGAGTCTTTCCGCGGACGTCTTGTAGGTTAGCGGATAACGAGATGATATGAAAGAACTTGGCAGTGGGGACGTTTGGTAGGGCACAGGTTGATTTTGGTCCCTGTGATAGCTTAGTGGGTAACGTAGTTAACTGATAATCTTAGAGAAATCCGGCCATAGACAGACAGACTTCAGGTTGTGCTGGCAGGAGCCAGCCGTATGTATGATAGAACGCCTATATGATGAACCGGACGTAAAACTCAAAACATCTGGGTAGTAAGAGACGACTTGTGAAGTGGTATAGTGTGATGTAGAGTATATATCGTTATCTCTTATTTCAATGTTATTTACTCAAGAGGAGTTTTATATAATAAAAGGATTTAAGAGTGATGATGCGACCGAATAACGACGTGAATCAAGCTAGACGGTTTTTAGCGGAGGAGGATACTAGATCTTAACGTTTTTTAAGTAATGAATTTTTATTATAAAATTTTAGTCAAGTAGGATTTTGTCAGTAGGCCGCTAAAAATGCTCCGTTTGGTATAAGTATTAAGATTTTTCATGGTAATATAGATCACTAGCTAGTTGGCTAGCACTGCTAGTCCAAGAAGAAATACCTTCCAAACTATCCTAAGGACAAAAAATGCTATTTCGATATAGAAGTTAGTGTTCCTACGCTGTGACATAATATCGAAGAAATAAAATGATGTGCTTGTCTTTTTTGCAATACTACAAAATTCAATTAAAACGTCAATCAAAAGAACGATTATCTTTTGTGGAAAAGTTATAAAAATTGTAAGATAATTGTGGATCTACAAAGGTAGAACGATTGAAGGTGTTCATCGAATCTGGCCAACTTTTGGCGGTTTGTTAACAATGGTATGTTGTTTTATCATAGCTTTCGTTGCAGGATAAATATTTATAGACTTATCTACAGTGGCAATACAACAGAAGGGTAGTTTTTCATTTTCTTGCGTAACATAGTCGCTGGCCATCTACAAAATTTATCTGTGTCAGGCGTCGCCCACAACTCTTTCAACTTTTCGTTGCGATCCGTTCACTCAGGTTCGCGCCTAACTTTGCCGATGCATCTAACTGAATTAAATCTGGAGTGCTGAGTAAATGGCAGAGACTTTTTAGGCTAAAATAGAATAAATGAAAAAAGAAAAAAAAAAAGTTATAGAGAAGTGTATGCGTTTGTCAAATATTTTTGAGAAAACGTCGTTTGAACGAGAAAGATATTTCAAGTTAGTCAAGATGTTAGTATTAACTATAGTTATGTAAGTTATTACTGTAGGTGCCAGATACGGTGCTAACGAAAATAAAAAAGCCGAAGACAAGATTTGTTACATTAACTGCTGCTTTTCTAACCTTCCTAACCGTGCGAGCGATATCGATCATATCTAAATGATGGATTATCTTACAAGTGAATTTCATTAATCTTTATATGCGTTTCGAGCTTGGTTGTCATGGGATCCTTGGAAGTTCCCAGCAGAGGCCAGCTGTCCTGAAGGCGTCAGGAATGTCGCTCTTCATTTGTGTGAGCGCCTGGAAAACGCCGGCGTTCATCTACTCGGCTTCAACATCGTTATTTAACTGTGCCATTTGTCTCAGCACGTCGGAATCAAAATTTGTTCTGTAGGCTCGACCAGGCTACCGACTATTGCAGTGTTTTTTAATCTTCATAATAACATTTTTGTTGAAAGCCGCTACTAATAGCCATTGATCACCTGGCTCGTTTCCGAGGAGAATTTCACTGCTAGACTTATCTAGGTTTCCTTCTTTTAATGGAATTATGACGTAATAGGGCAACCGTATCAACTGCTCTGTAGCAACTTCCCTTTTCGTTTCATTTGTTTCTCAAGTTCTTTATAACTTAAAAATCTTTTTATAAAACACCTGTCATCACTTGCCAAAACAAAGATTTACACTGGAACTGACATGTTTGTTACTAACGTTAGTATGATTCATAGAGATGCGTATTAGTTATCGAAGGTATGAGTTATATATATATATATATATATATATACCAGTAGGAGCATGGCAAATCATCACTTTATTTAAAAAAAAAAACGCTTATTGAATTTTATAGAAAATACCACTACTACGCACTAATAAATAGCATAACATTATAGAGAAACCACGCATATTCTAGAGTCAATCGATCTACGCTGACAAACTAATAGAAAAAAAGACCGGCTGATGTACATATATACATATAACCATTAAAAATAGGATACGACACTGCTATGGAACACTACGCAGAGATAATATGACGAAAACTATTTAATACGGTTTAGTGATTTTTTAGACAAGAAAATATTTAAAAAGCTATTATACCATATAAAGAGCATTCGGGAAAGAAGAAAAAAAAACTTGGTTTTTAAATGAGCTCGTGCGTGTTCAAAAAGTTACGCAGTTTCATTAGGTTGCTCTGACCTTAAAAGACGCTGGATATTGTTTCAATGGGCTACATCTACAATTATAGTATATATAT
>NW_019211454.1:19043801-19143052 GCF_002443255.2 Varroa destructor | reverse complement strand
ATATAACGTTGCAGATCGTGACTTTTTTTTGGCCAAATTACCTTTGTTTGGAAGAGAAATCGTTCCTGAAAAGTGATTCTTAACAATTAATTGAATAACTATCAATATAAATCACAACGACGGTCAAAACGAAAGTTTTTGTTTCAACAGACAGTAGCACAGGTGCTCTAGTAATTAGATAATTATCGTACGAAGAACAAATCTCCCCGGTAAAAAAGCGAGCCTTTTTTTAACGCCTTAGACCAGTAACTTTGTAATGCCACGGTATGTGATAGCAAAATTAACTAAATCGACACTTCATAATGGTTCTCTGCTGATACGGCCCGCAGCGTCCGTGTACTTATCCGAAGTACGAAGTGCGATTCTAGTGTACGGAAAACATTGTCCATCTCATCTTTGGGAGTCCCTGGGGCTACTTTAAACTGTACCGTCAGGTGGGGTGGTGTTGCAGTGCGAAGGGCCCTATGCATTTGTTCTATTAATTATCGACGTCCAGACGTGTCCCAGATACGACGGTATGTTATGAGCACTCCCAGCGGGCTCGTAAGCATGTCCTTAATGTGAGGAACTTTTCGCTCCGCGCGTTGATCGCGTTCTTATACAGGAGTACAAGCACGACACGACAGCGGTCACCCCCGACTCTCGAAATAAATAAGAGGACAAAGCTAATTAATACAGACATTGAATAGATATTGCGATATATCTAGCTGACAGAAAAACGATGGTACCCTGCAGTTCGTGCCGATAATTATGTGCCAGCGGCAATACAAGGCTGGTTCCCTGTTACTGTGTTATGTCATGCACTACGTCCTTATAGCGATAGTAACACGTTTATACGTTACGCATTCAATTAAAAGCTTTTCAGCTTTTTCCTAGTTAGTGTGCGAAAAATCTGAGGGACAATTTAGTAGTTTGCTTTATTCAGAGAACCGTAACTCTGACTACACCTGAGTTCTCGAGTAATGAGGAAAATGTCGTATTGCTATACACTATATAATTACAGTATAATTAATGAATTATTGCAATATCATCACGATTATAAGTTGGAGCAAATACGTGTTTACACTATTTTTCCCTAAACATCCGATTCACATTCTATATGCATGCTTCAGAATTTTTTTCCATGATTTCCTCTACTAAATTAAGTAACCAAATTTCGTGAGAAAAGTCAAACATTGAAATAAATACAAAAAAAAAAACCTATTTTGAAAAAAAGATATCAAGGTTGGAAATCGATTAAATGGAAACTCGAAAACCTGTATGAGGCCAGCTCATCCTATCAGTTCTTGCCGTAATCGATGGTAAATAAGACCCAAGTAAATGCGAGGTCGCCCTCTTAGTGCTTAATTGACCTTCGGAAGGCTTTTTTCTATTTCAGAGTAACTCAGCACAAAACCATTATGACTAGACGCGAAAATACAACAGGTGACAGTGTTTAAGAAATAAAGAGGCAACAATAACTGCAATTATTATGAGCTATTTCTCCAATTGTATTATTTAATCACCCAACTTAGTCACGCACACGCGCAATTTCGGCCTAGACCTCAGGGGTGTCCTAAAACACCAGTTTGTTCTATAAACGCATATCCCCACAGCACAGCTAACTTATAGTGTAGCCTCTTTTTTTTAGTTGATTTCGAACCCCAATATCTATAGCGGGGATGTGCCTGCATAGCAGTTATTATGGAAGGTCCAATACAGTCGAATCCTTCGATCATCGCAATCAACAGGTGTTGTATTCGCAGGAAAAGACACAGACATCCTAATCGGAATGCCACAATGCGTAGTTATAGCGCCAGTCTCGTAAGAAAGGGATTCTAGAGAGGGGCAAAACAGGCGGAAATGCCCTCTCCGGCCCCGACTACGTGTATTGTAACAGTTAGATGATATATAAACTAATATTGACCTAGCTGCTTAGCTCCTAGCAGCAGCTAGTCGTCATTTCCTACCTTTTTAGGGTCGTCCGTTTCTACCAAGACTATATTTTATTAGAAATAGCCCCAGGCGCCTTCCTCTTCCGGGACATCAGCAGCTTCCGGAGCCTGGTGACAACCTGCCTTGGTCGTTCTGCCTTAGCTACAGTCTCTGACAGGGTTTAAGATGGCACAAAACGGTGCGTGCTGTATAGTTAGTGACATATTGCCTTCGAAAATATATTTCGTCTTCACTAACCGGATGGTTTCACGATACCTGTCGGTGTAGAGCAGCAATAGATGTACGTAAAAATTGCCGTGGACGCTGCTGCAGGCAGTGACGCCCCTGCCACCACTGGCTTTTCAATGACAATATAGCAAAATATAAATATATTGCCTGGTATCATCGTATCGTAACTTTAATAATAACACACACATGCACATACATAGATGCGCACGTGCAAAGATCCGATTCCGCTATTGGCGCTATGGTTGCATTTTGTAATTGTTAATTATAGTCTGTATCGGAAAAAAGTGCCAGTGTAACATTTCAAGTTGAAGTGGGGCTAATTCGTTGCAATAATAGCATAACTTACAGGTAACTTCAACATAAAGTCTTGAAAAGTGATTCCCAAGACGTTTGGTGTTGAAACGAAACTGAGCAAAATGCCAGAAAAAATATTTTGGCTACGTTAAACAGTTGCGTCGACAGAAATGGCTTTGAATTCGGAGGCTAAATAAGTAAATAAAGTGAATTTTTTATTGTTATTGGAATAAATTCGTTTTTAGTGCTGGACTGATGCTGTCTGGAGGTTCGGACGGGCCAAAGCGATAGGTTTGTAAGTATGCGCAATAGGCACACTACAACACTTAGAAAAAGGCTGATTTCCCGTAAAATCGAATTTCTATTGAATAAATATAGATGTGTCGATTATTTCGATTTGCTTGCTTTTGACAAAACAGCGTGTGATAACCAGTAGATCATTTCTCTCCATGTAAGATCGCTGGCCGTCTATAAGTGTTCCTAGTTTGCCATGTACAGTTTTGTATTTACATATTATAGTTTTAAGAATATATTTTTTATCTTATTAGAGCATATTATTTAATAGCCAGTGCCTAATCGTACTGCAGATCTAGATACACCTCGACTACAAACATCACAATCCTACAAAGCCAGTGGGTCAGTTACTCATGCACTTCTATTAACGTTGGCATTTAGAATCGATGCTTTCAAACTAGCTTGGAAGCAAGTTTCTTAGTCCCCGATAAACATCTTCATCTGCTCATTTTTCTCATTTTTATTTTCCTCAAGCAGATTCACCGATCCAAATATCTAGTCAACACTGATCAAACTATTTGAACGGTGGCGCGATTTCGGTAGATAGTTACGTCATCTCCCTTTCGAAATGTGTTCGTATTCCCTAGTTGTCAGATGAAGAAGTTTATAGTGTGGGCTATTTGGGATCATCACTTGAGAGAAATCAGGCGGCTGCGGTACGGCCAGTTACTTCGACGTCCTTCTAATCTTTTAGGAAAGCTTTGGTCAGAAGAAGATGTTTTCTGATTGGTTGTCGAGGCTTCAGGTGACGGATGAGGAAAAACGCTTCAAGCCAGGACAGTCGGTCAGCCAAGCCTTGCCAGGATCTGCCCTCTCACGCAGGCGGAACGTCGAGATGGAGACGAAAAGAAATCGGCAAGGGACAGAAGCCTTGGAAGATTTTCATGCAGTTCTCTTTTTCAAGGTCTCAAGAAAAGCGGTTTCGCTGTTTTCGGAAGAGGCAATGAGGATAGGCTTACAATGGCATCTCTTTGGGAGAGGGAGGCCACGCCGATACATGAAACGATTACTCCAAGACTCAGCGCAAGCTCCAAGACAGCTCTCCGTTTAGAAGCTGCCCGTAGCTCTGGCCACGGCAAGCTTCTCTGGGAGCCGCTGAGTAAGCGATAAATGACTGTTTAGACGTTTCTCACTGTGTTGTAAGTTTTTCATCGTTTGATTGTTGATGGCGGCACAAGTAGCAGTAGTGAGGCAATGGGAGCGGCAACGTTAGTAAAGACTAGGGGACGCCGATATAGCATTGGCTGTAAGTGGCAATGGTGAGTCTCGTTGGCTGTAGGCCCTGGGACTATTCTGCAAAGAAAAGTGTTCTCCCGAAGAGTTTTAGAAAATAGATCCAGGACCATCAAATCCAAAGGTCCTGCCCTCATAGGCTGTGTGACCTGTCTCTTCTTGGGCAGGCCATTTCAAGTCTAGAACAGTGGATCTGACCCTTCACACGCCGATTTTCTCAGGAAATCTTGCCATTATTAGGAGGCTCATTCGACCAGACAGAACGCAAAAAAAAAAAGAGAAAAGTTTATAAAAAGGACGAAGTAGACACTCTTACCCCTTCGAGGAACCGTACATATATGCATACAGAGCTATCCATTTATAGAACCCTACTCGCGCAGAGTCATTGGCTACTAACTAACACTTGCTTCCAGAATCATAGTAAAGACAAGCACACGCACACATTGACGTCTATCGGAAGGTAATCTGTAGCGAGACTACCGTGCAGAGAGTCGATTTTACCCCGATCAAATCTGGGTGTAACACAGTTGATCTGCAATTTCCCATCTTCTCCTTGCAATTCAGAAGTCTTTTTCTTGTCTTCTTCACTCTGTGGGCGCCGCCGACGCTTAAAACCGCGATCTTTCTTCCTGTTCGATGACAGTGGCATACTTGGGTAGGCTACAGATTCGTTTCTGAAGAGCAGGCCGAGGGCTCGATGAGGGGTCAGGGGACCAAGGGTGCTAAAGGGGACGACGAATTTTCAATCAATATGATGTGTCAAGCAGCCAAACAAAACACAAACGCAACTAAACTCTTCACTCGTTCTTATTCGTGATTTGTGTCAATGTTGATTGTGCTGATGTGACAGACCCTGGTGGGCTTTGAATGCAAGCAAATTCGTTAGTACGGAAAAAAGACGATGGATTGAAATAGCAGTGACAATTTAGAATACATTGTTATTTTATATTTAATTTTGTTTATTTTAATACCAATGTAACAACGATACGCTTTTGGTAATATCTTTTATCAAAATACCATGACATACCTCCTGCTTTGGCAGTGGTTTTAATACCAGACAAGGAAATTAAAGTGGTCGTTAAATCATATTGGTGATATCCGTCTAACATCTTAATATCATCATTAATTCAGTATGCTTTAAATCGACTACACAGACTAAACAATACGTGAATGTACTTAGAACCCTTCGGAATTAACTCTCGATCCCTCTCTGATTTAGGATTATGGACAGGCTGCTATAGGTAACTGTAGAATACTTTTCGCCTATTAATTATGCCTGAAGTACGTCATCATTATAAAGGATATATCAAAGCAGCAGATTAGTAAATATAAATATTTTTAGCAGCAACTACCTTGAACGGAACATTGTCTCATGTGATACAGATTATACAAATACAATGTGCCCGATCCCGCCGTTTCCTGTTGTTCTTTTGTTTTCTGCCATTGCAACATTCCCTTACGGGGAGTTTAACAAGGATAATTTCCAAATACTTAGATGTTTACTTGTTTGCCACGTTTTGTAGCCTGCATCTTATCGGGAATAAAAGTCTGGCATGAATTAAAAAAACAAAAGTATTGTTGTGGTTCTATCAGTTTTAAGTTGAAGTTGTTTAATATAAATTGAAAAGATAGAATGATATAAACGTACAAATGAAAAATGGGCTGGCCTTGAATTTGGGCTGAGAATTTCATGTGAAACTGTCCGTAGAACTCGATCTCCCATAGAACTTCGACTTTAGTTCGCATTTACTAATGGTCGAAAACTCCATTAAGGGGATTTTTTGTGTTTTTACCGAACTGCAGCCGGATCAGAGAGGTGGTTCAGGACTCTCCGAGAAAAGTCGTAGCGTATCACGTATGAAGATGAACTGAAAATCGCATCGATTTTGTCTGGCTGAATCTCATAAGAGGCAACACGCAGATCTACCATGTTGCCTAGGCATCATATCAGCTCAATCCCGTGTTTAGTAAGCCAGAAAAACTTTTCGTACCGAACTGCAAGGAACGCACTGAAAGATATAAATATAAATATTCTCTTCAAAGCTAGTGTTACTCTAAAACCCCGATCTGTGAGAGTTTCCATCACAAAATGGGCACGTATATTCTTGATTTCAAGTAATATGATTGTACATTTTCTGCTATTTTTGTCATTTCGAATAATACTCTATATAGGGAATACATTTTGATTAGTAATGGATAAAACATCTACGATAGTTGATGAAAACTTATCCGATACGCAGGCTTGTGCGATTCCATGGCTCTGCGTTTACTCAGCAGTCCTTCATGGACACTACCAGTTCAGTCATTTACCTAACGTGGCCTAGTTATTAGGTCCTTAAACAACGAAATATATTTGATGGTTTCTGGCTTGCATTCGATAGCGTTCTCGTCTTTTGTCAATTAGTGAAGCTGATACGTTTCATTGCAGTGGGCTTGAGGCTCAGTACCTAGACCTCCGCTATTATTACCCCCCTTTTTCACTCTGCTCACCAAGAATATCGCAGTAGGTAAACGCGATTCATTTAGAATGCTTCAAAACCGAACGTTTAAATAAGTGCAGCATGCTTATAGACACACAGACTTCGTTTAAGCTTATTTAAAGTTCACTTGAATTATAAAGTGTAGGTGCACCTTACATGCATGACTACTATCTAATCTATTGCGACAGCATCATTTCAGTTTCATTGAGAACGTCTGCCTTCTCTTCGGTTCTGAGGCTTTATCGCTGTGTTCCTCACTCCTGTGTGCCGTCATATTACGGAGCATGTAGCTGAGGTAACCATGCATTACTTACTTTACCGCGAAGCCGTAATGCACAAGGGCATAAGCAAAGCACAGGGAACCTCGGTGGGGGAGCTCTGTGGACGGGAGCTGTTTTCAGTGGCCCGATGAAACCTTTCATTCAAACGAGAATGCCCTGAAGCCTTTTTCCTTCTGGGAGCACGCCATTTTACTGCTCTAAAACCGCAGGAAGGACCTGCCTTCAACTAAAAGAGATTGAAACCGGGATCGAGGAGGGGCAACTCAGAATCACTCCTTCTCTCGCCCTCACTTGCTTTCTGTATCTATCTCTCTGCCACCCCTTAGATCACATTTTTTTACAGTACGTTGGAAACGACAGGCCTAAATTTAAGTGGAAAGATTACGTTGTGCCTGCTTGGGTCGGTGCGTTTCTATGTGTGTGGGCCATGGGTGTGGCTTATGTACGTGCATGTAATCAAAGGCCATAAATGCGACCGACCCAGGCAAAACGGGACGCGTTGTTACCATCGCCTATCTCAGGCTAACTTGACGGAGGCGTAACTCGCTGTTTGTTGTTATTATAGTTATTGTTGTGTTGTTTTTATTTCTAATAAAGGGAGATGGATATAGATAGTGTTTAAATTGTTCTTGCAAGAATCTTCCTTATACAGCAATCGTTCAAGGCGGTGAGCATAGTAAAAACTAACTATATAACTTTTAACAACTATACTAACAGTAAATGTTGCCACACTAAAGCTAGACAACCTATATATGGGTCAATTAGTAAGTAATTTAAAATTAAATATTTAAAGTTTTACGTACGGTGCGATTGCCCTAGTTAAGCATTGCTTTAGACGACCGGCTCCGAGCAGCGCGAAGCGACGCGTGTTTACACTCGCTTTTGAACCTAGACGACCTCATCACATGTCCTCGAGCTCAATAGGTCGGCACGTTACCACTGCACCATGACGCGAACAAGTTTCATGGCCTAATTATCACATGTAGAGTTTATAGCTTTACTATAGCCAACTGTGTATGCTGGGTACATTTTCTACTGCTGTTTCTTCCAAATGATATTTATTACGATAAGCATTGGCAAAGACGAATATCTGTGGGGATCATGTCTACTGGTGAATAGATTGACATAGCGTCCGCTAACTTGCATTCGGACCGAATTTACGTTTGCGTTCGTGTGGGTGTTTCCGGTGAAAGGTGTAGCTGGTTCTTGCTCAAGGCGTTCAACGACGATTATTTGATATTTTTGGAGATGAATCGTCTATCCGCCTTCTAGCGAATAGGGCGGAACTTTACAATTTATAGGCACCGACGCTGCTAACTACTCTCTTTAAAAAACACGCCCCTAGGCAAGGTTATGTGGTTATTCATTGTACAGACGTACTAATTCGAATCATTTGACCGACCTTCGGACCTCTAAAGGTACACCTGACAAATCCTTAATTTTTGTTCAGTATCGAGAGTAATATATTTCACTCGTCTAAAAAAATCTGTAAATGCGGAACAATACGTCATTATATTTCAAGCGTTCCGAATCTATTATTCTAAAAAGAAGATTGGGTCTTTGCAAAACGTGGTACTGCTGACGTTGATTTCCATCAGCATAAAAAATAATTATAACGCAGATAGTGCCGAGTAAGTTGGTATTGATCCTGTACAACATGTGACGACAATGGACTCGCAAATAAAATAATAAATATAGTATTTTGTGCACGGTACTTGTTATTAAGCATTGCTTCAAACGGTCGAGGGCTTCTATCAGTGCGGAGTAAGCTGTATGTCCAGCTTAGGTTAGCCCAGGCGTCTCTGAGCATCATAAATAAATATGGTATCATTGTACTATGGCGGGCACTTTATTATATTAGTGGATAGCTTGATATTTTCCGCAGCATTTTGCATGATGTTACATATGTCTACTTCAAAGATGGTTTGGTAGACAAAGTTTAAGAGATTTTTGTATAGGGTTTTGTAAAAACATATTTCAAGTCTGTTACACCCTTAGCAATAAGCACTGAAAAGTATTATACAGTAAACGAGCCGGAAAAAAAAAACCCGAAAACAACACATCCGAGCTTAATTTTGATCAACACGAATAGGGATAGACCTGAGCCGATGAAACAGAATTGATCATCAGAATCAGAGACACTGCATTAAAGCTCATGTACTCTCTGCCGCCCTGTTGGCATGACAGAGCATTGACTTCCAATCGTTGAATTTCTCAATGGTTGCAATTATCGATACCAAATTCATCTGACCTTAGCTCACATAATCTTCCTAATGGGCAAATAATGCTTATTTGCTTAGCTTGCCTCTCAGGGTATATATTCGGTAGGGTGGAGAACTCATTTCGGGGACAGGCGTAGCAGTTGCAGCACAACCTCTGTTTTAATTATTATCTACCTTCCCCGTTCGTGGCAGTTTGTGTTTGTCTTCCTCAGACCGGCCTCTATAGATTCCCAGACACAATTGCCATTAAAGATTCGTCATTAACCCACCCGTTTGCTGCGTGCGGAAGGCCCCCTCCCTGAGAGTAAACACAAAGTTCCCCCGTAAGGGAGCTTCCTGCTGGCCCGCTTCGTTGCCTTCGCTTCCCGGCTCGTAATAAGTATACCGTAGACTTGTAAGCATGTGGGCTTTCTCAGCTCGCTCTCCTTCAATAAACGACGATGTGGCTGCCCTAAACAGGATAGGGCTTTTCAATAAGAACAAGCGAAAGGTGGAATATTCATTGTGTCCGCCCAGTTCCACTGCACTCCCATTATTTGCTTTTACTGTTAACACTCATAGGTGGGGATTCATCATGCTACGGTTATGGTTATGCCAGTCGCAGTGGCAATTATACTCGTTGGACAAAAGTCTCTGGCGTCGGCGCTGTAGGGCTTTGGGAAATTTACAAAGAGGGGCGCTAAAAGCGTCCCGTTAAAGTGTTTGGCAGCTGAAGCTGTAGTAATGTGGATTACTCTTATAGATGACTAGAATTTGAAACAGCGAAGTTTTGACGAAGTATTTAATGCTCGTCCAGTAACGAAGAGACGTGCAATTATGTATGATCGCTTTCACGACAGTCACAATTGTCCGATGTCGTTTTTCTTTCAATGGCTAAATTCTTGTTTTCATTTAACCCTTCCCAACAAATGTGCATAACTACAACTGGACAATTTCATTTGGTTAATGGACGATTTTATTGTTCGCTTCGAATCGGTTGCACTTCTTCCAAATCGACTCGGCCGAGTTCTGCGCTTCAGGTCCCTTTTGTCCTCTGTTCCATTCCCACGAATATCTTGCCGTCCTGTTTTACCTATTCCAGGGGCACACGTTGACTATGGCTACTATTTATTAACTGCCCTGTCATAAGGGAAGGTTAGTTTGTCGAACCTACCTAAGAGGTTTGCCAGCCTTCTGAGCCTTACCGCCGTAAGCCAATCGGATTCTCTCCAACGGTCCGCCACATTAAACTACTTCTGATATCTTCGCAAAGCACATGAAGACATGAGATACAAACACGCACAGAGAAGGCTACACAGAACACAATAAAACATAATAGCACGCGCAATCAGTATATACCCACCACCACGGCTTAGTGCCATGACATCCTTTCGCCTACAACCCAAAATGTAGAATTCACAGCATAACCGATTCCTCAAACGCACACTTCTTTGTTCATCCTTGGTCCTTGCAGTCCAGCGTTCTGGACTCAAGGAGAGCTGGGACGGCAAAGCCTTGTCTTCTTGATTGCTCCTTCCTAAAAAGTCGAAACACACGGATATTGGTCGTAACGAATTTGCGCCTATAAACGAAGTTACTATTAGGGCCGGTGACGCTGTTGTTTTCGTCCACTGCAGGTGCTGCTGGCTTAAGCATTAACAAACACACAGATATCATGCCCTCTCGTAACTCACGAACAACAACAACAACAACAACATAAAGATACGAACGAAGAAACAACAACAGTTCTCTTAAAAAATAGATGCGGGTACGATGACTCAAGGATATTGTGCGTATATGTCTGTATACTTCTGCGTATAAGTAAAAATCTGGGAACGGCTGGGAAGTAGCAGTAAGTATCATGGCAGTTAGCTGGCGGTGACAGCTGGCACTTTTACTCTTTCCGCCCGTTCTAAAGAAGCATCTTCGTATGGCTGTGATAGCGTGTCTACGTTTGTAAGCTAGCACGGTTGGTCTGCCCACTGCCATTAAAATTTATTTTCATGCCTAGAGATTTAGTGGGTCGGGACGCAACTGGAACGAACGGGGGCAGAGCAGCAGCGATAGATAGCTTCGGCCTACTATAGAGGTCGTCTGCCTTCATGGTCGTGCGGAAATACAGACGAAGTCAGTATGGCGTGGGCACTGTGTGCCAAAAAACGGCATTATTTCCCATTTTGGAACATTCACTGGAGATTCGATGAGCTTGCATTAGACCTAGGTATACCTGTATATGTGAATCCTAACATCATTTACTGAAAGGGCGTTAGGGTGGAAAAATGCCTACGTGGAGATCTGAAATTCCGTCGACACATTAGAGCTTGCCGATCATTAGATTATGCGATTAGGAATTATAAAATGGTTAAATGTTGTGCCGTAAGACAGATGTGGGTTCGTTTGCTTCACAGGTTTTCGACCCATTCATTGCAATATCATCTTCTATGTAGTTTATCTAGGAGTGCTATGTAGTTTAATGTTGATAAAAAAAAAACTGGGCAATCAAATCACATGACAACTGATTGAGGTGCATCTCTAAAACATCATTCATAATTTGATTATAAATACGAGAAACTACTTTACGCAGCATATTTAGATCAACAATTATATTACATACATATTGAAATTTGCAATAAAGGGTAACTGAATCCTAAAAAACAGCCGCAATCACAGAAGAAGCAAATCACAGTCAGCATCGTCATAATCTATTTTTCAAGTACCGATTATTTGATAGAGGCTGTTTATAGAAAAGAAAGTATGCAATAATTATAATAGATAGTTCTTGTGGAAAAGCGAACTTTGAAAAGCTGTTGTACCTTAGTTTGAAATCCTATTCAGGCCCAATACACTCCTAAAAATGCTTCACGTTTTGCTGCTATAGAGAACTTTGATAATACGAACGTTCAGAGAGCATAAGGTCATTGAACAGAGCATGCGTATCAGATGCGACAGTAAATTTAGTCTTGTAAGTAGCAATAGGGCTTTTCTGTTTATTTCATTGATGCGTCATTAAATCAACGACACATGTATTTACCGATACATGTTCGAGTACAAGTGATCATTCCGATCAATTTGGGCATGTGGCGGTCTAACAACCTGCGGATCGTTATTGACTACCGTTTGTTCTCGTTTGAAATCATATCCAAGTAAGGGTCTATCAGAAGGTCCAGTACTTCGTAGAGGAACATATTCATTTGGTTAGAACGCTGCAGCAGCTGTTACTCTAAACGAATATTTATTGATATCGATTCGGCCGTCTCATATGCCCCTGTTGGAGGCCGCCTTAGATCATCCCCCATATAGGCAACGTAGCTCTTATACTAGGTATGTATTACTGAAAAAGTTGATTCAGATTTGTAGCTATATACATATGTCAAAGTGTTCACAAGACAAACGCATGCTCATTTCTAAGTTTGACCTAACAGCCAACCTGGACGTCCAATGATTGTCTGGCCAAAACCAGTGATTCATTGTGTTTTCCAACACTATCACACCCGTTGTCGTCAGGGGTCTTCGTGACGATGACAGCTGAACGCGTAACGTCTTTGTTTTTTTTTTAATATTAGGGAACCACGTTAATCTAGGTATAAATTTAGGCATAAACAAACCTCGTTTCGTAGTATTAGAAATTGTTTGATAGAATACCTTAGGGCCTAAGTACCTGGCGAAAACTCGAAGATCAATGAATAGGGGATATTTTACACAATTGTGTACTGGGCGCTGTTAATTGCATTGTAAATATTGGTGAAAAACACCAAGACATACAAAAGCTGATAGTGTACTTCCTGGGTTAGTTGATGAACGAAACTTTGCCTAAAATGTAGTCTGTTTCAGTATGCACAGAGCAATGAAAGTGAAGTAAATGAGGAAACGGTAGATTTATTAAACAACATTGGGACATATGTGTCTACATATGTGTAATAATATGGAAGAAAATATGTTCCGCAAAAATGCGGAGATTTTTTGGAAGATAGATAAGACTGGTAAAAGTTTCATAATCACACCGTTTAGTTCAAGAATATTCTATTTATGCCACTAATCATGTAACCAAAATTTCTTCTACCAGTCCATCTAAGTATAATTAGTTGGTAAATCGTGTCCCCTGTCAACATATTATGTACCACTCAACATTGCCGATTTTAGAAGTTTCTAGATAAAGTTCTTTATCGTACATACTTTACTTTATTTGCACGAGTAGGATCAGCCCTTTCAATATGATCAGTTCCGATTTATCGTCCCATGCATCGATCGCACTCAGCCCACACTTGGCTGCACGTTTTTTGTTGCACGATGAGTGTCACGACCAAAATTGAGTGAAGTAAGCATAGCTACTGGAACAAGTTCATTGTTGAAAGATCGAGGAAAGAAGTCAGTAATAACAGATCGACTACGGATTGAGTAGCTGTCCCATAAAACTATAATTTGTCTGAAAACGTAGTAAGTAAAGGAGTGGTTTAATTTTTTTTACCTGTTTTTATTTAACTCGGGCGTTTTTCTCAATATTTCTAGAACACGAACTAACCAGTTTCCCTTCTGATCTGCAGGTCAAGGATATCCAGCTAGGGCCGTTATTCTTCGGCTCGTTATTATAGAGCTCTTCCTTTGTCGTATAATATACAAGCGATGTTGTGCACCATGCGAACGAGGCCACTAGCCATTTAACGAGTTCGCCATATAAACGAAAGTTACCTTTTTACCACGAAACTAGGCTTCGGGAAGATACGAGTTAGATAGCAAGCACGTAGCATCCATAATACTTCTGGCTCCCGTGACCCGTGATAGAAAGACCAGATGTAAAATAGGAAGCTTTCGTGTATTGCAGGATCGATTATGGGGGCTTATATGTCGCTAACCTAATCATTTGTTCCCAAGCAAGAGCCTGCCTGACTGTCATTTGTGGTCGGTAGTGCTGTCGCACGACCTATAAACTTGAAACGAAAAAAGCACAGTATTCCTAAGCTTGTAGCGCCTTGCCCGCATAAACGTTTATGAATATTTACAGTAATGATAAATATTGTGCAAGGTTAAATAAATATAAAGCTTAGTTCACCGCTTCCAAGCCCAGTTAACAACCCAGTTAACACTACCCAGTTAATGAACACGTCGACAAGGTATTTCGTAATATCTAGCGCTGGCGTACTTGATATCAACAACGTGGCGTTATCCACTAGACCCGGTTTTGCAATTATCAAGAGACGTAGCATTTGGATTCAGCGTTCAGGCCATTGGCCAGTATTGTTAATGACCGCGGCAGTAGTAACGTCCATATATCGATGCTATTCATGACGTACGTAAATGACAATTTCCATCTCAAGCTTTTTCATAATTGCTAAATCGTAGTTCGGCAATGATGGGTCAGACTAGGGCAGGATGCACAGATAACAACCTACATGCTGGACTTAGCACCTAGGGTGAGCCTCGATGGTGTTAACCGAAAGCAAGCCTGTCGATTCTAGAATAGTAGCTTCAACAGAAAGGTTTGAAAAAGAAGATTGCCCAATTTGCCTAAATAGAATAGCTATCTAGTATTTTATAAAGGCTGAAAGTAATTTGTAGAATGGTGTGGAACATAAATGCATCTTGTTTCTTATTCTTGAGAAGTACGTTTATTACTGTTCTTGACGTCGATGTTAGCGTTTTATCTATAAGCTTCGCGGAAAATAGGAGAAAAATCTTTTTTTTTTTTGTTTCGGTTCAGTAAATTGTCAATTAATCGTAACTGTAACAGGAAGAATTTCAGTTAGCAATTGATAAAAGCCAATAGGATCGGACGTACAGGTTACTTGTCCTTCACGATTTCTGTCGCCAAACCTATGTCCGAGTAACAGCACAGTAATGAAATTTCCGAGTGTAATGCAGAACCACCGAAGAAGATGGTGAAAAATTTCCATGCAATACAAACGAAGAGCGTATTTGAGTTGATCCTAGTATAGCTTCGCAGTGAGGAAGAACGAGGCCCAAAAGAATCGTCATTGCTAACTGCGTTGTGTTTCATCAAGTTCAAGGTCTTAATTTCTTTGGAGTTCCCTTAAGCTACTTCAGCCTAGTTGCTTATGGCGAATTCCATCGAGCAATATCTTTTTCATTATTTAAACGATAATGGGTTTCATTGAATTGTTAATGACTGGCAGGTGAATGCTTTCTTGTAATGGTTTATTTTCAGATAGCCATTGCCGCAATGCCAGTCGAATTCTCATGAGAACATAAAAGGTAACAAAAGAGAGGAAAGATCGGTTCGGAGGCACTATATGCGAAGCCCTAATTTATGGGGTACTGGTCAACACTGAACTGGATTTTAGTGTATTCATCGTCGAGCGGTCCTAGGTACTATTATGGGTCATTCATATAAGACATTATCGAGGCCGCTTTTCAAGTGGTTTGTTTCGTAGTGTAGAACAGTGGTTTTGTGTTTGACCATTAAACTTAAGAAAATTCGAAATTGTGCCTGCACGGACTTTACTACGTGCTAGAAAACAGTTGTTCATAACAATGCTTAAAAAAACTACTGGATATAGAACTCTTATTGGACGTATCGTTTATTTTCGTATTCATATAATATTTAAGCTTTCAAGAGGCTTAGAAGATGAACACCTATAACAGCTTTATAGACTACTCAGTATGGCCTTTTCGAAGCTTTGTTTATTTGCGTCACTAATTCTCTGACATACTGTTATACGCTGGACATCGATCGTACTGTATCTTTTGAATAGAACATTTACAATAGGGAAATGTCGTCCTTCCATCATCTACTCTTGGCCGTCTGGGCCTATGGGTCATCGACGGTAACCTCATTATGGAGGGCATACATCGAAGCAGACATTCATTAGCGGCACGCCTGTCCGTTGACATACCAACATTTAAAGCTTCGTCAACTTTCTTGCATATATATATATATATATATATGTATATACAAGTCGTTAAGAAGAAAAAAAATTGTTGTCTCATAAGGGCACCTAATAATTGGCATCACACAGAAGTACTCTGGCTAATGTTTGTCTTCTCTTCTACATTATTCCGGCCTGTGCGGTTTCACATACATTTTGTAAAGATTGGATATTTCTCTTAAAACTGCATTTAAAGCAACATAAAAAAATACGAGCCAATAGACTTTTTTAAATTTATGTCTGCGTAATTAAACAGCCAACCGCAACTGGGAACGATAGAAACATTTAACAGCTATTTAAAGAAAAATCCAGCTAGCAAAGCCAGTTAAATCAAATAAAGATCAATGCAAAAATGCTAACAAATATACTGTTTTATGTAAATAGTATTATTGCTATTAGTAGCCTGCAAAATAGTCGAGCATCGACAAAATATAAAACGAGTATTTCTAGGCTATATTGAGAAAATTCGAGACGATTGTACCCGGTCTCAAACATTGATTACTTACCGTATTAGATAGCGACTGATAAACAAAAACCAGCCACTATAATAGATAGCGGAATTTCCTTTGAACCTATTTTTGGCTTAACACTGGTTAATGGTGTTCTAGTAGATCCAACATAACCCCAAACGGAGCTATAATCAATCATCGCAATATATGCTTCGTTTAAATCATTTCAGAGCTTATCAATACGTGCTTGCTAAATCCCACGTGATACCCATGACTACTTACAACTAGTTCAGGTCAGTACTTTAAACTGATAGAGCCATATACATAGAGAATCAGTTACAGAAAGTAGCTGTTTATCCATTTATATATAGATATAATAAGGACCTTTTCTACTTTAAATTGCTAGCCCACAGCTCACGCTCGTAAGGCGTCCAATTCTAACGGATCAGCTTAAATCGTACATCTATAGAACTGTACACCTGCACAGCATGAAGTGCAAATGCGACCGGTCTTTCAAGACTAACAGCAAGAAATCTGTACAACTCTAGCCAGGATCATCTAAGCCAAATCCCGAAATGACACAAACTCCCGCTGGGCGATCGCGTTCTATGGTACGTGCCCTTGCGGTTCTGCTGGGCCGATGTGACGCCTCCTCTGCCTTCGTCCTTCATCGATCCTGTTCTATATGAACTTTTAGACTTCCTGGCCAACAAAAACACAAAGCAGCGTGCTACACATGATTTAGTAACGCTTCCGCTTTATAGCTATCACGCAAGCTGGGGGGTGAGTATGAATTCAGGACACAGCACGTGCAGAATCCGCCAAATCCCCTTTAAGCGCCACTCACTTTGTCTACCAGACCCTTCCGTGTCTTCCCGCTGTGAGAAAAGAACTCGAGAACGGTCGGCTGATGGCCATTCCACGATGGCCGTTGCGAACGAACGAGTTTAACACCCGCTGAGCTTTGCACGTAAAGCGCGTAGATTTGGCGATGTAGCGACCGCATTTATTAGCTGACGACATTCGATCGAAAATGCAACAGGATGAATTAGCTGAAAGCGGCAAGGATAACAACGACGCGCGATGCCAGCGGTCTCGAACAATACAGTTACTGTGACTTTGAGTATGATGGACGGGTAAACACACTACATGATAAGAAGGGTTCTTAGAAACAAAGTATTAATAAATTTGATAGATCGACACGAAGTGATTAAAAGCTATAAAGTAGTGTTTATGCATGCATGCTGACATAATGAATAAATATGAAAACAATTAAGCTATAGAAGGCCCGTATGAATAAAAACTATAAAAAAAAAAAAGTTTTTTATTTTTGCCTTTATTATAGTTATTAATTGGACAAACTATCTGCCTAAAGGTCAGTCGGAAGCGAAAACTAGAGTTTGATTTTCCTAGCGGCAGTGTGCCCATATATTCAGAGACATATCATAGACCTATAAGGTCTTTATCACAGTCAGTGTAGAGCTGATGAACAATATCCCACTGATTACAAATCCCTACTAATTTCTCCTTTGAACTACATATTATGTTTATTTTATAATTGAATAAACAATACCTCGACAAAGTAAACGAACAATTATACCGGTTACTTAAAATAGGTCATTACCATCTTTGCAAAGAATTTCGTGTGGTATCGCACAAAGTAAGGAGCGGCACTTCCAGCAGAAATGGACGTGCTGTAAGCAATATCAGATCTTTTTACCAGTCGACTTGCAGTTTTCGTTAACACCTGCTATTGACCAGATACGTTTGGGATCAGACGTACCCAAATGGCAATAACAAGCTAAAGAGGCTGTTGTCTCAGGTTCATTTTTTCCCTGCGACAGCACGAGGCACTTGCGTATCGCCGTATCCCGTAATCGCCGTAGTAAAAATTTACAATGCTCGCTGAATATATACTAGCCGGTCAAAGCGATTGTCAAAGGAAACTTCGGCTGTTATTGATCTAACAGTCGAACTAATATGCCTCGAAACCGACTGCAATAAGATAAGTACAAAAGTAACAGTATGTCACTATTCACGCGCACCAACTGTAAAGATTATACATGAACGAACTTGAGCTTGGATAGGTCTGGGGGTCCGCGGCATCCCCGTTGGGAAACCCGTTGGAACGTGAGAATAACACAGATTTGGCATGACAGAGGAGTGAACCACACGAGCAGACAATGCAACGTACGCGTAAACGGTCCGATCTAGAAGCAAGACGTGTTCAACGTCTGATACCTTCTATGCGTAAACAGTTGTCGTTAATGTAGGCAGGTGATTAAGACCACAATTCAACCAACCATTGTGGGCCATTATTAAGATAACCTGAAAAACTTGCTTACAATTTAAAAGCCTTCGTTTTACAAATATATATATATATATATATATATCAAACTACGACACCTATCGACCGAGCACCTGTCCAAAAATGAGGTCAAGAGCACATCAACCACTAGTCAGAACGCCGCAAGAGGCAGGTCGGTTGAGGGCCAGATCGTCGCAGAAAACAGGCCCTCGGGGCAATCATTAGTACATGTAGCGGTGTCAGGTCGTGTTCCGCGTGGTCGCCGGCATTGAAAGCGAGAAATGGAAGCGTGAAGAAGGATGAATGGAAATGGAAAAAGGCTCAACCGCGAGGGATGTAGCATAGCTGGTGGCCCAAGGCTGACCCTTACTGTCAAAGATGTAAACAATAAACAGCTGGCAGCTGATATGTTGTCAGCTGCTGACCAACGTTCTGGTCCGCCACAATATATATACACATATATACATGGCAAGAGACTTCCGTTGCACCTTGTATGATATCTATTTATAGCCGATTCATACCAGGTTAACATCTATGACAAGTCGACATTGAAGAATCACAAAGAACTAGATCGAAAGTGGCGGAAACTGATTGAAGTTCGTCGGAGGAACAGTTCATGTCTTGAAATAAGCTTCTTCTCATATATGGATGAAAACTAAGCCCATTACTATTATAATGTTAGTATCTAATTTTTGGATCACCTGTTTGTACTATTTGATTATTTACCATACAAACATACTGTTTACATTGAACAAACTTAGCCCATTAAAATAGACTGTGTTTGATTGACGCTAGAAGACCTCTAGTGAGCAAGCGGAATGGGGTGAAGGCTGATATTGATTGGGACACGTACATAGTGCTACCCTAGCGCTGGTCCTGCTGCTCTATAAAAGTGCCATCGGCGATTTCGGCCGACCCCTATTAGTCTCGACAATTTCAAGGTAACGGGACCTTCTTCCTGCTAACCCTCTCTTACGTTAGAAGGCACAAAGTTGTTCTTCACATTGAATATATTTTCGGATATGATATAAGAGTTAAGCTTATCGAACAATACACGATGGATGAAAAGGCAAATGACTATTGGCGGCGTCACCGCTTGTGCCTCCGATTTTCTTCCGTTTTATGCACCTGTATACCGCTTGGATACATCCGAGTTCTCTCGGAGCCAGCTCCTGGAAATATCTTTCACCTCTTCAGTAAGAGACTTCCTTCCTTTCACCACACTTCCACGAACAAAGGCTTTATTTGACTTTGAACCCATTTTCCCTTCCTACCGGCGACAGTGGCAGCGCTATGGAGTGCCGCACCCACTGGACTCGACTGCTGGTGTTGTCTTAAAGGCATTAAAGTTTTTTTTCTTTACAAACAGGCACATACACACATTGAGAACTAGCCTTAAGAACAGAGGAATGAACGCCCTTTGGAGGAGGAGGAGGAGGAGCCGGCTAGAAAGGTGCGGAACCCTCTGGTAAAAAAATCCTTGAAGTGACTGGTGAGTATCTAGTTGACACAATGGCTTCTATAGCTTATAATAGGTAGAGGGGAGAAGGGCGATGGTGGTGAGCGACGGAAGCCTTTCAGTCCTATTGAGCCTTTGCAGGACCGATTACTTCAAACCGCCCATACATCAACACCACCGGTGCGGGAGCTATTCACCGTCATCGAATATCTCTTGTGAATACATGCAGGAGGCAACCTCAACGCCACCGTGTGAGTAGGCCATTGTAAGCTTTGAAAGGCAAATAAAACCGACAGAACGTAGAAATTTCGTTTTTTGGTTTTTCTTTCTATAGATAACAAATTGTGTAGTGAAATTAAATACTGGTAAGATTAATCGTGTGTCAGGAAAGTCTGTGTCTTTTTGCGTTCAGATTAATTAAACCTCACTTCCTTATAGATTATCTATTAATTCGATTATATTAAAAACAGCTCCAACGGTGTCTGCTGACATTTTGCGGCGTGCTTTGCCTGGCTAGAAAACGCTATATTAACACTGACATGTGTAATTCATGGTAAAAAATTATAAAAGAAGACTAACGTAGAATCCAACGTAAATTAAAAGGAAAGTGACATTTAACCTTTTTTCAACAGCTGGAAAAAATTCGTAAAATATCCTTATGTTGAACTGTTAGTTTTTTGAGTTCTACATAACAGACATACATACAATTGAATTTTCAAAAGAAGATCAGGCTTTTTTTTTTTTGTAAAGTTGTGTAGTTCTGTTTCTCAGAAATAGTTAAGAGTTTACGAATAATATCAATGTTCTTCAATTGCCTGTCTTCCTGGTTTATCGATCAGCACAATGACATTTGGAAGATGAGGTCGGCTTCATCTTAAAATAGACAGATATTCTCAAGGGGGTAAAGGGTCAAGCGCAAAAATGCTTTAGTTGCAATGGACGTGCAAAATAATTGACTTTAACAGTTGGGACGTCTGCTATAGGATAGGAAAGTGATCGAGGATAGCGATGCGACAATGGGGTCAGTGCAACTGGATGATAGAACAACCTCAACGCGTTAAGAATTCAGGCTCACGGCAAGTTCAAGGGGTCACAACAAGGTTTAAGTTTTGTTTGACCTTTCATTGGTAGAATAGTAGAATAATACTGGGCGGAGTTTGGTGTGTATGTGCAGTACGGACCACGTGAAAATACGTCTACTAGTGCTAATTTTCCTACGACAAAGAAAAGCCGATACAATTGCCTACTAAATTAAAGTAAATAGCAAAAACACGCAGTATGTCCTCACGAATCGCAAGCATCGTATAAAAGAATAGGTCGCTAATAGTACTATAAACGAAAAAGGCTACTAGGACCAAGTGGTAATTACGACGTAAACCTCCAGTTTAAAAGAACAGGTTTCCGATTACAGGCCGAAGTACTTGATAGCTGATGCAAACGCTTTCTTTACTGTAATTTGACTATTGCCATTCTTAAACTTGTCTAAGCAGTGTAGCATATACTATGCTGCGGTATCTGGAATCAGCAGATTTTAAGGCGCCAAACCTCTGTCAAGCAATGTTCTGACCATTGTAGCCGTCTTTAGCGTGTTATTATATCGCATCGTGCCCAGCCCCGCATCGATTTTATATATTGTGTCACACGAGTCACAAAAGCCGCGTTTGATTCCATAGACATCATTATTCCACTATGTCTACGTCGATAGAGCTGCATGACCCGTTTTTAGTAAACATAAAGAAGCACTTTATCGAACATGATTATAACGAAATCTACCTTTCCTAATTGCGCAAATTGGCTAGCCAATTGCTCCAATCCAAGTTGCTGCTCACAGTTCGCGGTACCTTCTAAAGTTATCTTCTTATAATTGGTAAGGCCCTTTCGGATAGCTGCGTCTAGCGCAGAGGTGGGTTACAGAACCCGCCTAACGTACGCTCACGATGGGCTCGGTTGTCACTCGTATCAAAGGGCGACACATCACAGGAAAAATGAGGTTGTCCCTGGGGAAGGGAATGAGGAGGGGGAAGGAGGGGGTGGGGGTGTATCCTTCATCGTCTAGCCCCACGAGTTTTACAAGAAGGGAGAAGCCCTTGCGTGAGAGGTCTCAAAAGAAAAGAACCAACTCATGAAGATACTTCTAAGCAGCGATAAGGAAAGGACAGACGATGCTTTGAGGTTGAGTTTAGAAGACGCACAAAAAAGACAAGTCCCTCTGTAGGAAACTAGCTAAAAAGAAGACCTGACCAGAATGACCCTGACCTGACGATTCAGTGGCGTTAGCTGCTTCTTCTTGTAAGAATAAGTGGCTTAGAATTGCTAGACAAAGACCTTGGCCCATTCCAAGTGAATCTTGTGAAGGAAATTATGCATGAGTGGGCAGTGGTTTCGGCGGAACCTTGCCCAGTCCTCAGGGTTGAAATTCACACCCGGTCCACATAAGGTAGACATACTGCTCCAATGATGCTACTTGTATATAAATTGTATAGTTTGAGCATTCTTGAAAAAAACTCTTTCGAATTTTAGCATGTACTCTTTGCCCGTTATTGCCTTATTGTATTATATGGAAAAATTACCCGACCCGAACTCTATTAAGCTCAAGTGGGGGGAATAGAATAGCGAACCGTTAACTGCGTTCGACGTGGCCTAATCTCGCGCCTTTGCCCCAGGCTCTTATTGTTAATTAGAGCCGTGACACTGTATTGTTTACAAAGGAAGCAGAATGCTGCGAGCGCCCATGCATTCACTCAAGCTAATGTTTTAACAACGTAAACCTTTTCGCTACTTTTACATGTTACTGCTGCTGCTGCTCTACCGGTAAACAACGTTAGAGATTACCAGCAAGTGCAGTTGCTGAAACTGAACGTTAAGAGTCGCTGCCAGATGAAAGACTGACAAGATACTCGACTGTCTTGGGTCGAAAAACCATGAGGTCGGCGAAGAGAACTATTTGGCAGGTAAGTTCAATACAGCACTTCTGCTCATACAAGTTTATGGATTTCGACTATGCACAGCCAACTAGATCGACAACGCCTTTTGTAAGGTAGAAGCGTATTTAGTTGTTATCGGTAATGAAGGCGCGTGGTGACGTAGAAAGGTAGTTCTGATATCGCTGAAGATTGTGCTAGAAACGTGGACGAACCCATTTTATTGTTAGATAGATCGATATATACAGATTCGTATCATTTAATAATTATTTACTATATTATTATTGTTACTGCTATTATTAAAATAAACTTAGCTTATTTATATAAAGTACCGAGATGTCCTTTCGTCATTTTTTCGACTCATCTTTCCGTCGAATTTTACAATAATTAAAGGCCACTAGCCTTTTTGACCCCATAGGAAGCGCTTATAGATGGTTACTTTAGAGTAAACATTTTAGTAATTAAGCAATCTCACTGAATATTCATGGATGCATGACACTTACCTTGTTTGGCCTTTAACACAAAAGCAGGCTGAGATTATCAAATATAGAATACTGATCCTGTTCACGATCACGGTAACTGCCTTTGATAAACACTTACTTTCTATCTTATTGCTTTGCGAAGCATTTTTTTGTATGTATATAACAATCGTCAACAGACTTGTATTGGCTTCCAGTAAATGTCTAATATTTACATTACTATTTCTATTTATCTACAGTCTTAATTAATGTTTTAGATGTTACGTCCGATACTGCCTCAGTAACGCAATCGTTCAGACAGGTATTCCGCAGCACAAAATGAAATACGGTTACGTCCGTTTTTAAACTTAGATCATCATGTGCCTTTACGTTTATTTGACAAACGTGTTATTACTGCACGATCATGGGGATATGTATTGGCTATCTACTTTCACACATACGAAGTACACTACACGCCCAGACAGACGGAAGTAGCCAATGGTTCCTTATGCCATCTTGACGTGCCATCGATAAGTGGCAATGAACAAACAAACGAGCTCTCAAGGTGGAAATTAGTTGAATCCAAATGAACTGTCCTCGATAATTTATCTGTCTACGGCGTCCTTTTCACAAGGTTCAATCTCTATACATGGACGCGGATCTTTCGAGAGCTCTATCACCACAAGGAACGGCCTTGATGACAATTTAAAAACCTCAAAGGGTGGTAAAAAGCAATATTTACTCAAATAGAGTAGTCTACTGGGCTAGTAGTAAGTGAATGGAAAATTCCTATTAATTATTCCTATTTAAAAAGACTGAGCCGAAATAAAGTAACTATATAAGGAAACCCAATAATAGTAACAACTAATGGGGAATCTGAGCTCATCTTATTTATAAAACGTTATCGTTTTTTGTTTCCTGTGGGAAATGCAGTTTAGGACTTGCATGGGCCATCCCATAGAGACTTAGTGAAGTAATAGGAAATTTCGCAATTGCTTGTAACGCTGGCTCTAAACATAGTATCCAACTGCCACCTGTCGTTATCTGTCTTTGCGCTATGTGTGTAAATGTATAAATTCTTTGGTCTCCTTGTTTTTGATTTGTGCCTCATCGAGCGTATCTGGCGTCTTTAACCTTAACAAAGACGTGACCTTCTGAGACCCTACCGAATAATTCGGCCATAGCAAAATATAGACTCGTGTGAAATTTTCGCAAGCGCCACAAAAATTGACGTGCAGATATTTGCACATTATCGAATTTTTGCTTTTATCTTTCGCTTCGAAATTTACATAAGGAAAAAATAAGAACTTAGCAAAAATAAATATATAAAATTGAATAGAATGTTATTGTCACAGGTATCTTCTGTCTACCTTATTGTCGTTTACTTAAAGAGGTCTTGTTTCTGAAAACTGTATAATAAACAGATCAAATGATGGTCTCTCGCAATGGATTAGCTTCCCAAAGTTGTCTTACAGTTACATACAATACAGTACGAACCCAGATATTTATCGGCACGATGGCGTGCGCGCTTCCATGAACCCGTCCTCTACTCTTGCTGCGGAAAGAAATTACCTGGTTCTGACAAATTGCTTACCCCTCACATATGAACCTTATGGACACCCCTAGTTGATTGAGATGATGACGTGGCTGCAGACACATGTTAGTGATGTTATCGAAAAAAGGCTAGTGTCACCAGGGAATAAGGGCGATACCAAACCACTCGATATAGCGGAGTAAACGCGAAATCAGCTTCGGCCATTAGCAGCACTAAGAGGCAAATCTAGCAAAGATCCGAATATTGCGAGATTCCAAATTAATGAAAATGCGGGACCCACCGAATTTCCAAAGTGAGGAACAACTGTCGCGTCAGAGCCCTCGATGAGGAGAAACCGCATGAGAACCCCCAATTTAACTCGTCCTTTAGGAGCAAGACTAAACAACACAGTAATGGCTATGGTGTACGTCGTATTACTTGTAGAGTAATAGTTGAACTCAGCTCGAGAACAGGATCGGTTTTTAATGCCGCTTGGAGATCACATGTGCTCACAGTGTCAATGCTATTATAAGACTGTGTCGCTTATAGCCGTTTGGTAACTCCTACCTGTGACTCTTGTTATGAAAAAGCAACAGCTCCAGGTAATCGTACCATCGCATATATATATATATATATATATATGCGAATTTATATAGGTAGTCTGAAAATATGCAGTGAAAATAGCGTTACTCGTTGAAAATATTCGCTTGATATAATTGCGCGAGCACTAGACAAAGTGTTGTAAACATCGTCGATGCTAGTGTTTCTGTAACAATCAAACACATTGTATAGCAGGCCATCGCTGGCTTTTGCATTAAAGAGGCAATATGTCTGCGCAATTTAGAATCTATACGGGTGTTATTATTTGTTGGAAACTGCACCATTATTTGTCATCACGGAATTTCAACCAGTTAAACTTGAACGCCCCTGTGGCAAATTGGCTAATGACGAAGACCGATTGTCAAAAACTGCGATCATTAGCCATAACATAAGGAAGTTTGACCAAATGATTTTAGACTATCATCGAATTGAATAACGGCTGAGGCTGTGAGGATTTCGAAAGGACGTAACTGGACATGAAAAAATTAGCCGCGTGATGAGTGCGGCGTGTGTCTGCACACTAAAACAACGTACATCCTTGCACTTCAGTCGTCACAATGTCAAAAACTCACGAATCGGCGTCCGAGCTAATTGAGCGCTCATTGTATTTATCAAGTCTGGAACCCTTCGACCCTTTTCTATTCCTTAGACTTGAAGTTTTGCTTGGATGAAGGAGATCTTCATCAAATGAAAAGGTCGTCAAATTCATACACGCTGTATTTTAAAGACCAAGGCGCCAAGCACGAATGAAACGAGTTGAAGAAACGAGAGCATCACAGCAAAAAAACGCATAGACTTACAAGGGACTATATCGAAGCATAATATCGAAAAAGTTCCTTGAATCAAGCTAGAACCTCTTTCAAAGAATATAGCTTTGAAGGTTCTAAGCTACTATCCTACCGGCAGCATGAAGATTAATTCTGCTAGACTCTTCGTCTGTGTAAGGCAATGGAGCCAAGTTTTAGCACGTCTGTACACATCGCTTACACGCATGATAACAATTAACAGGTTCGCACGTTAAGCAAGGAATATTTCGGAAATAATGCTTTAGATCCCAAATGAAGATGTAATTTCTATGAATGATGGTTTTGTTGAATAGTCGTCACAGTCAGGAGGAACAGTTATAGCACATAGATTTTGGTGAGTTGATACAATATCTGTTCTGGTTTAAATACATAGTTGTGGGAAGCTTGCTGGATTTAAAATGGATCTATCTCTCTCTATCTATATCTAGATATATATTCACGACGTTTAAGCACATATGCAATACGTCAACCAAAGACCAAGTCCCACTTAATTGTTAAGCCAGCTATATACTGTTACTAAGTGTACATCGATTAAGTTGCAAGGGTACCCACACAAGTACCTTATTCGTACTCTCATGCAAAGTAACTGGTCTGATCTATTTCATTTCGTAAATGGGTAGACGAGATTCGACGCAAATATGACTTAAACGGCACCAAAGGACCCCAACGATGATAAAGAGCAGGATAAAGACATTTTTGTTGGTAAAGGAAAGCTTCAGAGAACAGAACGTATTGATACTGATCCGAATGAACACTGACGAAACTTACCTTCGTTGGACTAACCAATCCTATGAAGGATTAATTTTTACCGCTTAGAGATTGAATAGTTTCTGTTTGCTTAAGCTACAATATCCTCTATGGAATATCATTATCTTCTATAGGATTTCCTCTTTGGCGCTAACAACTTTAAACGCATCTACTCGCTCTTAATCCTTTACGGATAGCCAAACCATCCATTTATAGCCGCCCTCATATTGCTAGCTTGTCGCTGGATCATGTGCATACGGTCGATTTATTCGCGATAGTTTAGCTTTCCCACGCAGCCTTATCGTTCACACATATCAGGTGAAAGTCCTATATCAGCGTACCGTAAAGAGTGAGCATATCAGCGCTGAATTTACCTGCGAAAATGCGCTAGCAGTAACCAACCGCTTTTTATGGGGATTATGGACTATGAACTAACGCTATCTTTCAACCTTACGGCTCTATCAAGACTGATTTAGTTTCTCGTTTCTTCGAGTGCACTCCTAGACAGGTGCTGACGGTTACATGGGTTCGCCGCTTATTCTCAGCTTTTCGGTTTTTTCTCTCCACCTGTCCCCTTTTCCAAAATGACTCCGACCCCCTTTCGCTAACGATGTCCGGAAGGTTTGCCCATTCGATAGTCGAAACGAAGTCAATTTTGCTTCAATTCACTAAATCTCCCCATAGGATAACGCCAATAGAAGTAGTAAAACAGCCATAGTAAGTGCATCCGCCCCACGGCTAGCATGTCAAGCAAGCCAACCTACGACAGGTGCGAAGAGGGTGCTCGTAACAGGCGCAGGATAGCGAGAGAGGATTGAACGAGCTTTACACTTTCAAGGGAATGACGCCGGCTGGCGAAGGTGAAGTGGTCCCGCAAAAGTCATCGCAACTGCTGCCCCTTCTTTGCTAGCGAACACTGGTCCAAAAGTAGGACAGGGCGAAAGCGCTGCCAAAGAACGGCCCAGGGAACTGCCAAGTCCTCAAAGTTGAAGATGGTGAAAGTGCCGAATAGCGACCGAGGTAGACCACGTTAGTGGTGGGGGAGGCATTTCGACCTTTGAAATCTCAGCTATACGGATGAGACAACAAAAAGTAGGAAGGACTAAAAAGGGCGTGTTTTACGAGACATCACTAGGCCTTGGCACTAAGCTAGCGGCCGACTGCTGGTGGTTGCCCGTTCCTACTCGGCCTGCTTCTCGGCTACCCCGCACCCGGGTTATTCTGGAATCCAAACCTCGAATCAGCCTGCACAGTCTTGAACCTTTCTAGAGATTTCCCCAAGACCCCTCTGAGTGGGAGAAAGCCATTCCAAATAGTCAATTAGATAGAATTCCCTGACGTATTTGAAAATGTCGCCCGCCCGGTACGACGTCCATTTCCAATTAGATGTAATATATTGAAACAGTGTGCTGTGACACGTTCAGCTAGTGGCTCAGCACAAAGTATGGACCGGCCAGCAAGTACTCGTTCAAATAGTCGACGCAAATATACCGGCTGCCAGTCTATTGTAACTCGGTTACTTAGTCTGGTTTCTTTGAAGGAACGCAAGACTGCCGCGGAGTGCTATGTCAACTCCAGAGAGTAAAACCTTGCTTATAATTTATAAGTGAGAGGTAGGACTACGTGCGGACAGATTATGTGGTACATACTATGTTGGCAGTGGTCTGATCAAGTCCCTTTAGTGAAAATTGTCACATCTCAAATGAGGTGCGCACGCTAGGACAAGGGTGGCGAGTGTGAATCGCGTGCGAATATTTAAAAATTATAAATTTAGAAAAAGATATTGTTGTTGTAAAAACTAAATATACATATAGAGTAAATACAAGCTTTTATTACAGACAGATTACTAAAATTTTAAGTTAACAGCAAAATACTATGCACTCTTATGTAATAATCAGAAATTCTTTCTACATATACTCCGCTAGTATGGATTCTTCATATAGTTAGCCGCCGTGCATTTAGCAGCATGATACCACGTAGGGTTAGCATGATTTTATGATATTTTTGAAAATATTTCGACGACCCTATCCTGCCTAATACATATCACCCCTGAGAAAACCATCTATAATTTAGGCGCGGGCCGTGCAGCATACGAGAGGAATTTTGCGTAGACGTCCCCTCGTTCTCTGCAAACCAATCCTCTATATTCATATTGGACTATAGTGTAGTTAGCAATAGGGTGGTTGAAAGGTAGCTTATTCGAAGTGTTCAAAGCACTACCCGATATTGGTCTATAAACTCGTGTATTTCTGATACAATGCATGACTCCTAAGATTCTTGCTAGAGGACTACAGGATATAACGATCTTTTGAGCTTTCATTACCACTCTACTCTTTGGAAGTGTGGAAAACGAAAATGAGACGATGATAAATGAGAAAGCCTCCTAGCAGAGCCAGATATGATTTTGGCTGACTGGCCTGGATCAGTGCCTGTAGTAGCGCGACAGCCTCTTACGTGTAAAGGCGAACAGGACTATGGCAGCGATTTGATCCTGGCATAGGAACAATGGAAATGATACAAAAAAGCTCCGATAATTTTTCAACCGTCTTCTGGTAGATCTTCATAGTTTGAACGTCCGCGTACGAGCTATACTTGTTTGTAGCATATGTACATATAAGTCTGCGTTTCCTGGCGAGATCATACAGTAAGAATGTCAACTGCACAAGTTGTTTAAACCGTAAGCGCTCCTATCAAATTTCAAAGAAAAATAGTAATTGAAAAGAAAGAATCCCTCGAGGAAACGCAAATCTGCACCTAAAGCGACTAGGGGAGAGTGTTGGTCTGCGCTAGACATCTTTGCTATATATATATACACATATAATCGTCAGCGAAAACAGCGGTCTAGTAGGTGATACAATTAGCATCTGTCACCAAGAGATGCAAGATGAAGGCGCCTTTTTTGATAACTTTTATACCACTGACCATCTACATTAATCAGAATCAGATTTGATAGTTTATCTGGAGCTATTTAGCGAGTGGAAAAAGTAAATCATCTAAAATTAGGAACGTTAAATGCGCCTCTTTTTTTTTTTTTTTACTGTTCTAGGCCCTTTTCAACAGCTTCAATTTACATTAACGTTATTGATGGCGTATTCGAGAGAATGGACAGTAGAATGTCCTGCGACGCCGCCTTTTTAAGGCATGGAAGCAATGGACATCACATGAACGTAACATATGAAACTGGACTGATCGCTCGATTCTGTTGTTTGATCTAGGCCTTAACCGACCGAAACGAGGTCGTGCTCGTTATTTGGTTGCGTACCACGATATATCTGGCAACATGTGGCAACTTTCTTCCCAGCTAAAATTGCATTAATAGTAAGTGCCGCTAATATTGGTTGACAGTCAGATTAAGCCCAGACTTGTTCGGCGCTGTTATCGTATTCACGTTCTCTCCTATTTGTCTCTGTTCTTTAGTAACAACACAACGCAGCTGGTCTCGTTTATGACTACGATGTCCTTCAAGCAGATATTCTGACGGCAAAAGTTTCACAGATCTGTAACTTCAGTGTTTTCGTTATAATCTCTTCACACGTGTCTCGACGAATCTCATACCAAGCAAAGTCGATATTGTTTTGCTTCGTCAGTCCTCCGTTTGAGGTCACTAGATCTAATAATTTTCTAATGTTTATTCTCAAAATTATAAACACTGCCTAAATCAGTGTTTTTAATAATTTTTGTTCGATTATACCATTGTTATTGTTTTCAAGGAACACAAACTTGATCATTGAGCGTTGATCTTTGGCAGTAGACAATATTGTTGCCTCTAAACGTATTATTTTATGGTAATGCTCAATCAGTTCATGGTCGCTTGTAACAACGTTTGCTGAATTTGAAACATTTCGACCTTTTTCCAAGTACGCAGTGGTCAACAACATTCTATGTACAATTAATTCTATAACATAAGATACTGATAGCCTTATCTTGTTCTATAGTAGCGCTTTCAAGCCCAAAAATCGAATATCATTATTTCGTTATAGATAGCACATAATATAAACGATTTTGCTCAAATGTAATTGCTAGGAAATTGCCACGAAACCCTGTACCCATCAAAAGCGCGTACTTTAGAAAGTAACACTAGGATGATGAACAAGTTTGAAGGGGCAAGCAGTGAAGGTAAAGCTTCAGCAACGTTCCATGGCCAAGGAAGTGATCGATAATGACCCTCATCCAAGCTCAACCACTCTTACCTAGTGGTAAGTGGCTCAAGATTCCTAGCCACGTCAGCAGTATTACCGATGAGTAGTCTGAGCCTTCTAATTCTGGTAAGCCAATTTGAGAGGGAATTGTTCGTTGAATCCAACCAATCACTCTTTATTTTCGTCGCGCCCTGAACGCATCCATACACTTGGTAACGCCAACAAAATGTTAACGGAGGCCCTCTTATTCCTGTAACGTTAAAGCGGCTGTGCTGTCAAAATGTACCAAATTTAAGTGCGTTTGTGCGTATAAGACCAATGAATAGGTATTATGTGTGTGTATACTGATACACTTGGGATAGAAAAGTTTTGCAATGTCTCTCATTTGAAAGCTTTGTTCGTCATGCATTATATATAGTCTTTGGCCAGTCAAAGAAGAAAAAAAGAAGACGGAATTGCTTAGAAGAAATTTCACACACTGATGAGCTTGATCCAAGGTAGCACTGGTCCAACACAAGATCTTCGTATACGATTCCTTCACCTCAATTGCCTCCATCCGCTTTTCAGTGATACCACATGTGACGATACCGTCGTGTCGTAAAAATCACGTTCACACCGCTATGTTAAGAGAGGCATTTATTGAGGCTAGTATTTGGTGACCCTCCCCTGGCTACGATCACCCCTGCAGCCCAGTTTGGCATATTCTGAATGCACCTTCACGCCTTCTCCGTCACGGCCGGGTCCTGCACCCGGTGATATGTTCATGATCTCTTGTCCGTGTCCTGACCCGCGATCGGACTCAAGTCGGGTGAATTTCCAACCATGGCAGAATCCCACCACCAATAAAGATAAACGCCTTAGAAACACACATTGACATGGTTACCTGTGATGCAGGAACACACGGGTCCGATGTAAGGTCTTTTCGTATGGGTTAAAAATAATTCGAAGAAAGGAATGATAGTTGCTATACAACGTATCGAATCATCAAAAACAAACGGGCAGATAGTTCAGGTGGGCGAATGGCTTCGGTCAAACCCGGTGGTTTTTATTTAATTGAGTTGTGACTATACTTTATAGTTAAAGTGATCGGTCGATATTAATCTGTGTACATCTAAATTCGATTTTTCATTCGCTCACGTCATATATCTCAGTAACATATATTGTTGTCATGCCAGCGTTCAAGATGTCCTGAAAGCTATTTCAAGGAAATGGCCAATGCTTTATCGATGCCCAGACAGCCATCAGAATACAGATCGCCCAGCTAGGAATAAGCCAGAGTACGACTTCCCTTATCGTTGCTCATGTCGATCTGCTTCCTATATAACCTGTTTTAAACGTTGCCCTCCGTTAACCATTCAATCGCTTTTCGAAACCATACTGTTACGACCTTATCCCGTTGAATAGCTGTGCACAGCCGTTCGTCAACTATCAGCACAATGTCAATGAAGAAGTGAGAATAGTCACCCACTTGGGAATCACCGCCAAAGTTTTAGCGGTCCGAATGCAAAAAAAATGGGTCGGGACAGCATACTCGTCGAAGAGGGTATCTAGAAGAAAACGGCAGTTCTATCGGCATATTTGATTGTGTTTTTCGGCTTCGTCACCGTTATGAGATAGCATGTTTCTTCTAGTCGGTCACCGTACTCGAATATCGTTTGTCCCGATAAAAATAGACTTTAAGTAGAGCAGTAGTTCGATTTGTTAACTGCGCCGTCAGACCATGCCAAGAACGCTCGTACGTCCGAGATAATGGTCGCCTATACTACTTGTGTAACATGTACGAGGAACTGTAGAAAAAAACTGCGAACCGACCCGGGCTAGACCCAGACTTGGCCAAGGTCTATTTAATGTTTGGAACAATTGAATCAGTTTTGAAATGACTGAATAATAAAACATAGGCCCTCACCATTCTTTAGAAATAGCGCGTTGTTATCCGTTAGAATGGAAGTTGAACTTACGTGTACAAAGGTACAGTATATTGCTTGACGAGAACGCGGGTTCAAAACATTGTCAATATAGCTTTATTATAAATTAGATATAGGCCGATTTTTCCAAATTTGTTATTAACATTTTTTCATCTTAACTGGATTCTTTCCGAGGATATACAATGGACTATATACGGGAATATATCACAAGAGTCTTATTGATTAAATTACTGGAGACCCTAGTAGCCTTACTATGCCTAATGGAAAACATTTAGCTTGATCATTCATGGATTTAAAATTTGATCAGCGATTTGACACAAATCAGTCGACTATAGGTTAGACTAAGGTTGCAACAGCTGTTTCAGTGAAATCGAGACTTTTCGAAGTTTCGCGGCCTTTCTTTCAAAAATAATGTCGACTCGACCGATCCGACGGCTTTCCATAGCCGACCTCCCGAGCGAGCAACAGTCGGCAAGCGGGCTGAAGAGGCCCCTTGAAATCACCTTCTATCAACTCATAAGTGTTTCTCCCTAGGATTTTTATTTAAATAATAATGTTATTTATAATCTTAATAAGACCCTAGATTAGCCTAGTAAAGTCCACCCAGTGAGCGCTTGGTACTATACTGAAGAGACAATTCCGACAACTTATTCACACAGAACTAATCCCGAATCTATATATGTGCGTATAGATAATACGTTCTACAACGTTGACTGGATTCTCAGGATTCTTTCATGTATGTCATAGAATCTATATCATCGAAGCTATATATATATAACAGATGTAGAAGTCTCAGATTCGACCACCCAAATATAAGTACTTGAACAGATCCCATTAGGATATAAATAGAGCCCATATATTTTATTTAGTTTCCGCCTATTTCAAAGTAAAATACAGAAATAAATTTAGCCTAACCTTATTGTTTGAGACCCTTGTTTAGCGAGCGTACGATCTTAATCATCTTCCCCATTGGGGGCAAAACCACAATAAATCTTCCTTTAGTGCGAACTTCTGGCGGATTCTTCAAAAATCGACAAGGCCCTTTTTGCTAAGGTGAACCTGAGCAGGCCAGCCTTTGTCGGCGGCGAGTGTCTAGTGCAAAGCGATGGGCAGGGACGAGCTGAAAGCATAAGCGTCGAACACTCGGCATTCCAGTTCTCACAAGTGCAAAGTTCTGGCTCTTGCCTTTTTGCCTAGGCCAGCGTCATTAATTTCACTATATTAGAACGACGAGCAGTGGTATTCCAGCAGCTCGAGACCCTTCATGTTCGTGTTGGATATTAGTCAGGCGTACATTCCAGCACGGAATGCCGCGAAGCCAGACATGGTGGCTGGGCATGATATGGGATTAAAAAAAGGGGCCTAATTCTTATGTATATTCAAACACACGTTTGGGTCACTATATTTTTTGGTGACGTTTGGCTTCGAGCAAATTTATGTGAATGCGTTTGCCTTATGTGAGTTTCCGGATGTTCGGGTGTTATTAGTGGTGCCAACGGCAAAAACCTATGAGATAGAGTTGATTTGTCGATCTTGCCAATGACGCCTGTATAGTAAACGATTCGCTCCCTTGGATGACTCAGTACAAGTAGGCTTGTCCTTTGCGGTTTTCAACAACCCGGCCGGACATACATATTTCACTGGTGATTCCATCAACGCTAATTGTACCGTATGCGTTGCCATTTATCAGTTGATCGCACTTTTTGTAACCTGGTCATAAAAACTGGTTATTGTAAATCGCGCCACCGCCTCGAACCATTCAACACCGGCGCATGGATTTCAGTCCGAAGTCACAACGATCTCTGCAACGCAATAACTCTCACACAAAATTCACTGGCAGAAAAACTTTGCCTGAGTAAAGGCACTTCCCGCTGCTCTGGACAGAGCAAACAGCAGCGACTGCGACGTGGTCGTGCAAAGTTCTAGGGCAGTGTATTTTGCTGCCGTTGACCCATTTTCTGATTGTCTACTGAACCCAGTTATCTATTCATACAGGACAAAATAAGATCATTCGGCAAATACTATACCATCGTGTTTACTAAACATAATTTACGTATAGCACAAAAACATGAAACATTTATGTATGCAAAGATGTAGACGAAAAAGTGGAGAACGGCGTATTCTAGCAGAAGCTTCAAATATTTACTGTCTAACCTAGGCGGAGTCGTTCGGCCATTGTTGCTTTTCTCTGCGGAAAACTTACTTATGCGTGAGTCGCAAACGGAGCATCTCGTCAATTGAGCAGGCACGTACGGCAATGTATCATATATATATATATATATATATATATATAGGAAATGCACCTGGTGGACGAAATATACAATTTTGTTACGTGGTGACCACAAAAGACCGGCCCATGGATACTTGCGGGAACTCCTGATGTATTATGAATGCTTTCGGAGCATGATTCATTTGATCGAAATGACAATACAGTTTGAAAGATAAGTTTAAAATAAGCATCAGGTGGCATTGATGACCACGTAACTTAGCGGTGTCAGAGGCGTGCTCGATTTGGCTTATAGTAGCACGGCAGTAAACACATGAAAATAAATAAACACTTTAAAAAACAAGAGTGACAAAAGTATGCCCTCCCTGCGGTTGAAAATATATATCCGATTCCGGAAGAAGTCCGATTCGACGAAGTATTCTATATTTCTGAACTTTACAGGTGGATGGGCACATATCTCAGGAAATCGGCGTTGGCGTCATTTGAAGCTGAGATTTCTAGCAATTTTGATAGCTTTGTTAGCACGCGCAGCATTCAAACAATATAAGATTGTCAACACATGCAGCACATGGCCACTAATCATGATCATGGTCAGAAAATGAGTGATTATTTTTATCCAAATTATACATAATCACGATAATCCTTTTCTCTTCCGAGACGATATGCAACTTATATGAGAGTACTTGGGCTGTACAAAAAAAAACCCGCTTCCATATGGCGCAGAACTTATCATGCGGCTAGGGTAGACGAACGAAGATCTTTTATCCGTTCAACTCGACAGTAAATGATTTTAAAACGTGGTATTTTCTAACTAGAATCATTGCTTCTTGTAAAGAAAGAAAAAAAAAAGCGTATTCCGGCTAACTCTGTTAGCTTCTTCGTTCGAAGTCATTAGTGGCCTACACAGCCCCATCTGGTGGAGCCATGTGGACCAACGACGAAGGTGTTTCCAGTCCCTGTATATCTTGAGATACATTAAGTGTAGTTAGCTCATTTAACTTTGACTAATGTACTGATATAGTTTTTCCCTTTTGTAGAAGCGTTTTTCAACGATAACGCTGGATAAATATGCGCGTATACACACATACAGGGGCGACGAAGAGTAGAAAAGTTTTTATTTCACATCCTACAAAGTAACAGGAGATCGCAAAGCATTGCAACGGAGAGCGGATTCGACGGCACACGTTAAAAGTACGATTGGCCAGCCCTTAGTTTTCATGCTAAAATAAGTAACAGTTTTTTTTATTGAGTATATTACATACGTGTTTGTGTTAAATCTCTTCGTCAAAAAAAAGACTTTGTGTCACCAAGTTAACCATATATTATAATATTAATCAATAGAATTGAACGACCACAGTTGTAACAATTGAAATCTAGGCATAAACTAACATCTATATATAAGAATTGGCGGAACTGAGAGCTTCTACTACATGTGCGCTATATACGTTTTGTATTGTGTCACTTTTCATTGATATAAAATAGAGACTATTTCCAAACTATTTTTAGGTTTATTTTATATATTCGTGTGTGTATGTGTAGTTTTGACGACTTTTCGGCTGAAAATTAAGTATTTAATATTTTAAAATAATATGCGCCTTTTTTTGGTCGATTACCTCCATTTTTTGGCGTATCACCGTGCCGATTCTGTGCTTTCCAGGCTAAAAACTATGACAAATGATTTTAGCATCCTTGTTGTGGAACAGTCTGAAGATGCAAGATCCGGGCTATACGCTGGATATATCGAAATTTTCTCTATTTTTTGTCGGACAGCTGAAGATGTATGCCGTAATGCCTTCTGCTCAACAGCTTGTCGATTTTTCGATGGCCTGTCGTAATCCTGTTAGTTGTTGACAGTATAGATCTGAATTAATTATTTTGCCCGGCTGCAGTAGCTATTAATGCACGATTGCCTTCAAGGCTCGCAAACACACAGCATTACCCTTTTGGCCACAGATCGTTAAGTATGTCCTTGCTTTGACCGTAATCTTTTCCGTGCGTAATCCATTTTACATCACCAGTGGTTAATCGTCTTAGGACCAATTTGATTCAGTTACGTTCTGTAGAGTTTCGCCCATAAAAACACTCTACAATTGGTGTAGCTTTCAGCTAGTAAGCCCTTTTTTTTGGCCGGTTTCCTTCAAATGCTTTAAAGCCGCTTGATGATGATGATGATGATGGTTCACTGACGATGTCGGGACACCCCACGTGTTGGCCTTACTCATTCGAAATAACTTCATCTTATAGCTGGGCGACCACTCCGAGAAGCATGCTTAGCACCCAAATTCGCAGAACGATATCTTTGTTTTACGAACGCATTTCTTTTTTGGGCCTGGGCAGTATCTGTGTGTTTATTGTAATATATAATGACTCTTTTCGCAGAAATTTCATTCATCTTCAGGTCACTCTATCTTCGGTTCGAGTTAAGATACTTCAGCAATTCTTAGTGTATATAAAAACCGCAGCCCCCAGATGACATTAACACCGATTCATTTTACATGTGATATGTATCCCTAGAATAATCTAGTTAGAAGTACTCTTAATACTTCGGTCGGCCGATCGACCGGCCAATATGACATAATATAGTATAGTAACAAAATGATGCTAAAATATGGGTTATATAAAGTGCACTTGATAGGGCGACAGCTCAGAAAACTTGGGCGTTTTTTTATTAAATAACACTTCTTGGCCTATGTGTAATAGAATAATTATTAACTGAAAAGAGGTATAATGAACATTTTTTGCATTTCGTACTTGATCTTCTAGAAGAGTCCTCTGATAAGCGTGACGGACATTTTTGCGTTCATCACATGAAGAATTGTTACATGATTGTGTTTATTATCTAATCCTAATTATTATAAAATATCTTAAAATTAGATACGTTTGTATTATTCCTTCAAGAGTAGATAAAATTTTAATCTAGTTAATTCTATTTAGTAATAAGAAAGAAAATTATTCTTCTATTCGTATTGTAATAGTGAATAGTTTTATAAAGTTTAACACTAAATGCGCATACTTAGATTTTAGAACTGTGTGGGGTTTATAATTATCCCCCAGTGGTTCGTATTTGTAATAAGTTGAAGTTATTTTTTAAAAATCAACGTGTAGTTGAAAAATTATTTGATGGCGGCTCCCACTAAAATAAAGATTTTTGAAAGTGAAAAGCTTCCAAGACGGTTGCAGCCTGCATTTCTAGCAGGAACTTTTTATCGATGAGGCTATTTATACTTCAGGCTATTTAAACGTAATTCTTCGGGGAAACCTGTTTGCCTAAAATGAAACAGGGGTGCACTAGTACCATCACACAAATGCCAAATACTGTTACGTTATATCTGTGTTGAATAGGATAAGAGATCCAGGCGAGGAAGGCCGTGGACTTAGAAAACGTTGCTGTTACTGAAATCGTTGGTTACAGTTGTCACTCAGCGGTTTTCATTGAGAGGGTAACTGACGAGGCTTAGGCCTGAAACGTTCTGTTTAACACTAGTGAGAATGGTAGCACGTTTTGGTCGTTCATCATTCTTCTTGGTTGGGCTAACTGTCAGGTTATGGCCCTGTACTTGATCATAATATTACGATTCAAGCGCTCATAATATTTATTTCATATTGGAGTTAGGCCTTAAACGCTGCTTCGAGCTATGTTTAAAGCTAGTAACTACTAATTTCCAAGGAATAGAGCAATCTCCGATACATCTTCAGATATTACAAGATTTTTGCTTTAAATCACCGTCCGATAAATATTGAAAAAGAAACTTATCAGATTAATAACTCATATCGACTTGGTAGTAATCTTTTTTTTTTAAATGAATTTTAGCGCAATCTTACTATGTTATAAATAACTAAATAAGAAGCTGTTTGCAACTTACGACTTAAATAAATAAACTAAATTACAAACTTAGCGAACGATTGGAGCCGCGTGACGTTGTTGGTCTCTTCTTCCTTTAATCACCGAGATACAGTCTTATACTTACCGATAAATTTGAGATTCATAAATCAATAGTATCCCCTGTTAGTACGTTATTAAAGCTTTGGGATCAACCCTAATTTGAGGTTCTTTCCCTATTTTAGAAATAGAAACATAAGAGTTTGTTAGTTCTGAATCACGGCTAGTTTTTAAGCGAAACTTTTATATCATTTGTATTGAACGTAGAAATCCGTTAAAGCTTTGTTTGATTCGGCACTAACGGCCCATATGCACAAGAAGGAAGGTCGTCAGGCAGAGAAGCGCATTTACTGGTTGGAGAATCTTCCCAGGTTTGAGAGAAAAGAAGCTCATACACAGTCAACCTTAGTGATTTAAACAGAGTCTTCGACAAGGCTAACTATAACTTACACTGAGCAAGTTACGTATTAGAAGTAGCACCTTCAAGATAGTTAGACATCATCGAACTGGTCGAAATCAGTATTTTCTACCTTTTTTAGTTTATAAAAAGTTATCTCCTAAGTATTATATTACATTTACCAGTTGGCATTGCAATCGGTGCTCTAAACCATAGAAATAACAGATATAATGATAAATTGTGCCCGGTCTATTATACTCAAATGATCCAAAAAAGTCGTTTGTCGTTAAAAACCTTTATGTACGCTCTAGAAATCGTAAATCTTTAATTTAGCGTGTTGAAGAACAAACAATTTAGCGCTATTAACGAAGAATAGATAATATTGACTATCGCTTCCGTGAAGATCATGTCCAATACGTCATAAATATCGAACTAAAATACAAGCTTTTCGTTGCAACTATTATACAATTTTAGTATTATCTTCTAAATTCTTTCGAATGGCAAATCGGACAAGGGTTGCCTTTATAAAATAGCTACAGAATTAAGTTATACGGTGTATTTGTTTGTTATAATCATCTGAACGTATGTTTATTGAACGTAGAACTAGGGCTATAGTCAGTAGCTCTTGTCATGCCTGGCTAAAAACAGTAGAAATGCATAACAAATTGTTATCGATTGCGTTTTTTAAAATTATTTCTTTTTTAATAAATCTCAGTTGTCTAATTATGTGCATCCTTTTGGTTACTTAGTTGTTACTAGTTATTTTTTTGGTCATTGCTGGCGAAAAAAAAAAATTGAAACAAATCAAATATACCGAAAGCTTGTTAAACATAATATTATGTTAGAAACGATCGAATACACCTAAGGAGAAGATTTTAGAAACCGCTAACTGTATATCAGTAAGCTAAAGCTTGATTTGATGGATACCCTTCGAGATCATTCTAATCAAATATTATTAGAAAGAACAACAAAATATACAGTACTAAAAAACCGTAAAAGTTGAAACAAAAATTTCAGCGTGTTTTTTGCTTAAGATTATAGTATTATATAGTGTATTATTATTATTATAAATGCACGCTGTAAAAAAAAACAAAGGTAATCTCGAAATCTCCAGAACGCTAACGACTACTTAAATTAAATAGAATTAGCACACTAGTCCTACGCTGGCCGTTCGCTTTGGCCCGAATCTCAAACTTCCCCTCAAACTTCCCCATTTGCTGAATACGTACAAAAAACTGAGTGGGAAATCATTTCGTATATATGCATAAATTGCCACGACTGCTATGCACACGTTTATTATGTCTTTCATACGCAAACGACGCCAGCACTTGTTTATCCGTATCTCTATCAAGTACTATTGATAGGATAATTGAAAAATTGTATGTATGTCAAAAATGGGTTCAGAATCGGGAAGAATAGAGACAAATTGTCATTCCCGTAGGACTCCTTTCGTGAACTGGTATTTTGCTCTGATTCTTAAACGGCATTCGAGATTCACCGAGTTAACATCACCGACCACTTCGGAGACAGAAAACCATAGGCTTTAATGAAAGGTTTTATAAGTTGATTACCTGGACGTGGGAAAGCAAACACGAGCTTGCAATTTATGGTAAAGAATTAAAGTGCCACAAAAATATTTACTTAGGCCTTTACATTTTTCGTATGTGTGTGTTTTGTACTGCATTCAAAGCTAACGATGCGTTGAAAGTTTTATTCGTGGACCCGTTGGGGAACGCACATGCACAATCGAAGCAAAGTTGAGGCAGGTATGAGACTGTCACAAACGAAAATTATAGGGCTTACCAAGTGTTTTTTTATGCAAGAAAATAATGGAGGTAATGCACTTTGGGTTCGGAACGCATGAAACATAACAGTTCAGCGGAACCAACGCAAGGCTATCTTAGCAGAGTGCAACAGTATTATAGTAAAACGTGTAAACAGCTTTATCTATCTGGAGGTGATAACAGGGTCTAATCTTAATTAAAAACTACATCTGGACAAACAACAAAGCACCGTACGGCAAATATAGTCGTATCAGCAAAAATTAGCGTACACTTAGCGTAGACTCAATAACAATTGTCTGAGAACAATCTAAGCTATAGATTTGCGCCGTCGATGATATAGCGGATTTACAACGGGTTTTCTTTTAAATAAAAGGGACACAGGAATGATTTGGGTTCGGCTCTCAATGTAAACATAGCTTAATTCCTAAAAAGAGAACAAAGAACGGTAACGATCGTAGTAGTCCGTACACTTGCTCCACCTTCCCGATCGTATGAAGTCCTATCTTAGCAGGTCTTCCTAATGATTCTACAGATAACTACGTGAGAGCTATTTCTAGGTACGGCACGTACCAACAAAAGACAAAGATTTCGAACCAAACGGATGTATCCGCAAGAGTCTCTCTTCGATGGAGTACTTGCGTGGGGCCCAAAACCGTTACGTTTTAACTCGTCATAGAAATCAATATAAAGGCTTATATAAATACGTCATCTAGCGTCACAGAAATTCCGAAATTGCACTCATATCCTACATGTTTAACATTTTTGTCGGTATAGATCAGTATAATTGAAAGTCATCCAATCATAGAAACTCTATAGATTTCTGTGCCTGAAAGCGTTTGATCCTTATTCTTTCACGATTTTGATCTATCTGCTATAGATTTCGACTACACAATCTAATATCCGGAGACTCTGTAGAAAGTTTATTTACAGCTGAACCACTAAATACGCCTTTTCGATAGAAAAATACGCTTTGACACGCAGTCTCTGTTTAATCTTCCCAGCTGGACAGTCCTTTATTTCTTTTTACACCACGATCAAAGTCTTATCGCCACCCAATTCAAAACGTTTCCTTCTTGGCTTGGTAACAACAATGGTTTGACAGCCTAGTCAAGATTATGCCTTAATTAGCTGATACTAACAAAGAGTCTGTAGTTTTTTTGGGTGCCGGAGAAACAGATATTTAAAGACAATGAAGCCCAATACGCGCCCCTAGAAGGATTACAGAGACGGAAGTGGTGAGGCATTGTAAACCGAGGGTCGACTAAGAAAAATGTTTTTCTGATTAGTGAATATCTTGGCGGGTTCGTATTGTAGTCAAACCGCAGTTCGTTATTACTTTTATACGTATAAACAGCCCATTATAGAAAATAACATATCTGACTTAGATACAATACGCATATATCTCTTATATAGTCGACTCTCACGTCGACGTTTATTACCTTAGTGGGATCGGAGACCTAACTCGAATCTAGATATTCGTTGCCAAACAGCATATTCCCACTAATCTTTTGCTCAAAAGATATATCATTCAATTTTTCTCGGCCACAAAATCTTTCCCGATCTCACAACTCTCCAAAGAAAGAAAATGCATCGTCAGCTTACATAGATGTCTCGGCCTAGACAATACGATCCTGCTAACACGATAATGCACCTTGGTCCCCCCGCTTACCAGACTTGAGAAGGCCTAATGTAGTCTAGCATTTGCCTGCTAATCTTGGGAACACGTTGTAGTCTAAGTTCAAACAGGGGCATAGAACCACTTCATTTTGTGCTGGTAGCCAGCTGTCTACTGGACGTAAAATTCCAAACACAGAGCTTCGAGACAAGCTGTCGAGCCACTCTAAGATGCTCCATTGCGTACCGCAAGAGGAAGTGCTGAAGGACATTCCTAGAAGAAATTGACTAAAAACCCTAGAGACGGCCATATAAGATCATAACGGGTAGTCATCATCAATGTAAGAATTCTCGAGAAGGAGAACCTATTTCTACGATATCAGGACTTCCGATGCGAAACCTATTGGAGAGTTAGGCTTGAAGACGATGACACGAAAGAGATGCCTCCAGTTATAACTGTGGAAGTTTGGAACGCAGCAAAAGGGAAAGGGTCTTCGGCCGAATGGCATCCTTTTTGAGGCAATAAAGATTTTCTTTAAAGAATTCGCAGAAGGAATCGTGGACGTAGCTAGAAGGGTTTTCAGGGAAAGCAGATTACCAAGTGACTGAGAGGAAATAGAAAAGGGGCAATAGTGGCTATAGACCCAACTGTTTGATCAGCACCGTCGCCAAAGGCTTCAAAGTCATAATACAATAGCGACTTTGGCAATTCACAAAAGAAAAGCCTGGTTCGCTCTTAGACACGCAGTATAAGATTCAGAAAGTATTAATAGGCTCACACCGCTACCCAGTGTGTAGTCGAAAAAGCCAAATTGGTCCCCACTATCACGCTAAGCATATGTGATATCTTCTTGGCAGTTCTCCTGGATGCACTAAACGTTTTCAATAGCCTTCCATGGGGCTAACTCTAGATATCATGGTGAGAAAAGGGGTACCTGTATATCTGGTCTGGGTTATCTGCGATTAGATATGGGACAGGAGAGTCACAAACAGTGAATATGAAGGCGGGAGGCCTACAAGGATCATGTTCTTGGTCCACTTCTGATGAACATAAATAAAATATGATGATGAAAATATTATGCAAGACTGGCGCATACGGACGACTTGGCCATCACTTTTTAAGCCAAATCCGTGCCCGAGACTGTAGATTACGAAAACTTCGAGCGTTGTTTCGAAGCGGATCCTGAATTCAGACCTTCCACTGGGCCTTAGGAGGTAAGCGCAGCGGGATTCTATTTACTGGAAAAAAAGGAGACCGATTAACCTACGTCTGAGTGGTAGAAGACTCACGATGGTGAGTGAAACAAGATATCTAGGAATGCATCTAGATAGACCACTCTGTGACGAACTACATGTAACGACAAAGCAGCGAACTCGATAGCCAGAATTCTTCAGAACATATATAAACCGAGAGGGACAAGTCGTGGAATACTGGTGATGTCTGTGATAGAGTAGATAGCTCTTGTCGAAGCGTCCGTGCAAATGTTAAAAGGTATTACACACGGAATGGAACAGGAAACTCCTTCGAATGACACAGAAATTCGTTGTGTTACGCAAGCCTATCGCATGGTTAGCACAGCTGGAACACCAGTTCTTGCCAAAATCCTCCCTTCACTTGAATGTTAACAAAAAGAAACGACCGTGAGGCAGAGGGGGCGATTTATCAGAGATAAAAACGACAGAAAGAAATGCCACAGTAGCAGAGTGGTAGATTGAGTGGACAGCCGTTCCAAGCGGTAGTCCATCCTCTCGTGTAAAAGACCTTATACTAGACACTCAGAAATGGTTAGATTGTCCGAAGGAAGATATTTTCTCACCCAGGTTATTTCAGAAAATGGAAACTTTCAGACTACCTGTTCAGAATCACTAAAGCTTTGTCGGAGAAATACCTGTGTTGCAACGTGGCTGTAGCCCACATCCTATCGATGTGCTTTTGGAGAAATCAGAACAGCAATAAAAAGAAAGCTAGGAATGATGTAAGTCTTCGACTACAATCTAAAGGATACTGGCCCTCCAAATGCGCTGAGAGGTAGTACGTAGGACTGTACTGTTAGCAATGGTAAGGTTTACTCAGGTCAGAGTCGGTAGATAGCCCATAATATCCGTGGGGTTTATGATTTCGCTATATATGACCTTTTTCAATTGATGGGTAATTCGACAATGACAACAATGAGACAACGCATAGTAGTAGGATGGCTAAACCTCTATATTTCTAGTTTTACCGTTAGGCATTCTATCAAACGGCTGGCTGCCAGCACAAACGAAGTGTGTCTACGTCCGGGTTATCCAGGCTATCGGATTAGCTCGGCTACTGCCTGGACACTTACGAGTGTGTTAATGAAATCCACAGTCGCCTACAAGCAATCTTTACTAGAAACTTTTGAAAACACCTCAAGATAGGAACTTAGCTGGAAACGCTTTTTGGGATAAAACAAGTCTAGAATAAGGCGTAACAAATACCCTAAAGGAACTAATATGGGTGATCTCCTGCCTAATATGTCCTTCTAAAAGTGACCGATAGGATCTCGGCGAACACCGTTAAAAATCCAAGGAGCCAGAAATGCAGCCAATGTAAGAAGGGCCCTCAACCAACCTCTGCTTTCTTTTCGCTTGCATTAATTTAACCTTTCTGGCTGGCACTGGGCTCCTAAGTCTCTATCCCCTCTGTATGCGGCCTATTCTCTCTAAGCAGACGTTCAGTCTCTGCTTATTTTGTCCAGCTGCAAAATTCTCCTTTCCCTCAGCAATCATTTAAACAGAGGAGACTGTGCGACAGTCAAAACTCGTTTCGGGCGTAAGGGGATTGTTCTTAATGTGCAAAAAAGTTGAAGTTAACGCGTTTTTCGTTAGGCATATGTGAAACCCGATGATGTATGATATGTATACTAGTTCATTAAACCCATTGCAAGAACACATTGGCAGGTGTGTGGCTTTAGTAAAACAGAACTTGCAGACATCTACCTATCTGGAAGTAATAATATACAGTAACCTTTTCTCGTGATAAGGGCATAAAAATGGTCTAAATTCAAAATCTCATGTATACGTTTTTCGTAACGTGCAGAAGCATACATCAATTTAATATATGCAAACATGAACTGGGGAGCAACTATCGTCGTATAAGCAAAACATATAGCCTAGAAGATTGCGACTTGTCATATACGACGCACTGATTCAGCATTAGCCGAAATGTAGACTTGTTCCCTTGACGGTATTTACTAACCAAAGATACTAAGGGGTGGTCCAGGTTCAAACCCAGGCGTAAACATCTCTTAGTCCTCAAGTGCAGCGAAGAATGCATAAAGATGGTAGAGGTAATCACTATCACTGCTCGTCCGCTCTACTTCGATCGAGTCCCCATTCTTATGAATCGCTAACTTAATACTATGCAGCAGCACCAGCAAGGACGGTTAGCTAGGAGTCAGCTGCTGAAAGTTCGTTTGAGGTTAAGGTAAACTTAAGTGGTAAAGTAAAGCACTGAAACCAATTATAATTGTACAGGAAGTAAAAACGTGCTCGAATAACACAGACAACCAATAATGTCAATACTGAAAAGAGCTCATCGAAAATTGCGATCTCATGATCAAACTGTGTGAGAAGCTAAACACTAAGTGACCTGAAAAGAACTTTTATCATAAATAGGAAACAGCTACAAATACTTTAAAAGTGATCTCTGGCATGCGCCATAACTGCTAAAAAAAAAAAGATGAGCGCACAGATGGAGTTTCCGAGGAAGCAATGACATATCGATTCACTTGGCTTCCGGACGTCCATCGTAGAATTAGACGGCTTCATACAAGGAAACATGACTGAACCCGAGATATTACGTTTACCGCTCTAGTAACCATAGCTTCTAATAACTTGTAGTTGTAACTTTAAAAACACTTATAAAGTCGTAAAAAGGACGCTTAAAACTGCGAAAATAAGACAACAGAAAGGAAGGTCGTCAGGATCCATCGTTACGTAAGTAAATAACAATGGATTAAGGAAGCTCCTAAAGCGTATAGCCGGCCAACACGAACTCATGCTAAAAGTCGCCACAGAGAAAACGAACGGGTAATTTTGAAACAGACAACTTTAGTTTAAGTCAAACTAGTTAAAGAGAGCGCTTACGCTGTCATACTCAAAAAAATATAAAAGAAATCGGATTCCAATAACCAAAGTTTTTAAATCCATTAAAATGAGCTAATATTTGTGATACTTGCGCCAAACCCGAACGCCTACGACTCCCAATGGTCATTATTCATGGAATAACGCACCAAATTACAAAGGAAGCTTACGCAGTACCTTCCTTAAAGGAAAGTAAAGGAATTGCCTGGTATTAATAAAAGAAATATCGAAATGAACATTACTGATCTCACGATTAATGACTGCGAGGCATACAAAGTTATATTCAAGCAGCACTCGTTCTGATCAGTAAATGGTCCCTATGCCCAGTCTCAGAAGTTCCCGTTATGTTGCTCTGAGGCCAACAATTAGGACAACGCACAAATGACTGTAAAGACAAACTGGTTAATGAGCAGCAGTGTCAAATGCAGAATGTTAGGCTGTATTGGGCGAGAATACTAGAGTCCGACGAAATGCTATAGTCTGCTACACAGACAGCTCCATAGCATAGCCACCGTACGATGCATAGGTCTTAAATCAAGAAGCAGCGTCAGCACTAACCTCTGAGCGTCTCAGAAATGGACGGTCATAACCGAGCAAACTTCGCGAAAATTGTCGTTCATGACAGGCAGGCTAGCAACAGACAGACAACTGATAAAAGCGGTTTCAGTTTAGTCTTCAGCAAAAAAACGAAACGCCTCCTTTCTCAAGTCGACCGGACCAGCAGTTAAATCTGTCAATATAGAGAATGCTTAGCGGCCCAAGCGCAATCCATAAATTAGTGGTGAAGAAAACAGAGGATACACGACCTTATAGAGAAACAAAAGCATCTAAAAGGAAACCCAACCTGTATCAATAATGATCGAAGCTCTGAATGAGACAATCGGCATAAAGCTGTTACAATTCTCCCAGAAGGTAAAAACCTGGAATGGAAAAATAAATAAAAATGGTATGTAGCAGGCAGATTCATCCTAACTAGAGATCATTTCGTGCAAAGCATTGATGTAAACTAGTTGCGAGGTGTAGAAATTCAGCGGGTCCTTTATCACAGACCGAGGGCGAGTTCCACACGTAGAACCAGCACATAAATAATTTGTCTAGTTCTAATTATTCGAGAAAATTCGAGTACATATGCACTTGCTGGAAGCCATCCTTAGATGATACAGGTGCAAAAACAAATAGCAACGTCTAAAATATTAGAAGGGAGGACTCTGCGAGGATAATATATATATCGCTGATATGGTTTAAACGGGTTTTGCTAGAAACCTGAAAAGCCAGAACTGGAAGCGCAAACAACGAACTTTCGGCTTTTCTTTCCCCTTGTATGAGTACTCGCCGAATGGTCTCTGAAAGCTCTCCCTCTACGTTGTTTACCGTTACGTAACTCGAAACGAACAATTCGAATACGAAAACGAATACGTACGTCTCGTTTCCTAAGCTGATATGCGGCCTTTGCTTGGCCTGCCCGACTTTCTTCAGCACAATACAATTTTCTTGCCTCCTCTTTCCTCTGCTCTCCGCAATTAAGCTTTAATTCTCTCCTAAAGAAAGAAAAACGACATCGCGGTCCAGCGTTCACCGGGCGTTTCTTTAGTTAATAGATATCAAAGAAAGCCTGTAATAGTTCCATCGGGTAATATTGCCGAAACTCAGTGCTCACAAACCCGATGGCGCGCGCGTTAGAACGCCTCGAGGCGTCCCACGGTAAGGGTCGGTAAAGAAAAAGTATCTTTTTAATTGGTGAACATTTCGGCAGGTTTGTGCTATCATTTGCCCGCGTTTTTCATATGAACTAGCTGTCATGGATAGCAACATATTTGAGTACGATAGATACGTTTTATGGCGGTTTACCTGATACATCGAGTTCTCCGGAACCTGAAGCCTAGCTCGACCCTAGATATTCCTTGCGTGTTCTCACTGATTTTTTCCCCCTCTAAAATTTCTGTCATATTGTCAATGTTTCAAAGAAACTAAAGATACTAGGATATCACATTGATGTTAGGCTCCGATACTGCTACAACATGAATACAGTGCAGTGTCCGTAAAGTGTTTATTTACGAAACATGGTGACACCTTAGACACGTTCGAAATTGTCTACCCAATCTAAAATTCGAAATTCTGATTTAAACTGTGGCGAAGCTTAAAAGTCTCTGGACGGGTGGTATGGTTTATTTACGTTAGAATCGGCGCTTCGTCGATGACTTCGTTGGGGTTCGTAGCTCGAACCAACTACGATATCGTCCTTTGAATTGACGCTGAATTTAGTAATATCATGTTCACCCGGACCAAAAAACAACCGTAATAACAACGTAGGCGAAACGCTGAATAATAGAGCATTTATATACGTATTTATAAAATCCATTATAATTTTGAAGTATCTGTAACTTAGTAGGTGTGTGCGAAGTCACTGCTTCCAGCACAAGTACAACAGGATAGCGGTGTTCAACTAACAAAACAAAATAACATGCAAACTCTACGGCAGATTTCAGATTGACGATCTAATCAGATTAACAATTGAAATTACCGTACGCCTGAACTAATAATAAGCACCAAATATCAGTATACTATCATACCTTTACGATATTATAATACCACATAGCTAAGCGAAATTCATTCAATCTCCTATCAGAACAACGTTTGTTTGTCTAGATTTACTATAGAGATGGCGCCTCTTGTACTAACGGTATTAACTAACTCACTGCTGACTCATGAAAAAGGTCAAGGCATAAGAGATTGACGGGCACCAGGCCAGGCTTCGATAAATTTACTAAATGGCCCAAGCAGCAAGATGCAAGTAGATTTTTAATGTTTTCATATACAACGAAAGAAAATCGTACAGTCATCTCGTTTCGTTTCACGCACCGTCTCGCACAAGTTCACCTCAACTTAATGGCCCTTCTGCCAAGTTCGTCAGAATACAGTTTCACCCTTAAGCTTGTGCCATGTAGCGAACACCGACTGGCCGTTCTATAAGGCAGATATTGAGAGGGTTCCGCTGAATCCCCGATGTCTATCGGTGGGCATCAGTTTGAAGTGAGGCCTTCTTGCTCGAAGTTCGATCGAACAGCAACTATCAGGCGGGCGATATCCTCCGCCAATACGTTGAAAACTTAATATTGAGTTCGTGATCTCAATGGAGCCCAACGAGGATGCTATTATTGATAATGACACAAGCTCCAACTGGATTTTTTTAAATTAAAATATGGCTGCGCTTAGGCTTTATACAAACGCAGCACACGGGAAGGCAAATGAAACAATTGGTAAATCATTAAACTAAGCATTGTCTTATCTGTCTGAGTAAATACATCTGGATTATAGCCCTTTATGCAGCAACCATTGTAGGACTTCTTCAGTAGATTTGATTTATTCTAGCGATGCGACCTCATAGATATGAAGGCTTGCAACCTATTCGACTGAAGCAAAAGTCGAGAATAGCGACAGCAAAATTCGAATTTTGCCGCCCTTTATCGGCTACTTCGGTATGGTTTCATTCGATGTTGGCCGGCAAACGCGATGTTTCGACGGAAAAAAATCCTCGTTCATCTTAACGATCTAGATTATCGAGGCGCGTTCTATGCTCAATGCAGTGCGTTCTGCCAGATTAACTCTATCGAACCTGAAAAGGCATATGTTTAGGCTAAAAATCTATTCGTGCCTAACCCCAAGCTATACATTTCACAAAAGTGTAGGTGTGTCTGGTTTTGATAAATGTTTTTTGGTAGCTTCGCTATAGATGGCCAAGCTTAGTGCTAAAAAGTCACTGTGCAGCTAAGTGAAGCTGAGTAGATGTAATTAGTAATCATTGAGGCCCGATTTTACTTTTTCCAAAAAGTCAAAGGTTTCATTTTTACTTGATCTTTTACTAAGTGAGGGTTCGTGCCAGGTTCGTGTCGAATGCGTTCGCATTCGTCACGGAGAAGCTAGAAGAGAAACGAAGAAGAAAACATAATAGTTGGAAAAAAACAAAAAAAAAACTTTCTTTTTTTTCCAAAATCCTATTTGAGCTTTAATGGGCCTGACTACCTTCCGTCTAATTGCAGATACTAAAAACCCTGGTACCCAAACAGGCTCTTTCGGATTTGAACAATCGAATATTCACTTTGTCTCAGCTTCAGTGATTTATCTATTCACTTAACGTTCCAAGCCCAGTTTTCGGTCGTCACGTTTGTGTGTCCACGTACTTATGCATTTAATTTTGGTTCGAGTCTAAGCATTGATAGACTTCGCCCCGTGCTGGGAGTCAGCCATCCGATGGAACGTCTGACGCCGATACCGGATGTAAAGCTCCTAACATAGAGAGATATTTATAGCAAATTCAATGACTTGTACCGTGAGCTGCATCAGTTTCAAAATATCCTCTCGTTCCCGTGAGAGATTATTAAATAGTTACTGATCGGACGTCGCGGTAGCGTTTAGTTAAGCTTGATAATTTCGACAATTCATTCGAATCTATTGAAAGGTGGATCAATGTCTTTTCTTCTTGGAATAGGTTTGATAGATGAAATGGAGCGTGCATAAGTCGAAGGTAGACTCTGATGGGGCCCTGTACCTAATTAAACCTAAACTAAATGTACCTATAATCATCAAATCGTAAACATTATTATTATTATTATTACTGTATCCTGCTTTGAACATGAATAATGAAATGGACAGAATAAACACTGATAAACAATAGCAAAACACAAAAAAATGATTAAAAAGGAAAAAAAAGAGAGAAAGAAAGAAATTAAACTAGGAATTGTTAACGAACCATTATTAGGTCTATAAAGCTATATAGCTCGGTAACATGGTGGTAAGACGGTATTCGTACTAGCCATTGGCAACGTGTTGACCTGTCCCTATGTTATCTGCGACTGAAGTCCTCTGAAAACGTAGGGCGTAAAAAGAAGGCCCTCGTCGTACGCTTTCGTTACGTTTTGATTTTGCGCTTTAAGATGACACTTTTATAATAGCTAGTTAATGCACCGTATGTACTGTTGATTCTTTGGAAACATTGTCAACTTCTTTTCAGACGTTGCTGTTTATGTGTAATTCAATATTTTTGAAATTACAAAATAGCCGGTTAGTTCTCTGGTTTTGCGGCCTCGTGCATAGTCAAGGTTCTGGCAAAAGAAAACGAAGACTATAAAAACATTTTGTCATTCTTTTTTTTATTTTTTTATTTAAAAATTTGTAAGATTCTCCCTAGTGTGTTGATGGGAATTCATCAAGTCGATGTATTTACAGCAAAAGCTCCATTGCAGAGCGAGGCGGCGATTACCTGCAGCATCTTATCATGGTCATTCGTTCGAGAAGTCACCTGAACACTGCGCCTGCACTACAGATGCCTTAAAGGCTATCATCGGAAACATAAAACAGGGCTGTGTTAGTACCAGCATACGAGCGTTGCGCACTACTACGCTGTTGGCCTAATCAGGAATTCAGGAAAAGAAGGGGCAAACTTCTATGTTGAAATGAATGAAGCTGTCTGAGGAGAAACACGACCTTTCAAAATGCAATCATTAACACTCTTGTACAGTTTCCACCCTATCACTTCAATACAGAAGATATAAGGAGGATATAAGATAAGGAGTCTGAGATATTTCGTTGAAAACTACCACAAACCATTGCACCGTTTATTTACCTGTTTGCTTCTTCCTTTAACTAGCGATACAATTTTACCTATAACTGTAGAACTTATATTTTAATAATATTTGATGCTGGTGTGCTACTAACGCTTAGAGACGAATCTCAGTGATTTATTTGGCCTTATGAGTAAAGCTTTTGACGTAATCAGCTATAGGGTTCGGTACTAAAAATGGCGTCCTGTATTTACTATATTTATTTCTTTCTTCTTATATTTCTCAACTAACAAAACAATAGATAATTCTTGATTCAAATATAAAGTGGAAAATTTTAAGTTCGCCTTAAAGGCAGCTTTCCTAATTCAATTAAAATTGGTCTGTAAACAATAGATAAATATTTATCGCTTAGTCAATATTGACTACTAACTATCGCTTGAAGGTAATTAAATTAATACTTTATTATAAGTTCTGTATAGTGAATCATTATCTCAATAGAGCAAAGTAGGATCTCTGGAATGGTTTAAGTTGCAGATCTGGTCTACCAGCAAATGAGTATAACAGTAGTAAATAATCCTAGGGAATGATAATATAGAAAGTAACTTCTCACACTTTTTTCGCCGTTGGGGGATTTCTAAATTATTATCCGTACTGTACGGACTGCCTTGAAACTATTAATCGTGTGATTCTTTTCCAGACAACCCCATTTAGATAACGACGATAAAAGCCTAGATAGAAATATAATTGCCAATTATTATTATTATCATAGTATATAATTAATTATTCGCAAAGATACGATGCATACTAACGGTGTGGACCGCCACGTAAAACCATGAACTACAAGCTTTCGGCTGACGTTGCTAGTTGTCCCTAGCCCTATTTGCTTGCAATCCCGTTTCTCACGACGATAACAGCACTGCATTGATTAGGACTATGGCATTTCTACGAAATGACCCCATGAAGCCCTAAATCAATTGAGACCGACAATTTTCAATATAGACGTCGCCCTTTTAATGCCGGCTCTTTGTACGGCCGGCGTGTAGAACCACAAAGCAACAACTTATATATGAATATATAGCCAACATCAGCGACGGCAATTATTAGGGGGGCGTTTTGCAAGGGGCATCGCCCTAGAAGGCCCCGAGGGTTTTCTGCTTGAGCAGCTCTTGGCTCTAGCTAAGGGGCCGTTACAGCCAGAGTTATTATAGTCGAATGTCAGTATATGGTGTATCTGTGCAAGTAAAAGGTAGCGGCTTTGTTACGTTTAGATCCTTAACGCAGCATTCGCGGAAGGTCAGCGTTACATGGACGGGCCATAGCCGTCTTATACGATTATGGGAGACGATAAAAATATTAGCGGAGCCCGTAGCAACAGCAGTTATGGACATGGGGAGAAACTACATCGGCTCTTGTTCATTGTTGTGCAATAGATGATATGAGAGCAGGCACACATCGTTGCTTAGCCTTTCTTTTATGTGTCAGAGACGCGTTGACGCATGTCCCGCCCGTAAGGTCTACGTTGACGATAGTAGCAACAAAATGGATACTACGACGGCAGGGCTAGTGCTATCGTCTACTGGGCCATACGATTTTTGTCGTTTCTGAGAGATGGCTGCCTTAGAACTTCTACACGCATTCTCGAATTCGCCCTAGTATAGTACAGTCTCAATTACTAATATCCGGCAAACAAAAACCGTCTATGCAATAGGTTTAATTAAACGAATAAACAAATAACAAGCGTATATATTTACGCATTTCTTGACTGTCATTACTCGTTCTGCACCACTTACAATAACTTTTGCTTTTCGCAGACGATACAACAAAACCTAGCAGTATTTTCTGATGTGCAATACCTAGGCATCCGAAAAAAAAGCTATTTCATACGTAAACATTGTTCTCCCCTGCCCGCGTCTGCTGATAAAAGGTTCGAAGAACTCATGGAACAGCTGCCAGCCAACATAACTTTTTTTTTCTTTCCAACTAGGGGAAGTCTCGCCAGTGTTACGATTTATCGTACGCCATTGGGTTAAGGTGTATCATCGAATTACAGCAGAGTTAGCATAATGTGTCTTTCTATAAGACGTCATTTCATACATGTACATACAGCTTATTCTCTTGTTGTTTAAGGACAAACGAAAATGGAGATGAACTCAGATATAACTTGGTATTATTTCCTCATTGGCTATATCTAGACTAGGCCGCTATTCGTACTAATGGAAGGTCGTCTGTCCTTCCTGAGCATCGCTAAGTGTCTAAACGTGATCAGGATATTAACGGTTCTGTTGGTTGGCTGTTTAAACGAGCCTAAGCTCGGATCTTCACGGAGTAGGAAAAGTGCCACTTTACTAAGGACGAATAACGCGCTCATAATTGCCTGTTTTCATCGAGCAACTTACTTATCTTTAACTTTTTTTATATTTCTGATATTAAGACCGTATCTAAATATTTTTGTGAGATCTTTCATATGTGCTAGGGGTGTAATTTGTGACGATGATGTTCCTTCAATATTACTACCATTCAACCCGACTGCTTCAAGGGTTGCCCAATCATTTTCAAAGTATTTATCCGCAAATAACTTTTCAGTAATGAGCACGTGCTAGGCGACGTTGGTCGTCGTAAGTCCTTTACGATGCTGTTCAAATACCCCATATATACACAATATTTGGGCGGAATAAGATTTACAAAGAAGGTAAAAGCTAAAAATTGAAAAGGTGCAAGGAAGCCCGATAAATCTCAGAGAGACTAACGGCAGGAGCCTAGCTGAACTTGATTGACAACTTATATGTTTCTGTTTAAAGCGGCTATTAATTTCTCCATGAGAAACAAAAAGGGCTTCAAAAACTGTTTCGATGCATTTTCAAGTTCCTAAAGTTTAAGTCGTCCTATTGAGGTTCTCTCGGTTCACGTAGAAAGGTTTCCCCGAACTTTCCAGTAGTAGTCGCGTAAAAATGAACAAACATCAATTTCAGGTAATGCGCTTTTTTATTTATTGTTATGGTGGTCCGTTTAGCGTTCAGAGATTGCGTAGCACCCCATCTAAGGTCGAATCTTAAAAAAGACACACTATTATTTGCTATGATAAATTTGCAGTTTTGTCCTGAAGAAACTGTTTTTTTTTCTACTGTCCAGCGTAGTGGATACTTGCTGCACAAATAGCCGTCAAATCTTACAGATTCAGCTGAACTACCCCGAATAGACACATATCTAACTAGTATTTGGTTTTACGCGTTGGTCAGCTATGTGAGCGCGTGGCGCTATTGTTACTCAGCTCGTAAGGACCATTATTACGACTCCTAACCCGAAAGGGACGTGCAAAATTCAAATGGCCTGATTTATAGATTGCTCAAACAATAATAGTAGGTGTTCGAGCGTAGTCTTAACTGGAGTTTAAAATGGGTCAGCCATTTTTTAAAACATCCTTTATTTGATAGCCCTTTTATATCCTGTGTTTATATCATGTGGTAAATAATTCGTTCATCGGAAAGCGGTTAAAACTACAATCGGCTAATATATAACCTAGCTGGTCACAAAATGTAACTACATTTTATCACAGCCCGAAGTATTTTAGATGAACAAGTTGGCTTATGCCGCCTTCTTTACATTCCCCACTCATGAAGACATTCAAACAAAGCTCATCGCCGATTATATGGTAGAATCACACCTTATTTGCGTGATACGTCTCTCGAAGTAATGGGATCATTCTTTATTTCCTAACATAGAAAAGCATTCCTCGAAGCCTACCCCGCAAGCGTATGTCTCGTAACGAGTCTAAATTGACCCTTGCACAGAAACAACTATTGTATTTTACATCTACACGTGTGTTTATCTGCGAAAAGCAGTAACAAGCTCCGCAGTAGTAATAACGCTTTTTGCTAGGCTATCCGGAATTATTTAGCAGGTCAAAAGACTTGATAACTTTGAAATTAGATAATAGAGGACAACAATATTTTAGCTATTTCAGATGTAATTCATTCAGGTGTAGTTCAGATAAGACACGCCTCAACAAGAGCTCTAAAAATTTCATAACAATAATATATACATGATAAGGTATTATCATACCTCATTTTGTTATCGGTGGCGTGTTCAAGCGAATCGACGAGGTCCCGAAGTATGGCCACCTCCTCGATATGTTTTTTTCCTCCCCATTTCCCTTTTTGAAACGATTACGCCAGTGAAAAGTGTTATTTCTAAAAATAGGCCTTTCCCTCTTTAGTGTCTTCCATGGATTCACAAAGCGCAACATAGATTTCTACGATGAATTGAAAGAATATATAGGCTTAATGATTTTGAGCATTAAGCAATATCTTTGCCTTCGATAGCTTCAGTTAACTTGTAGTCATTCATAGCCAAAGACTTCTGAAGAAATGTTTACCCAATTTTATCGGCTAACGATGTGTAAAGTTTCTTTTTTTTTTCATTCGTTAAATAGCTTTAGACAGGCTAACAGATCTAGTTGTACAGGTAATAAAACCACCCGTAGCTACCTATATGTCTCAAAAACTGTATAGTGTGAAAATTGTTCGATATTTATCGGCCTGAGTAGCAGTACGCAAATAACCATAGGTGAGTACCGCGAATACTCGTAACCACAGAGGTGTCGAGGGGCCACTAGAAACCAAAACAGCTCCCCGCTGCCTACGTTCTCATCAGTTGACCGACCCGACGCCTGTATACCCACCGTCCATAGAAGGGTAAATAATTCTTAGGAAGCATTCGGGTCGTTTTATTAGCAGTGGCCCCGTGGATTATAGAGATGTGTCTTAAAGCATTTCATGATTGACAAGCTGGTCGGTGCAGTACTGGGCCGCACGACGGGACACCTTAGTCGCTAAAGTGACGAGGACGGCTCTTACGTTCATTTGCGTCATTTTGACCGTCACTTCTGGTAACACATTGTGCTTGTCATGCCATATAGAAATTTACATGCAACGACAATGCAACGACCGGGGTTAATCCATTGCGTGCGTCTGAACCAAGTGCATATTCGCTGAAGGAGCATCCTTGAATCCACTGAAAGGATTTTTATTTACTTTGATCACTATGCAGTATGCATTGTTTTTGGATTTAATTACGCCCAGCTCGGTGTAATGCTACCAAACGTAAAACACGCAAAAATAACCCAGGTTACACCATTTATAGCAAAACATGAAAAACAGCTAGAGACAGTATCTAAAGCACTCGGATAAACAATACACATCCTATGCTCAAGACTTTTTACTTGACAATTTGATGAAGATGATCATTGTACGTATAGCTGACCCGTGAATGCAATAAATATCAATGCCCTGTGAACATATACTTAAAAACGTCACTTGCTTAGCAAAGTATGTAGATGCGTCCACCGATCGACATAGGCTAAATGTACGTACCGATTATGAAATGGAAATTTATTGCGGAACAACGTTTGTTACTGAAAATATGCGCGGTCAGAAATGCGATCAAGTGTCGCGTGTTTATTTTTTAAAGGTTTCCCGTTGGTCGACGTTCGGCCGAAGGTTCTTCACAGCTTGCGGCTTTCGAGACTTTTAGAACAATGCCACGCACTCTCAGTATGTGTTGCTCTGGCCTCGTCGGGTCAGTTATTGGGTTCTTTTTCCCATCTCCCCTTTTGTCCTTAAGATGCTAACGGCTTGATGTCCTGTCATTTTTCCTGTACAAGTTCATACCCTCGACACTATTCAGTCCTGCATCTTTACTGGACGTCAGGCTATTCTTTTTTCAGATCATGTTTATTTTTTTGAAATCAGGTAAGACAAATACCGAAAGCGTACCATTGAGCCTCACTCCTTCACCACGTTTTCTTTACGAATGTACCAGTCTGCTTCTTATGAAGTTTTCAATCTCTCTATAGACGATTGCAAATTCTAGCCTTAGAACCATGTTCAATATATCCTTGCCTTCCCTACCTTTTTAAAAGACTTCGAGGCTAATCGGTATAACTGATTGTACTTTTTGCCGAAGACTAGCCCTATGTTTACTGTAGAGAATATACTATAAGAATTCAATACGAGCATACATTTGTTAGCATCAGCGGAATAAATGTGGCATGATTTAACATAATTTACGCAAGCATCTGCAAATATGTACGCGTCTTTACAATGTTTGCGGATACTTGGGTTCCAAAAAGTGGTCCTAATAGGACAGATATATTTCTGCACAGACTATACTATACTTTCAGAACGTAAAGAGACTGTAAAGAAGCAAAAGAACTATTGTCATCGTAATCTCAAAAAAATACGAAGAAAGCTTATTGCCTCTGTGCTTGATCAACGCCCCGGGGCGGCCCAGTTTCCGAAGACGCTGAAGAGATCCGACATAGAGACAGAGACCTCTGGCTGATGAGAGAAACGGAGATATGCTCGAGGCGCAAAAAAACCTTGGATTTCTGCTGCGTACGTTATGGCTTTGGGCCTTCGAGTCTCCCTGTAGTTGGCCCTCAACCTCTCAAGGTCTCAAAGTGACAGTGGAGGATGGGTCTTGATACATTAAGGCTTTGCTGATGAGGTTCTAGCTACGCGAAAGGGCGAAAATAAGTTGAACGTTGAGCAGCGAACGGCCGCTAGGAGATAAGTGCGCATCGGTGACACGGGTCTATGTAACGCTGTGGCTCTAGTGTTTTCGTTGTGTGCGAACTCTATCATCGCTAGCCAGACAGCCGACCTAGCGACAGTATTTGGCTCATTGACGCACTAGTGACTGTGTCTGTGTAAAAGCTGAATCTCGTTGCCTCAGGCTGGAAAAAGCAGCACGATAGGCAAGGCTCAGGCTACAAGGAGAGAACAGTGTTCGGTTGGTCCATAGACCTCCATTGGTGGGCCGTCTGACTGAGTGGCCTCGTCGTTTTGCTTATCTGCTATAGCATGTCATTGCCAGATAGAGAACAGTCAGATTTATAAAAAACAGCGAAGAGGCGAGTCACGCCAGAGTCGCGGAGGAAGACCATGCCGTTGCTTTTTTGCCCGCCTCAAACGACTTCAGCCAGCCAGTATCGGAAAGCAATCTGCAGTGAGGGCTTTTCAAGGTGTTTTTCTTTTCCATCGATGCCAGCAGCGTCTAGTCGATAGACATCACACCGGCAGAATGGCAGACCGTCGTAGAAAATGGCCTGCAAAATTCTCCATGCTCCGTAGTACTCTGTGCGGCGCATGATCCATTGTATACAAATAAAATTGCGCCGTTCATTGAGCGGCAGATTGTGATCAAACTTGATTTCTTTTTGAAGTTGACTGGAAGAAAGTCAAAAATCCAGCAGGTTGCTAAGAGTAAAGCAACTTACTAACTTAGATAAGCGAAAGACTTCATGTAATTCGCATGAAGTGGCGAGTGCGATGTCACGTGGACTGATACTGTGTTTGCAGGAATTCCTTCGAGACCAAATTCATTAATAAGAAATGTGTAACAAGGCGAACACAGTACGAAAAAAAAACTAATTATAAAGTGACGCAAATAATAATAGGAAACTTTATTTAGTAGTATGGTGCATAGAGCGCACGGTTCTGGAGAGTGATTTCACTGTACATCATAAACTATATAGTACACACAAGCTTGTTTTGGTTGCTTGCAGCAAATTTGTAGCTTTATTAGTGCCTCACCATATCATTTATTATATATTTAATGAGACAATGTACACTTTGAGAATTATTTGTTAGTTCTGTATGCTTGTGCACATATTTCATGGCTGATCATATAAAGAGTCTTTCCCTATCTATACAAGCAACTTCCTAAAGCTGACTGATATCAATGGAGCCTAAACTGTAGTCGTTACCTGGCTGTATATTCAAGCTATTCACTATTGAATTTTTCGTATCTTGTGTAGACAGTACTGATTGAAAATAACTAGAGGGTTCAGAGAGTGAAAGGTCGCTAAGGATGCGTTAATATGGCTCCCTAGAATGCGGTTAAATGGCAGATTTGTTATGCCAGATCAAGAGATAAAAGGATGAGACTCTTTTCCATGTACTTTTACTTTTTTTTTCTATTTACTTTCCATCTATGTGTCTTGGTGTGTTTCTGTGCACTTTTTTAAGTTATGTACTTTGTCGGTTAACATTGTAGGCAAGTTTTGTCTTAGGTCTGCTATTGTGCTAAAACCAAGACGCCGATACAGAAGAAATAGTTCTCTAAAAATTAACGATATCGTGGGCATGCTGTGGCTTTCAGGAACTTTTTGTGTCATCTTTTGGAAACGTTTAAAACAGCCGTGCGTTGAGGGAAAACTGAAAAACTAAGTATGTTAAGGTCGGGCTATCCGAACACTAAGTTCCTTCCGACCTCGACAATTGGACTTCTCGTACGTAATCTGTGATACACAGCCATTTCCGTATTTGGTGCTAAAGCTTAACCAACTATCCAAGACTGCAAACCATGTAAATAATATATTTTTTTGAACGCATAACGAGCCATAGGCCAGTTATTCATTGTCCAGAATGCGGCTGAGCCTCAACTTTACTAGTATGATACGAATGGACGAGCAATATAATGAATGTTACGAAAAATTCACACAACAAGCTAACAGACGTCAATGTGAGCGTGAGTGATAGATAAACTGAGAGGGACCGCTGGTAAATCTGTGCTAGTCTGCGTAGGCTCAACATTAACCAAAAAATATTAATCGGTCTCAAGAATGTTTTTCAACTGTGCGGTAGTATGCAATAGGTATCTCTCCTAAAAATATAATGCCAACAGATCATACTCAAAAATTAATACAAGACACATACGCCTTAGTTGATATTCATACCGTCGTTGTCAACGCTCCGAGGTCTATTGATCTAGAAGTCTTCTGGCCTTCAGGATCACCAATATGTTTGTCGCGCAATCCAATTAATACACTCATTCGACAACATCGACAGTATTATCGACTGTATTACGACAGTATGAGTAATCATTGCTTTTCTTGTATTTATCAAATTTGTTTTGTCGCCTGCGTCCTACTTCTTAAGAGCCCTGTGGTGTCCTACCCGTTAAGATATCCTTCTATCAGTATCGAATAAGCAAGCTCTTACCGCGCAACAATCGTATTAGTTGGCGATATCAATCGGTCCCGTTCTCTTTTATTACCTTTGGTTACGGGTAATTACTTATACTAAAGCTTGTATCCGATTAGTTCCGCATATAAATCAGGCCCATGCTCAGGCAACTAAGTTCCTACCCTTCTTCCGTCGAGTAGCATTACCACCACGTTTTTTGCGTATTGCGTCCTGTTATTTTTCGTTACCTATCGCCTTTCTCTTTAGTATAGGCGCACAGTATATCTTGGTCAGTGGTACTCAAAAGCAATAACGGCTTCGTTATATCCACGTCATCATCAACTGCCGTAAAGGGATTAGCGACAAAAAGATGTCAGAAACAAGCTACTGACAAAAACTTGAGGACGCTACTACCCCAGCTATCGGGTCCCCCCAGACTAGAGGTGGCCCAGGGAGTCGCAGAAAACAGCACTCCTCTGTGGTGCTTTCACGGAGCTCTGGGAAAGTCCTACACGAAGTAGCAAGGCTATCTCTGTGATCCAATCTTACCACTATAATACTACTGCTTCTGCTCCTAAAACGAACGGAGGCCGACTGCCAAGACGGAGCCTCATAACTCCGGACCTTAAAGCTATGCAATTCAGTGGCAATAGCTGACATGAAAGCAAAGCATACTGATGACGCGATATAGGACTAACGTAGCTCGCTGCCATTTTAGTCCCAGTCGTAGTGATGGTTGTGGAGTTGGTGCTGGGAATGTGAACCTGTCGAGCGACTAGTATGCAAGACGAACCACACAAAGCAACGGTTGAGTAAAGGATAGGCGGCGTTGCAGTAAGCGTCATCAAAGCGTCTGGTGGCTGGATCTCCTAGCAATGTCCTGCGGTGATTCCTGCGCGAATCGCGTCCGGCAGGAAAGAACTCCCGCTGAGATGACGGACAAGTTGGCACATATTAGCGAGTAACGCGACATCACATTGAGCAGAAACAGGCCACCGTAGCCTACAATGACTGCTAAGCTCACATACATAGACGCCTGTGAGGCATGTAGTTGCCAAGGCAGCCGACGCTGCATAGTCAAGTCAGCACGTCCTGATACATAGAAGAAGTCCTACCAACAGCTGCAATATCTATGAATGAAAGAAAGCCCGGCGTCGGCTGGGCCTGACCAACATAAGTCGGAAATTCAAACCCGTCTACCGTGGAACCTTTTTTTTACGTTCCGGTGATACGCAGACAATTCGCCAGAACCCTCCGGTAGCTAAAAAATATTCGACCGAGGATACGAAAGAGCAGGAACCAACAGAGGTGCTCTGTATATGCTAGGCCGGCCAATATATTGAGAAACCAATAGGAGTCGACTGACTTGTCCGGTAGGGATGTGTGTATGTGTATATTGTGCCAGAGGGTAGTCAGAAGTCACAGGTCTGATGAGCCTGGAGCAATGTCTACGGAAACCAAGAAACTGTCGAACAGGATCAGAATCAAAACGATGACTACGATAGACTTAGGAAAAAAGCAAGGAACGAGCTGGAGCTGGATGAGCGTGCCACAGTGGAAAAGCTACCAGGAGCCCAGCAATTCATAGAGAAACACACAACACGGCAGAACCGGCCGTGCGGCAAACCGACCATTGGTCTACAGGACGCATTAGTATGCCACCGAGCAGCCTTGAATGAATGACCTTGAAGGAATGACTACGTTCCCTACGGTTACTAGGGCTGTAACTAACCGTCGATACATGCAGCAGCTAACCAGCCATGATGCATTTTCAAGCTAAACTTTCAGGAATAAAATAATGCCCAACAAGACTGATCAGAAACAGAAGAAAGCAAAACAGCTAGATGCGGTGGGCCAACTACTGTCATCCCGTTGACGCTATATGCTGCCGGCGACGTAGCCAGACATACCAAATTTTCAACAGCGTAGGCACTGAAGGGGCAAACACCTACAATATGAATTGTTTGGTAAGATACATCAGCAAGATGGGGTTGAAATGCCGCTAAATCGCTGTTAGCCATCAGGAATGAGAAATAATAGATCGGCAAGCAACGCGCTGGTGGTAAATAATGGAAATTTTCCAGCGCAAGTATAATCTCGTTTTATTGTAGGTGCCATATTGTATTTTGTTTGTGTGTGATTGTAACGAAATGTATACAGTAGATGTCACTTATAGGGCACATAAACTGGGAATCATCCTATATAGAGAAAATGCGTAAATGCTTTTGTACTGGTCATTGTTAGAATATATGGGTGTTTATGTGTGTGTGTCTGTACGCACACGCCAGCAAGAAGCTCAGTCAGCACTGATCATATGTTGTATGAAAGTAATGTTTATCTAATACAACCTCTATCCGCCTTTAGTTTGGGTCCTACGTTGCAAATTAACAAGATATTCCGTCCTTAGTCCCCAATTAAGCAATAAATATGTAGTAGTTGTGCGTTAAACAATACTCTCAGGCGTTAAGTATCGCTAAAAACTACCCGCAAGTTCAAAAATATCTCAAAAATATTAAGCGTTAATACTCAGCTGGAAGACCTAATTTGCTTCGAATTCTTCAAAAACAATTTTTATAAAAGCTGCCAATAATGAGGTGGACCGTCCTTCGGAGAGAGAAGGTGGTTTTTAACTTCGGGGGAGCTCGTCCAGTGCAGAAGGATCCAGTGAAAGCTGATCTTTTCCCAACTTTCAAAAACAACGCAACTCTGTTTGCCGTGACAAGTTCCTTGTTTCGTTGGAACTGGCCTCTGTTTGTTACCAGCAGTAGCTGATGTGCGCATGCCCATTACCGCAAGTAACTTCACAAAGTTGTTCCCAACTTTAACACACCAATTTGTATAAATTACTAGCACTTAAAATTCATGTTTGTAGCATGATAACAAGGTACATTATACAGTAATTACACCCAAACTGCTTCTTCAAACTTGATCTTTACCTTACTCAGTGAGAGTCATGATGTCTATGACTTTATTAAGTAGAATACCTGTATTTGTGCCCTATATAAAATTTGTTCTCACGGGGTATTGGCTGATTACGTTCGCATAGATTGAAATAGCTCGGCTCTGGAATTCATTTTGGTGAAGTCGCAGCAAAAATGATGATATATCGACGAGTGCGGGCGGGCTTAAATGTTGAATTTAATTATGATTATGTACAAGCAAATAAATCCCCTTTTATTAATACACACTGGATTACAATAGACCAATTGATACGGTCAGTTAATGTTTCTCAATTGTCGATATAGCATCCTGTAATACAGTATGAAAGGCTGCTGACTTATAGTGAGCAAAATACGGAACTTGACTTGCTCATCGCTTTTGCTAGTGTCAGCGCAGCAGAAGGTGAAATCCATCAACATCGTCAAATAGGGCCACGAAGAAGATCCCTTCCAAAGAAGCGCTCTTCTCGCCGCTTTGGGAATATAGGCTGTAGGTGAACAGAATATAGGAGGATCGCGCACTAGTGAGAAGTGCGTCCTATTTGATGGACTGAGTGCGTTCGGTTATTGGGAAGATCCCGTCGACAAGATCCACGAACGGCCTAAGCACACCGTAGCATCCTTACTCGACTCAGCCCGAAGCATATTATACGACCCAGCGGAAGGTTAAGTGCCCCAGGTGTCATTCGCTGCTCCAGTTTTCGTACCGGATCTTTTTTCGATGCTGGACAACCTGTCCGTACTTCTGGAATGGTTGCCGTCGGCGAAGCCAGTCGAGGTCAAGATCCACACCAAAGATGGGAGAATGCTGCAGCTTTGCAAAAGTCACTAATGAAATTCCACGGTCGTTCCCTTGCTGTCGACAAAGGCAGCGGCAACGACGCTGAAGTCAACAAAGATAAGAAGGCCAGAGACGACTAAGAATCAAGTGAAGGCTCGCAAGTGCACGTCGCGGTGTAGAACTGGGTAGTGGAATATTTGTTAGGTAGAAAAAGACAGGCGTCGACGAACGCAGAGATCTGGCCAGGCAGATAGAGAGAAGAGAGCAGCTGGTAGAGCATTAACTGGCTGCTGTGAAAGGTGGCAGAGTTTCATGCTATTGAAGCTATTGAGCTAGGACGGGCGGGTGGTAGGTAGCGAGAAAAGCCGCGGCCTGTGAAACTGGGAAAATAATAGATATGACTACAGCTAATGCAGGATGACAATAGTTAAAGTATTGGCATTTCGTCATATGAAAGTGTTGTACTCTTAGCCATTTGTTCAAACTGGGTGAAGTAAACTTCGATGCGGTTCTAGTTTTAGTTAGTGTGGACAAGGAAGTTAGATCTAGCATTAAAGCAGGTACAACGTGGCAAGCAGTCGCGATGAAGTACATATAAGTTTGTTTATAGGCCTGATTGCCGTAAAAGAAAGTCCGTTGCAAACGACTAGTTTCCAGTAGGTGCCCCGACTGACCTACTAGAAACTAATGATCAAAACCCACATATGACAAACTTAAACTTCATTTTGCCAAATTAACCAACCTAACACAGTATCACAGGCGACTAACAGTTGACAATAAGGTATTGCCACTTAGACGTCTTTCCTCGACGTACATTTTTGGCTAACACAGCGGCACGTTCTGCATGCTTTTTATCATGTTATTATTTTTCCCAGAGTGTCGGAGTTACTCCGACTGTGGCATATCTAGCAAGGCCTCGTCAATCGTAGCTGAAGTGATGCTTGGGAACTTCCGGAAGAATCTTTGCAACTTCGTGTTTCTACTCTGTATGCTCCCTTCGACCCTCTTTCTCCCATCTTTTGTCTAGAGCAGTTCTACCCCCGTCACTTAGATCTGATACTATATGAGAAGCTTCTCTCCCTGCTGCATTTCTTCCCCGACACGAGCAGATCTACGGGGTCGCGACAGGTTGTTTATCGTACCTTAGTTTCCTCGACGTTTCGTTGCACGATCCCGACATCCATGCTTTGTCTTTCTCATTTTATCTCAAATCCTTTCGTTAGTTTTGACCAAGACTATAAACGTCTCCCAGAAGAACGAATATCAGGCCAGCTTTGGTATGCTATTTATTTCTAGCCAGGACCGGCTGTTTCAGTTTCCCAGCCCGGCCAAACTAAGTTAAGTAGCTTTGGCTCTACCCTTCTATTTCATCCCGTGTTCCGCGGGCCAACCCGTACGAGAAATCAGTTGCAGGTTCACCAGTGCGTGCGAAAACTAGTCACAGTCGTTCAGTCAGTTTCGTTCAAGTGAAACTTGTGGTATGCCCTCCTATGGCTAGGCAATGTGGCGACGTCGCAAGCACGTCGAGGTGCCAGGCCATCGGGGCTCAGTATAGGCACTAGAGTGCATCGTCTTGGTGTCAGCAGAACAACGATAGGCACAAGTGCGTACGATGCTCTATACGACACTTCTACGGCGGTTATTCTACGGTGCTGCTACTTCTGCGGCTGCTTTTCCCGTAGCCGCTGTACAATTTACTAACGCATACATTGCTCGGCGTCGAAACAAACTTGAAGGTTTGTCACAACGTCCTGAAAACACTGTGACGTAGTTCCACTTGAACTGAACGAAGGCTTGACTCACGAAGGGCCTGGGGAAGCATTTCTTTTCGCACCTGCCGTCAGCCAGCGCGTCACACTGTGTATGTCGTATGCACGACCCGCAGTCGCGTTGTTGCATGCTACTTTATGGTAGACGGCGGCTTCGATCGTGTTGGAGTGGCCGCGCTTTTCGAATTCTCGTATCACGGGACAGATACTGGGACACGGGATAGAGTAAAAGTGAAATAGGAAAAAAGAGAGTTACATTAGTCTGCAACTGGCTATGGAACTATGCGCCGCAGATCGACTAGCGAAAGCTAGCTCTAGTTGCGAGAGACATCCAGCCAGTAGACCGGTGTACTATTTAAATATGTCGTCTGCATTATTCGCCTGCCTTTGCTATTCGTTTAATTATATATCCGCTAGCTGAGAATTGAGCCTAGAGAGTTTTGTTGCCGCCGACGGGGAGCAGCAGCTTACAAGGTCGCAGATACGATGGCGGTGGTGTAGCAAGCGCTGTATAAGCACGCTTGAAAATGAAACTAGAAGTTCCCATTATGTAGGAGTCTCTCACCGCAAAGTGCAACTTCCAGCGATCCGCCCGGTACGTTGATGTTGTATTATTTGCTAAGCTATAATTGCCAGTGTAGTTGCCATCCTTCTTGCATTTGTAGTCATCGTTGTTTGGATGGATGCGGTAGAGAAACAGGCAAAAAAGTTGTACAGGACGGCTAGGTTGTACAAGAGACCTTAATGAAATATTTCAAAGACTGGCGCAATTGTATATATATATGTATATATAATTGAATATTACACCTATGCCAAAGCCAAAGTTAAATTTAATTTTCGATATATTTTTCACACTCAATATCCTTGATCAAATTTTAACATCCTCAACCCACTCAATCAAAGAATCTAGAGTGATAAAACAAAATAATTATTTAGAAGTTGGCTGAATCCCCAATCCTTACTTTATAGAACTTCATAGAATATAGGCGGCATGGTCTGTGTGGCCAATGCGCATCCCTTTGAATACGTTGCCGTGGTCACCTTTAGCTGACAAGCATGAGCAAAGATAACTAATAGCCTCTAATGTAGTTCCATTCCCGAAAACCCCAAAGAAGCCCAGCAAGACCACCCTGGCTAAACTCCTAATGAGGGCAAATTTCTAGACGTTATACCTAAAAACAGAAATTCGAAGGACTTTCACATAAAACGTAACCAAGGAGGGCAAAGTAAAAAAAATAAAAGCAAAAAATTGTACTGTCATACATCTGTTGCTTGCACAAACGAAATAACAGGCACATACGCGTGCTAAAAAATATTAGGCGCAATATAAAGTTGAAAACCTTAAATTGGTCTATCGAGTGCTAAAACCAGAGCGATACCGAATTAACGCTTCTGTGTGATTACAGAGTATATGGTTGGGCATTAAGAGGAATACAAACAAGATTTGAACTCTGTTCGCTCTTTTAAAATGGCATCTAAACGACCCTTGACGAATCGATGCAGATTCGATATCTAGAGTATATATAACGGGAAGCAGTATATTATAATAACATGGCTATGAGTCATCATAAAAATAAGGCCAATATCTAAGACCTTAAAAAGTGTGACGAACTAACATGGATTGGAACGTACTTTTTCGACGAATTGTATAGTTGTCGTATGATCGCATCATTCATTTGTAGTGTATGTGAGCTTAAAGTCAAGCGATATAAGAGCCCTATGGCCTTTTCGGTCCGTGATACCTGTCGCATAGCCTAGGTTCGAACTGTGCCGAGGGACAATATTGACATTGTCGGGATACTTCTGTAGGGTCTTTTTTTTTACAAATGATTTATTATTTTGCTTGCGCTGGAATACGCCTACAGCCGGATCGGTTGCGGATCTATTTTAGAAGTTCCTAAAGTCATCATCAGCGTTAATAAAGCAATAGCTCCCTCCCTCCCTCCCTCTCAGCAGGTTTTCAGATATATTGCCGCTACTTTAATCTTTAGCCATAAATAATTATGTACGAAGATTACTTTTTGTCACTAACAGAAACCATACGCGTAATCGTACCCACCATTAGTTGTACTACAACTTGTTTTTGTTCGCTTTGATACGCCGCTATATAGTTTGCACTGTAAATAAAATACATGTTTCTAATTACGTCCAGCACTTACTTTATGTGGCCGGTTTCTTCGAGCGCAAATCGAATTCTGCGCTTGCCCGACTTCGAACCTAGATCACCTCACGCGTCGATAAGTTCAGTGGATATACAGGTTATTGCTACACCGTCACAGATACGCGCTGTACGACTTCATTGCGGATCGGTCGACATAGCGCACAGACCCAACTATGATATTATAGGATAAATTGAACGCGTATGAGAAGCACCTTTATATGTACCATCGACCACATCGAGATGCGTCCTGTCCACGTGGGGGGAAAGGGGGGTTCGACCTTAATTAACCTTCTTCCCGCGGCTCGTAAGGCGTTACTTTGCTTGCTGTCTTGCTGCATATGTTCTGAATAATTCCCTCCCAAAAGAGCGATTACACATGCTACCCACGACAGGGGGCAAGAAACAGCTGTAGCTAAGTGGTAAGCTAGTGTCTGCCAAAGACGGTGGCCTCAGAGTTGGCAACGGTAAACAGGGCCGATGCACAGATTTTACTTGCGTGCCGGCAGTGAACAAAACGAGATCTTCATAGATTTACCGAGTGGATTCAAATTCAGCCGCGGTGAGAGAACGAATCACAAATCTCAGATGCAGACGTTGTTTTGGGATAACGCTTGCACCTGTGGTTATAGCTATGATGAGAGATATATATCGAGAATGATTATTCGTGTTTCACTGTGTTATTATTTTTCTAAATAGTAGTTAGATAATCGTGCGCTGTTGTGGCCTTCGTTGCTAGAGTGGTTTTGGCTACAAAAGATAGTGGAAAATTTGTCTATGAAGTCATTCCTTTTCATCTTAGTGGCTAAAACTAATTTTGCTACGAAATAGGTCCTTTCGTGGCTTGTACCAGCGATACTTTGAGAAAAGCAACATCAGAAAATAACGTATGGCATCAAGAAGGTATCTCAAATTGATGTGATGGTGGTGAAACAAGGTCAGACAGAGAAAGTTGAAGATTTGTACCGAGTCAATCCGCTGTCAACGACATGAACAGATGTATTATTAAAACTTGAAGCAATCAGGATAAGTTACAAACCGAAGAATTTCTTATTAACAGAAATTATTAAACAGGCTGATATTTAAAGTTCCGCTCAATAAAAATCCATATACGGCTATGGAGTAGTGATTTGCAAAGCAAGCAACATATGTAATGCACACCCTATGATGCGCTTGAATTCAAATATGATGAAGACTGGTCCCAGGGGCAAAATACTTAACAAGGTTAATGTGAAATTAAAAGCCTCACTTAACTGAACAATGATAGGTTGTCCTCGTCCGGACTACGGAGATTTAAACTAAAGTCACCGAGAATGAATGTAAGCCAAACTATTGGGAGATACTTTGTGACGTTGTTAACTGATGGAAGATAATACTAACGTTGTTCCTATAATCTGGGTAGGACACAATTATATTAATATGAGTGTAGCGATATTTAATGTGCGGACTTACATTTGTCCTTAAGCAAATGCATTATTAGCATTCACCTGTCAGAGAGTGTCAAATAAGGATCTTCAAACCTTCGTATTAGCTGTTCATTAAGTCTTCATGTCGAAATTCTCTGCCGAAATAAACTTCGTTAGCATCAAATTAGGACCATGACGTTTCTATGGTTAATCCTCAGTTTAATAAACACCATGGCAACGCTCTGCTAATTGCCCTCGAAGCAAGCTTTAAAAAGCTACGTTACCTGAATGCGTCGCAATTTATTTATAACCCCAAAAAGGCATCTTGATGAGGTGACCGTTATCCTAACCTAGTAAATTTTAAAAAATTTGCTTGGGTTTAGAAAAAATTGTGCATTGTATGAATCACGAGTGTCATCATAAAAAAAGGAGATACTCGCTGATTTGTTTGTTTTCATCGTCGACTAAAAAACTTTATACCTTGAGACGAATGTAAATTGCCGCGATAAGGAAATCACTTAGCTAGGAACTTAGAGTATCTACATAACCACCGGACGGACAGACTTTTTGCTTGAATCTTTCTCCTTGCTAGAGAATTAAATGAGAGCACACAGTGTTGAATTACGCACGTAACAACAAGGGGCATTTGAATAGTCGTCTATAGCGCTTGATCCTAGTGGCAAAAGCTAAGTATCTCAGCAGCGCGGACCTAGCTAATTTTCCGTAACGACAGGCCGATTGTTCTGCTCTACCGTCTTCATAACAAAAGTCGAACAGTGTTCTGATAATTGACGGACTAACGGAGCCTGCTAACTGGATGGATGCGCGGTGAAGCTGGCAACGTTTATGTTACTATGTGCAGTAATGATTCTTCTGAATAGCTTTTTTTTTTTTCTCTTTCCTTTTTAAATTCGAATGTTTTCAAGTAGAAAAACCATTTTATACAAATATGACCTAGAATATATACAATTAGACGGTATGCTTCGTCCCGTATAGCGTTGCATAATACGCACCGTCCCACATTCGACAGTTCAACGTCTGCTGCTGCTGTTCGTTGAAACGTCAAAACAATCTACACGACCTGTTTGCCAGCTACTATATATTAAGAAATACGTTTGCTTTAATTCATTCACATTTTTCAAATACGCTCAATTCATCTCGCTACTACGGATGACGCCGTGTCGGATACCTGGGGATGCTTCATATTCCTGGATCTCAGCATGGGTTCTACCCCATTAGGGCAAATATTGCGATCAGGGCCCTTGCGACAAACAAGAATCTCATTTTAATGTGTATATAAATAATAGGTATAAAAAAAGGCTTCTGAGTACTGCTTGAAGGCGTGGCTTTTAGCATAGGTAGGCCCGTGGTCATGGACCCGTTCAATCCTGTGTGACGACCAAAAGTAAGCTTCTATCGAATGTTATGCCGTATGATTACGGCTAAGTATCTGCAAGAACCATGAAAAACTACGAGAACATCTTGAGCATGGAACAAGACAGTAAACTTCGATAATTTGATCACATTATTTATCCTATTGATCTTCACTACGTTTGAAAGATAAGTTGTGTTAGAATTGAACTTTAGCCTCGAATGTTATCCGGTTATAATTTACAACGGATTGTTTTCGTGTGTATAACTTACATTGTTGTGCAAAATTGATGAATATTGTTTACCTCTTGGCCTTTAACTCACGAAATATCCGATTATAACCACAGTAATACCAAGCTTCCTCTAGCTGCCTATTTAACTAAGCCAAGGTACGTGTTATACACACGTGAAATGTTCTTACAGTTGATTTTGTATGCCCTTAACAAACAAACAAACACCTCACATTGACTCCTAGATTCGTAAAATTGCTCTAGCGCATGATACGCTCCGGTGATGCAATCATCAATAGACTATTCTTTCAGAACGAATCAGTTGGTCTTCCTGTACACGCTTTCATGCATTGTTGGTCTTAGCTATCCAATGAAGAAGACCGAATTGTTTTTTGGCGGCACTTTTGTGGCCTTTCATAGAATATAGATCATTCAAAAAAGCTTCGATAACTACCTTTGCTAATAACAGAAGGAATTGGATACTCCAGTAAAAATTAAGAATCGTTGACGGCGTAGAAAAATTACTCTCGAATAGGATTTTTCGAAAAAGTTCCGTAAATGCCATACAAAGCACTGTTTCGAAAAAATGAAGCTGTTCAATACGAATAAGCCCTCTAGATTATATAGGCTAATATTTGCCAGGTCAATAAATTAGACAGTCGGATATCTGTATGTGATTATTTTCGACAGGCATACCTGCGAGTGGCTCTATCTAGCAAGTTCAGAATTCTCAGACGGATGATCAAAGCTAGTCTATTTCTATGGTGAATTTAAGTTGCGTTGACTACTTCATGAGTAACTATCCTATATGCGTGCTTTTCTTAAGATCGCAATGTTAACAAACTGGCTTTCTTTGTTTGAACAAAAAAGAGAATTAGTGCCATCCACTAAAGAAAATTCTTGTGGATATCTTTTCAAAAAGATACTAATGCTGTGCTAGAAATAACTGGAATACTATCTTCGTCCACTTACTCCTTGCGCGTTTTTTTAGGGCTTTTTAGGCTTTTTTTTTCTAGGACCATGCCTTTCGTTAGATGTGGCGCACAGATGCCAAAAGCGTCTTCGGGCCGCTCACTCTTATTACCAGTACAGAACGGCGTCGATCTGCTCATTGAAAATAAAACCAGCAGTGTTGCTAATTGATACATGAAAAGACATTCGTATCCGTGACGTTCGGAGTAAAGTGTCTGGCACAACCTGATCTGAATAAAAATTCTAAATAATTTACATTTTGCTATTGTGAGAGGGTACTAACACCCAGATAAATTCGTCAGTAACTAACCTTTTGGCTCTCGCTTAAGAACCCAGCTCGGATCAGAACTTCGTTGCTGAACCTCAGGACAAGTACAATCAGGTTTCCATCCATCGTCAATGCGGGTCCATGTGAATGCTATATGTTATGTGTGCTAAATCGCAATGAACTTCATAGACTCACTACGGCCATTATATTTTGCATCGCTATCAAAAGCAGTTAAAAAAAAAGTGACCCACCAAGCTGAAAAGTGGGCTAGTCTAATAGCCTACTCCTGGCTAATTATTGTGTTGCATTCAAAAAGGCAGCTGGTTGCGTCCTTAGACGAAAACTGAATCGTAAACCCCTCTGTGAAAAACCTCCCTTTCATTGCCGCTCAGCTGAACGCAGGCCTCAAGTGCTAGTAAAAGACAAAACTTTGAATGAGGACGTAAGTTAGGAACGGGGCAGGGTTATCGCCAACTTTTGTAGAACTTTTTTTAGAGAGCTCGACCTGTTGTTAGTTGAGTTAAGCACCTTCCTCACAGGTCGGAAAGGTGGATCGCGTTGTCGTCAAAACTAGACGTACGCTAATTGCACATGAAAACAGTGCACTTTACGTATGTTTCACGTATAAACTAGTCTATATATATATATATATATATATATATATATATATATATATATATATATATATATATTTTAAGCGAGAGGTGAGAGCCATGCAGTATGTGATATTCAAGAGATTCAAATGACTATACAATTTGTATAGAAAAAAAAGCCAATGCAAAGATGTAGCTGAAGGTATGGAGAACGGGTAAGCCTGCCAGGACAGACTCAAAAATAAAAAACTATATCTATTCGGGTTAAAAAGCTCATACCTATTTCTGGAGGTGATGATAACCTACACCATTGGCCGAATGGGTTTCCTTAGACAGTTTGCGGAGATTCTTATGTTTTTGCTAATGGCGTCTTGCGTATTTTGCAGGTCGATCCAAGTTTTTGCAGATAAATAGACCTACAACCTGCTCTAAGACATTGTACTGTTCGCTAGTCAGCCAACTAAGACAGCGGTAAGGTATCAGCCAACAAATAAGTAAGACAAATCATTGTAATATATTCTAGAGTACCATAATTCTTTAATTCGGGCTTATTCCAAGTTGTTTTCTCTCTCTATTACTACTTTTATTTCCTTCAGGCTAACAATGACAATATCGGTTCTGTTAGCAAGCGGCATAATGATAAAAACCACCCTAAACAAAAACGCTTTTATAACAATTTGTTACTTGGCCGCATTCCGTTGTTTAGGACAATGTCGCCTCGCCGATGTTGTTGATGGGAGCGTTACGGAAAATCGGAGGGTCTCGTCAATTTATTCATATCTTCGATATCGTTCGCAGTATCTTGCTAGCTAGAAGAACCCACATTACTAACCCAGCTAAAATTCGTAGCATACAGTGACCTCAGCGTTCGCAGTGGTTGAAGAAATGCAGATCGCTCATTTTTTACCGCTGTTTACTACTATAGTTTATCATTTATATATATAGTTTCTAAAAGAGAGAGAGAGAGAGAGAGAGAGACCAAGCAAAACAGAGAGGGAATATGTGAAAAGGGATGTGGGAGAGTGTGACGAGATAAAACGGGAAACACAGCATCCTTGCTATGGCGGCCACCGTTATTCTAAATAGGATTGATGACCTAGCGGCGATGGCAAGCTCCAGTACGGAAAGGCCGGGAGGCTATGGCCTTGCCGCATTCTTGCAACCCTTCTCCTGAAAAATGGATGTTTCTTTCGAAGAACAGCGACAGAGAAAGCTGACAAAGCATTAGAAACAGTCAATGATATGAGTCAACCTCGACTCTACGGAGCGAGCTAAAGGACAGGCAATTGTGGCAAGGCAAAGACATTGAACGGACCTAGTAATGGTAGTTGTAATAGAACAGCAGTAAGTAGATAAGTGGAACAAGCAAAAGCAAAATGGTATGATAGATCGTACGCAAACATAGCACGAATCAGAGGTCTAGGAGGATTGAAGGAAAGACTGGAAAGGCATTGAGCATTCATGGAAGAAATTGTCGTGAGGTGACCTACAAAGTGGGCTACGAACAGAGTGTAGCGAGTATGTGACTGTAAGCCACCATATTTCTATTTAGGCTTGATTGTGCAATAGAAAACGGGCGCCTTACAGCAGGGTACTTTGTACAGAAGTGGATTTTGACGTAAGTCATGTTTTAAGCAACACGTCTTTTTAGTAGTACAATATTAGAACTCACAAAAGGTATTTCTAAGTTAACCACTCCAAGCTGGTCAAGGAATTTAGAAGAAGGCCCGAAAAATTGGCCTAGAAATCCGTTAAAATTTTTGAAAACGGCATTATTCAGAAAGCTGGTACCGCTTTAATAGGCTAGTATCGACAATAGCCTTGGCCTAAAACGTCATCTTAATATAAGCGTAATAGCTATCTATAGAAGTAAGTTACTTATCGGGAAACACACGATTTTTCAGTCAATCAATATATTTAATTTCACTTGGCTGAAAGGTGCACATACTTCGCCTATTTAGGGTGTTTGTGATAAGATGAGAACGCGATAAATATACGTTTAAAAATAAACCCATTCTATATGCTTTGGAAATGATGCCAGTTAGCTTCAGAAACAAGCTATACATGTGCTTCAATAAGACCCTATGCATACTTGAATCATCATAGTAGCCGACACAGCTTCAAATCGAACGCACAAGCAACTGGCCTGTATTTTACCTCTCTAAGTAACTCTAAGATTACCGGTACAGTCCATTAGCGCGTTTTTAACTCTTTACGTTTGAAGCAGTAAGAAATTGTGAAAGTGGTCCCGGGGGAGTCATCAAGCTTCACCATTAGTCGATACCGCGTGCCGTTGTAGGGCATTTGTAAATGTGGCTTAACGTCGATAATGGCTTGGCACATAGGAAACTGCGTTCATGTATTGTCTTTTATCGTACGGCATTCACAAACAGAACTTGCGCTCGAAGGCGCTAATAAGTTGGAGTAACTCAAGACAGCGGTAAGATAGCATCGATTATTTAAAATCGTAGTACCGGAAAACGCAAGACATACGAAAAATCTCGGAAAACTCATGTCCTTTATATCTTGTAACTATGTGGGGATGCTTAAATGTAAAAATAACATATTTTTGTTTGTTAGGTGCGTATAGTACATCGATCTAGAGTATGTGAGCGGTCTGATATGTTAACTGTTATTTTTGCTCGTAGATCTACATAAGAATAGTATGATAAAAGTGTATGGTTGACTTAAGCACGTTTCAATGTCGTCTCAGGCCTGTTTGGTGTTATTACCGCTACACGACTACTATATAAGGTGACCCGCAACGCCGTCGCTAGGTGTTGCGCCTATGATTTTGTTTACTCCTTTCGATATTTGACGTCATCGTACAGAGCGGAGGCAACAGTAAACAATGCGTGAATTTATCGCGCTTTGTTAGTTTGTAAACTAATAGTACCCACTAATATCTAGCTCTGCCCTTCCCAGTCCGTAATACAATAACTGATCGAACGGTCTTAATAGGTTTCCGTTGGTATGGCGGCCTTGAACAGCTGGGTCCAAGCAGGCCTCACCTTCCTTATTCACTTAGGCGACCACCTGTCTTGTGTTACTTCGCCAGTGGGGCGAACGAAGCGTATTAAGGAAATTTTCTAGCCTGAGGTAAATACCTCAACGTAATAAGGGTATCAGTAACCGATTTCAATGATAAAACGGACAGAAAAGTGTATTGCATCTATTATGGGATTCACAAAACAGTGATAAGACTTAGCGCAAGGATTTAATTACGGTCAAGTCGTACTACTCTGCGTTTCTTATGTTCTTGCTTAATTTATCAAGACCTTAGATCTGTAAACTGTGATTGTTTCCAACGTAAGAAGTGTGAGACGCAGATATAAACGCAACCGTGGACTCCTCTAAAGCTTCGGCTGGTTGCGCATAGATATAATACAGTCGTAGAAAAAAATCTTACAAGGTAAACATGGAATGGCAGAGAAATATGCCCGAATTTTTATATTTGCAATTGTGTAACGCAATTCTAAAGCTAGGCCCAAAAATAGCCTATCGGCGCGTGAGAAGGTTAGAGAAAGTGCTGTAGATCACCCTAAAATTGTATATAAAATGAAAAACTGTGCCTATTTGAATGAATAGTTTCGATTGGGTAAATGGGCCTAGAAAATCTGTCGTTTATCAAATGTTTATAATGTTAGTTTTACGAAGTGTTTCTTTTGTTTTAATGGAATATGCAGAGAATTTAGATGAAGGGTGAGCCTATTCTTTTTCTGTAGCGCGTGATAAACATGACAATGATGAGAAGATTGCGTCTCTACTCTAATCGGTTCTTTTCAGCGCCGAGGTTCCACTATAATTCATCCTGACCGTTTGTCGAAATGTCCATACTTGTTTATTAATACTCTGAAGGCTATTTGCTGGGTCGCCCGCGTAATGAAAACATATGCAATGTTTCTAATACATTGATGATTTCGAAAATCGCACATAACAGGACGCAAAGGTTTATTTATTTTACTAACTGAACCTATATACGAGGTCATCTGACTGGCATATGAATAAATTCAAGTGATGATGACCAGTGCTATAAGGTCCGAACCAATTCCTATTTTTAAAATATAATTTAAAATATTATAATACAATAAACAGCATTATGCCGTTTGTGAGTTCCTTCTAATCGAACCTTTGGCCAATACGTTTGCGGTTCGAATAAATATCACTCATACTTTTACCCCAGGTGATAGGACCTGCGTATACAGCAGATGCCCTCCATCACAAGCTATCCTTCTCGACTAATATAGTTCTTACGATGATCGCCATACTAATCAATACTTGATTAGAAATAGATTTGAGAAGCTCATTCGTGAATATGTTTTTTAGACGTTTAGAGTACCTCCGATTATTTTTTATCTGCTTCACCATAATCTCGTCAGTACTCAACGAGAACGTGTGTTTCATCAGTTGAAGATTCCGGAGTTTCTGTGTCTACAAAGTACGTACACGGTCCGTCTGTACGCATCTACATTCACGCGCCATTCGGGTCCAGCGCGTGCCTCGGGCCTTTCCCCGGACAAAAACATTAATTAAGGCATGCACTAATTCATATGTTGTGCGGAGCCTTTATGAGTAAGTGATAAATTATACATGATAGACATCTATTCCGGCTGTCTCGACTATGAGGTCTCTGATCGCTGAAACGGCAGCAACTGCTAACGCTGCTGGTGACCATAATCATGCGCTGGCGTATGTGTGTGCACATAGGATTGCCGCTTTCATCCATCTTATATCTTTTCGCAGGCATCTTCATGAAGGCAGGCAGGCAGGCAGGCAGCCAATGCAAATATCGCCGCATTATTTGACGTAATGACCATGGCGGGCCCCAATGCCAGAGACCGGTGGTCGCTCACGCGCCGTCTTTATGTATCATCCCCACTAGCAAGCTAGACTGAGGCGATTTGTCGATAGGTTAGTTGCTTGCCTTTTTCCGTTTTTCGTACCGTGACTGCTTGTTGTTGTCCCAGTTTTCTCTACGACGTTTCCTACCGAGTTTGGCTGATTCTGCTGTCGTGCTGCTTGCTGCCAAAGGATGGCCACCAACACGTCGGGGCTTAAGCGAACACTTGGCACTAAAAGACGCAAGGTAAGCTGGCACATCCCTGGTATCGGGAAAGAGGGGACGATGGAAGAGGTAAAAAAGACTGGAAGCAATGCGCAGGCCACGCATGGCGTATAAAGCGCTGCAATTATAGACATGGCCCTTCATTGAACACAACTGTGAAAACATGAAAACGCGAATATATGTGCGTACCTATGCTTTATATACATTCTAGTACACAGATACAGAGACGCGCAATGGGCGCACCGTTAGAATTGGTTATAGTGCTAGGGGGCGGTGGTAGGCCGAAAGAAGGTGTTTTGAGTTCTTAAGCTGGCTACTTCCCATGACTCCACGCCACTTATCTCTTCTATGTTCACTTACCGCCTCACTCTCTCTTCTACAGTTCCTCTGCTGGGAATAAGAAGCAGAATCACGGGCACAACAGACGCAACGCTGTCGCACAGCGCCCGACATAGCTGCCCGGGACAATAACTAGCGAACCATTAATAATGCAAAGCGTCAACGTCGTGAACTAAAATTGTACTTGCACATCGTCGTTGCGAACACTGATAGTGACGATGGCACAGCAGGCACAGTTTCGTTACCGTCTTAGGCCGACAGCTGGAGCGACGAACGTTTATGGGTCTGGGAGAAGGCGGCGGAGAAAACGAGCGGGTTGCAGGACGGATGGCTTTCGGTCTTCATCAAGGACATGAAGGCTTCAATGCTGGCTCTGCTATAAGCAAAGGGAAGATCCGAACGGCCTTGTAAAAAGCGCCATATGGAAAATTACCGTCAACCTTTCGTGGGCTGAGTGTACGACGAGGGAATTCCAAAAAGAACCGGCTTAAAAGGCAAAATTTTTGGTAAACGTTTGGACCCATGTCGGGCTTGTTTACTCGAGCAGCTAGACGCACATTGTCGTTGGCTGTATGTGCAACGAGGTAAAAAAGAATGAAAAATGATCGTAATTAGTTGTGGTATGTAGACATTGATTTCGCGGTCAAGGTAAAAGTTAACAGTTGACTTACTACCATGGAGGTCGGACGGTTTATTGCCCTACTTAGGTGATAGTTACAATAAGCTTCTTGGAGGAGAAAAACGAAAGATACATACTTGCTGCGGCATAAAACTAGAAAGCTCGCTTAAAATACCTATCGTTTGAGCAATTTATTTCTTTATAGGTAAGATTTAATTCTCATTCCCTTCAGGCACGAAGATGTTGAAAGCTGATGTGACCGCTTCTTGTTGTTCCGGTGTTAATTATGCAGACGACGTTTGTCGATTTTCTAAATATAATATGGGACTTCGTTTGAACAGAAACGTATACAGGTTTATGTCTGACAGAATATTAAGAGTATCGGAAGTTAATTGCCGAAAGTTTTCATAAACGCGGGCACGCTGTAACAAATGTCTCTGATGCATACAATGCAGGTTGATCAAGTAAAACCACACTGGTGTTCTTCCCTAACCAAAGGAACCACGGGAGACTTAAAATATTTTCATTAATATATCCACACGTGTTCCCGCGGTGTCGGAGATATCAGTCGCGACTGGAAAGGTAGTTCCTGCTGTATAATTTCAAAAAGAAATTCCACCCGCTCGGGTGTATGAAAAGTACATAGGTCAACGCTATAGTTCGCGAAGATCAATAAACGTTTGTCAAGTTATACATATTAAAGTATCTTTCCCGCACTCGAATTCGAGAAACAGTTAATTTTAATGGAAATTACGTGGTCAAAGAACTATTGCGTTTCGGCTTTTTGCGCAGCCTGACAACACGCCCATGCGAAGAGTTCTTATGAAAATGAACAGACACATTCCCAAAACATTTTTACTCGTTATTAAATTTCAGAGCACTATAAAAGCAGTTGGGGATTTAAGTTCATTTTCTTAATTTGTTTTAATCAATTCTAGTAAGTTCACATTTTTCGCATGCAAAAACGCCCAAAACAACCAGTTCTTTCCATTGAGATAATATGCAATAATATAAAACGATTTTAGATATGTATGCTTTATGGATCGTTATCATGACGTAATGAGAACTACGATTACAGATGCTATAATAAATTTAGTATGCACATGTACAGATCCTTACCACCATCGTAATTTCACTAAGTATATAACACCAGACCTCAAGATCTGTATTAGTCATGACCCACACAAGGTTGCATTACCCTCGGAACAACCTGTGTAAGATATATCTCGTCAAGCGTGGATTCTTGCTCGCCCATTCTGTTTCGACGGATAGAATCAGGCTGGCAAATGCGAGGCTAGTTTTACCACCAAGTGGCGTATGTCAGTTGCCCCTGTCGGTAAAATCCAGGTTAGGACAGCGGTACTTAGAAGCGGGACTCGCGTCTGCGGTCAATACGACTTCTTCTGGAAGTTTCTGCCCCAGTTTCAGATGATGTATTCGACTTTTAATTGCCTAATTGTCGAAAGGTAAAGCAGAGGCCAACATTTGGATCGTTTGCAATTACGTGGAGCGAGACATGGTAACCGAGTGACCTCTGTCAATGTTCTTCTCAGTAAAACCGACTAAGCTTTATTGAGCGTAGGTTTCGTCCAACGGCAGGGGTTAAAACCTCGGCAACTCAAAACTTCGCCAAATGGGCTGCCGTTTCGCAGAGCTTGATGCTCCAGTGTTACGTGTCCGTTACGGTCAGTTAGGGGAGACAGGCGGACTACTGTAGGTAGGCCGACGAGAAACGAGAAAATATCAATGCTAAAACAGCGGAACTAACGTCTGTCATAAAAAGGGATAGCTGAGAATGAACTATGAGATCACCTAGTAGCAGAAATCAACGTCTTATTATACTCGGAGACACAGAAGCGAATCCATGCTTTCGCCGTATGTTTTGTGCAAGCGGTAGCTCTCATTCTTATGTGTTCGAGGGACTGACTAGGACATACGAGCCTAGATAGCTACTGTAGTATTACAAATGAATGCCGTCCCTAGCATGAAACCGGGGTCTAAAATTACCGTTTTTGCGGGCGAAAAATACCCTGCTTTCTGTTGGAAGCGACACATAACGTAAAACTGTGTGAGAAAAGCACAAATAGAGGTGACGAGGTATCACGATAATGAGTAACAGCTTTGCAGGACATGTATTTGGAACCGTGGTCAATTTAGATACTTTCTTGGAACTATTAGTTGATAATCTGATGCTATTACCAATCTAGAGAATTTTATAGGATAATGTTTTGTTGTAACCTGTACATGAAATAAGTTCATATTGTGGTCAAAAACCAAATATACGATTAAGACGCAGCCCCCAGCTTCGGTCTTTCTCGAAACACCATTTGTGCTCACATCAGCCAGATAGATAGGGTCCTTGTACCGGGTAATAGATAAGTAATTCTGCCCATCGGACTGGAACGCAGGCAAATTTACTTTATTGTAATGCAAAAGTACCGTATTTTTTGCAAATTTTCAGGGATACGTAATACGGTGGGTGGAAAGCGCGCGTAGATACATGGTTGTTTTTTGCTGTATTGACTCGTGGGTCTGTCCGAAGCAGTACGAGCGGCACCATTTGAAAAATCTATTAAACCGGAGAGGTTATCTGCCACGTCTGGTGACTTGGCGTCCATTATCGAATGACTATGTAAAACTAAACACAGCCTTTGTATCCATTATATATTCAGTTTAATATCTATAAACCATTTAAAGGAAGCCAAAAGCACAGTGTAAGTGTATGTGAACCTTTCGATATTTCAACGAAGGCTGGCACTTATGGTTGCGCCGCCGCTACTCTTGCCGCCACCGTCGAAATCTGGTTTATATTTGGAACATTTTTTCTTTTGCCCTTGTCATGTGCTGCTTGTTCCGTGTACTGCTGATGTTTCTGGCTGCTGAAGAGATCGGTTATCGGCTTTCTTTATCTGAAAACTATTATCTGTAGATACTCGAATCCCATCTACTGATCTCTCTGGTGTATTTATTAGACAGAAGCGGTACAGCTCTAGCCCTCAAGTATTTGTACGTATGTATAAAAATGGGAACTGTGTCTCAATGTCGTTCCGCCCTATGTTTGTATTAACTAGCTAAGGAGAACCGGTTTTTCCTGGCACGTTCATAAGGAAATAAGTGAGTAAGAATTAGTCAAGAAGTAAGTATTGTATAATAAATTAGACGACTGGCCTTCATAGTGATTAATGATACAAAGCGATCCAAATATGTTTTTTAGAGATAATGCAAAAACAGCAAGCGTATATAATATACAGAGAGTGATGTACTATTAGTCACACTGTATAGTGCAAGAACTCGTCAACCGCAAGCAATAATGCTCACTTGGTTTTCTATATTTTCTACTAATGTTTTGCTTGGGTTTGAGTCAGCTTCTAAAAGCATCATGGGCTGTCAACGTTCATCGTGTTGACTTCACTTCGTGTTCATTCTCCTCCCGTTTTTTTTGCCATTTTACTTAGCGATAGCTAAATTCTTTGCAGTTATTGAAACCATATTAGGTATATACAGCGTCAAAAATGGCAATACGAGCCCGCAAGAGCAGCGTTTTCACTATTATCAAAAGTCGTCAGTAGCTTTTTATCGATGAACGGCTTGAAAAACAGCGTTTAAGAATCGGATCTGTCAACCGAAAATAAACAGCAGACGACTCTGTTCGCCAAAGTGGCTAAACGTTCGGGTAACAGATGGTCATTAGGTCTGCTTTTTCAAATGGCCTAAACTGTTCTCGAAAACGAGACCCGAAGAGATGAGGTCAAGCAGCTGTCTATTATTCAATGCGAATGCCCCGCTGCTTAGAGCCCGCGTCGGTTCCACTGGAACGGCCGCGTCCTCACGCCAACTGAAAAGGCTATTGTGCTTCTTTTATTATGCAAATGTCAACTTATAGTTCTTTCTTAAGGCGGCATCTCTAAATGATGGCCTTTCTCACCCGCTGCTTGGACCGACGTGGTAAACGCTTGTGGCTGGCCGCGCGAAGGCACATTAAATCCACAGTCCTGCCGACTGTACCTGTTTCGCCTAGTTCTGTACAACAGTGTGTTTATATACATATTTGCCAGGGTAGCGAGAAGGGTTATCGATTGATGCGAAGCGCATTAACGGAAAAATAAAGTTTAAAATATGGTGTCAAAGATCTGGGATAATGTGGTATCTATGCGGATATCATATCAAACGATGTTTTTATGCGAGTTTGGATTGCAAAAACACTTCAGCACGGGCTGGTAATATTTAATTTACTTGCTGTATAATTAAGTCGCGTTGAGTTTGCATTAGCGTTATAGGGATTTGTCAAACATTGTTAGAATGTCTATACTCAGACTTAGGATACAGCGCCTTCAAGAGGAGTATAGTTTCTGCAAGGATTCGCTACGCCTTGTGATTTTATTAGTATAAGAGCACAAATATTGCCCAGGCGCATGAAAAAATTGTACTGTTTGTGGTAAGTCGTCTTATTAGAGGAAGTCGTTCAATACGACAGATCGCCAAGAAGCTAATTTTAATAAAAAGACAAATAACTTTAAATAAAAAAAAAAGCTAGATGTTTCAGTACAGTACAAATTAACGAAAAGCGGTCTACTCGACTGTATTTCTATTTTCTGGAAAGCTCTCCTGAGACGCAATGAAATCGAGCCATTACCAAAGCGGTTGAGGACGGGTGACAACGTACGACGATAATGTACAATTAAAAAAGATGTGCTCCACATTCTATATAAAAGCCTACATTGACGTCGATGAACGTGATGCTCTTGTATTGAGTGGCTGCCCTCGAGCAAGATGACTGATACGTACCTATTCCGTCCAACGGAATTCCAAGACGCTATGAAACCACAAAAATGGCAGGAAGCCATCGCACCGAAGCGGCACATATTCAGTTTAGAATAATTTTATCGTAAAATTTGAAAATATTCACTTGGATTTTGGGTTTAAAACGGTCAAGACTTTTTCCGCGACCCAACATACAAACCAAAATCTGCACCTATTCCTGTTGTTCAAGTTATCTATTTAATCACTATGAGATCTTGGCTACAGAATGTCTTATGCTATAGTACTCAAAACAAATTAAGCACAGACCCTAAAAGCTTAACTTTATATATCCTAAAGCTTCATAATATGAATTTCGAACGGTTCACTAGCTAAGATTTTCGCTGAAGAAGCCATAAATTGTCTCCTCAAGTTCGGGCATTCAACGTATCCATAAGCTGTTCATGTGAGATGAAAAAAGTGAACTTGATAAATTAGTCCAACGTCATCAATTTACATCCGTCTAGCGACTTGATTACGTTTCTTAGATTTAGCCTAGTCATATAATTAACTGTGTTATTACTGCTTCTAAGTAACGTTTGCATTTTTGATTTCGTAAACAGTAGCGTTGTCCTATTTTACTGAAAAAAAAAAGCTGAAATCCGGCTCATGGACGACCGATCGATCTAGCGGTTTATCTAACCGGTCTTCGTACGCTGTTAACGTTTTGACTGATGATACAAAGTTCCGTCTCCCTTATTACCTTTGTCGCTCCGTAGAATGTTTCACCATATTGCGGCTAGTATTATGGACACTTTTTGGCAATATTGACGCCGTTTGGACAAGCCGATTTTCCGTGGCCATAGGAACCCACGCGGCTCAGAGCTAAGCTACGTGCTAACAGTCGTCGCCGCCATTGATAATACTGCACAATGATTTGGTGCTTGTTCTACAAGCACGATTGATCGTCGACTTCTTGAACAAATCCAAGTAGTAATACACAACAAAGCCATAACATGAAAGGGACTTATTTGTATAGTCATGCGCATCTATACGGCTAAAACAGATTGACGAGACCTATTTGTTGTCACTATCGGCGACTTAAACGAAATAAAGAAGCCTGCGATAGTCTATTTTTTGGAATTATGGAATCATGTTTTATTATAATCACGCAATATTTCACCGGGAAAAAATATCAATATCTACAAAGGCGGAAATTCGTTTTGTTTGAAAAACAAAAACATCCATCTCTCCCAGCGAACCTGTTTGTACTACTTAATCTTACAGCTTCCATTTCTTCGGAATATCTCCGCAGTGCCTCATACTTCATAAAAACGCTACACATGTCTTTGTAAGAGCTCAGTTCAGCGATATTTTCCTAATTTAGCACCGTATGTATTTTCTATGTAGCTATCATTGCAAGGTGGGGACGCAGTGCGCTTATACTCATCCAGTGCAGACAAGCCGACCGCTGCTGGAACAGATATAGGCGAAATTTGGGCCAATACGGCGTGCGCGTCACACGCCATATATTCTTGACCGGATGCTTTGTATACATTGTAAGTACCAACTTGTTTACGTATCCGAATGCCCCAGGCAATAGTGCAACCAATACTACAGGCAGGCGAGCGCGTTCATTAATAGTAAGGTAGAAGGAGCTATTTGAGAGCTTCATATTTATTGATTTGACACAATTTCTACAGTTAGTAAAAAAAGCTTACAAAACTGTATCTATATAATGAAAAAAAAAAAAAAAAAACATTTTGTTCCTGTCCATCTATATGATGATAAATGGTGAAGTTAGTCGTGTCAATTTCTTTGGCCGTATTCCTTTTACTAGCTTTCTGGCTTGTTCCTTTAACCTATTTACAGCTAATTTTTATTGTTTATTATGACCATTGACTCCGATCTATTGACCAGCATCGCGAACATTTAACGTTCGCCAAACGTTCGCAAAAATCGCCAAATGGTACCGTAGTACCGTACTTCAAAGTTAAATAAAAAAAAGTTATGTCTGCACAACCAGACTCGAAATACGCGGGCAATTGTTGTTAAAAACGGCCTAGCGTATCATCTTAGCATATGCTTTATGTATATGGGTCGCATGTAGATATATGAAGCAATGTTGAACATGAATGTTTATTTAGCTTTGTTGTTATGTTTTATTACTAGTGTTTATGCCGTTGTTACTGGACGCCCGTTTGTTGATACCTGATAGGTTTGTTTAAAAAGGAGGCGATGTTATGAGGTAGAACTAGGACTCGCCCTAGGAAATATACTTATTGACTGCGGGTCCGTTCTATCAGTGAATGTGACCCTTAGTCGTCGATTGAAGTTGTAGGCCAAAGTCTGCTGTTTTCATTAGCTGGAAAAAAAGAACATTTCTCCACTACGCGAACGCTGGCCAAAAACAACAACGAAGTACATTTTAAATGAGAATAAAAAAGATATGAAATAAGCAGAAACGTGGTTAAATATAAAGCTACCAAAATGGCAGCATTCGAGTAGGTAAAACTTGACACTAATTCAAGCGAACCGATCGCAGACGAAACCAAAAAAAAAAGGATACTTTTCTCGATATAACACGTTAACTATGGTCTGCTTACTATACAGCAAATCATTTTGAAAATTAGCGGGCTCAGGATTCACTTGTAGTGGAAAGAAGTGCAGTTTCTTTCCATTCCTACGTTTTGTCGTAAACAATAGCATATTTACATTCGGTTTGATAAAAATTTACACACTAAGGTAGAGGCAATTGTCTCATACTCGTGTGCTCATGTATAATATTATTCATACAATACGCTGTTTTATGAAAGTATAGTGCAGCGCACAAGCTGAACAAAACGCCCTTTATACCACTCCACACCTGTATTACTTTTCAATAAATACTTTATAGACAAGTTTATCAACTAATCGACAACGAATGTCTTTTTTTTTATGAATAGTATTTAAATTGTTCAAATATTATTATATAATATGCTCATTTATAATGGCACTAGCAATCAACGGCGTAGCTGATCGTTTCTTTTAACTAGACTGATTTCCGTTGGTCACGAAATCATAGACGACGTGCTCGAGTGAGGTCCTATTCAAATGATAACCAACCGACAAGGACAAAGATGAAAAAACTGCGAACAATAGGCACCCATCTGCTTATCTCACAAATCAGGCTCACTTCTTGATAGTGTTACTCCAGTCTGAGAGAAATAGGTGATTGCAATAAGCTGGAAATTTTCGTCGCTGTTTTTTTTTCCTAATTTACCTTTTTTCTTTCAACGCATCGTCTTTGAGTGTGTTTAAATCTCGTACAAGAGAAAGCAGTAACTAAACGCTATCCTGCTTAATGCCCATAAGCTCTTGAGCTTTCTCCGCGTTTGGCCCTGTCTAATAATTGATCTGTGCTCGTATATTGGAATTGTACGCTTGCTTATGGCCAAGTAACTGCAAGATCAACATTGAAAGGCAGACGGTGTGGACTTGCCGGTACTCGGTAATATCTGCATTACGTTCAACCCCATCGAACCATATGTGCCGGGCCAGGCAGCACTCCGAGGTGCATCTGACACGGCCCAGAACCTAGTTGGGACCCACGGGGCAGCTAAACGAACGCGTTGGTCCCATCCCCTCGCTTTCTCCCTGTGTTTCCGTGGAATTTCATTAATGCATTTCTGCATTCCTTGCCTCTGTTCTCTTTCATCGTGTCCTTCTTGCCCCAGTTCGGCTTGCCTCTTTGACTTTCTTTCTGAAGCGAGCGTAAACGTTCGTTTAAAGCCATTTCGATTATATCTATCAGCGGCGGCAGCCTCAGGAGCAGCAGATCCGAAAAGGATTAAGTCGGCAGTGTTAAAAGGCTGTCTAGCCATCCTGGAATGCATTCATTGATTAAACATTGATGAATTTAGCTCTTTTCTCCTTTTTGAAAAATGACTGCCTTGATCCTTTTAAGTCAACTAAGTTTGTTCCGTAACCTTCGTATCGATTCCGATAGGCTTATTTTGCTCGCAGCCGCCTCACACGCTCTAAGCAGACGAGATCGTAGGTTGACAGCTTTGCATATTAATCAGCCTCTGACCTGTAAATGAAACGACCTTGGTACTTGGAGCGGGTAGAACGGTGTCTGTGCCTGTTTGGACTTGAGACCGCTATTCGTTCCAGGCCCAAATTATAAATATATTCAGTCAACAGGGTATGCGAGCTTACGAATCTTAAAACACTTCAACGGAAAGTAAATGCTGCATGAGTAGAAATCGTCTCAATCGAGCAAAGCGTCGGTAAGCAGCAAATGGTTTGGTAGGCAACGCAGAGGCAAAACACCTCCTACCTACGACGAAGGCTTACGCCGCTTACCGAAGAATCCTTTATAGAGCTGCTGCTACGAGCTGCCTAGGCAAGTCGACTTAACAAACCAAGTTAGCTTGTGCCATGCATTCATTAACTGAAATAGATTTGAACCTAGTGTAGAAATCTGCATTGTACACGTCCAACACGTTACTTCCCGAAGACTACATGTCTCTAAATTGATTTAGCCTTTTAAGTGACTGCTTGACACGTATTTAGGTTTTTTTCTCTAAGTACGTGTCAAACAGTGACAGCTTGCTGGGTTTCTTGACCTATGCATATTGATCATGTTCAATAAAATACACTTACTGAACACGACCTCTTTTTGCCACAAGCTAGCGTGATACGAGCAGTTGAAGTTCGTCGTTGAAATCGTTCCCTCTTAAAGACAACAGCATATCGGACATGGTTTGCAATTAATCTGATTAAGGTAACCCGTGCCTGTTATGTCTAACATTCACGTCGCGTTTTTACAGTCTCTTTATGAGCTGGGCCAACATTATTACACCGTTGCTACGGCGCTGCAGTATTGCTCACGCTGGTTATTTACCCTGAACCAACTCTGAATCGATAAAAAAGTGAGTCCAGTTCGTCAAACACAGTCGACTAAAGTCAAGCTACTGTTTTTTTTCTTATGAATCGTCAGCGTTTCCGTTCATCATTGCGAATGCTCCCGGCAGAACACAGCAGTACTTTAGCATTTGCCAAAGCTCTTTTCGACACTCATCAGATTGGACTCCCCTTGTAGGTGGCAAGGTGCGTTGCATTCGTTTCTGCCAATTTCCACCGCAGCCTGCTCCACCACGACCGTTGTTATCCTCCACAAACAACCCTCAGGCTATAGACTCCGAGTCCCTGGGGGACACCAGACAACTACGAACTGCAAAAACGAATCTACGAGCGAACTGCTTGCAAGATTCGCTCGCTTTCAGGCCAGCCGCTGCGTTCAGCGTCTGTTCTGCTTTTTTTTGTGCTGTGTCCGCTTCTACCGTTGCCGCCGCCGCCACTACGACTGGTGCTATTCCGCTTCCTTTATACGGCTTCGTCCGTCAATCTCTTTGTATAAGGTTTTCGACAGTAACAGCAGCAACAGCGACTTCAACCACGAAAACATCAAGGGAGTACCTGAACTGAGCAAGTAGCAACGTCATTGGCCACGAAGACGGTGGTGAGAGCAGCAGCAAAGTGGCTCATAGAAAAAGGCGTTTTTCTCCCCGCGTTGAGCTTCCCGTCATAGCGACCATGGCATAGTGCTGTTTCCTATTGAGTACGTACACCTAGCAAACGTGACAGATTCACCCGTTTTCGAAGAAAAGGAGATCATTGGTGTAAGTAAGAAAGCAAAAGGATCAATTTATAGCGAGGCTTATGGTGAATTCATACAGAGCACAGTGCTAGATGGCCTATCCCTTACGAACACAAAGGATATGCCTGTTTGTGTGGTTTACGTGTGCGATGGATTCGCTGGCTTGTTGTTATATGAATGTACTACGTGTGCGCCTCGTTTTGAACTGGAAGGTACCAGCCATCTCAAGCAATGCTCTATGCGATGTTTTATCACTACACATATGATTAATTGGTACATATTGGTACTTAGGTGCGGTTGCCAAAGAGTTTACGCAACAGCTCGAACAAAAAATGGATTTCCTTATTTCCCGACAACGCATAATAGTAAGATAAAGCTTCAGTCAATGTTTGAAAACTTCCATTACTTTATGCAAAGTAACTATATACCGTAAAGGCTATAGATTTAGATTTTTCCACTATATCTATAAAGCTTTTTGCGGAAGTAACCACATAAATACTGGCTCTTATTTTAATAACAACAATCATCTAGGTCTAAGAAAATGCGTAAACAAGTTACGACCACATACTTCGCAATGACATAACAGTTCAGGCTTCGGCAATTACCGAAGACCTGTTTACCGTGTCGCCTGATTCAACTCGAAGTTGTTTGATTTCGCGGCCGTAACCCCCGTTGAGTTTGTTGCCTATGTCGTTTCTGAAGTATCAATAGTGTTACGCGCTATATATAGACCTGTGGATTAGTTGTACAGAAGAATCGATGCTTGTAAGGTTCGACATACATCCATCCACTCGTTCATGTAGGATATGTGTAATCGACAGAGGTCCTGAAACTTCCTCTCACTGCATCTACAGGCCTCGCAGTCACAATTCATCAAAGCTATGGCTATTAACTTGCACTAGTGGGACGCGCATCAGCGTTGCTCAACTCGACATCCATTCGTGGCCTCAGAGACCCCTTTTTCATTCGTTATGCCGAAAGCTTTTAATAGCTCTTGCTTTTTCGGCGGATGGACAGATAGTCAGCTTCGATAACTATGTCAATACAGCCTTTTGACAGAAAGTAATTAGACATACAGATCGCCCCTGGGGAGATTACGTTTCTAGGTCGATGTATGTGCATATATAATCAGGGTTCATATCGTTGATATTCCCAGAAGGACTCTGAGAAAGTGAAGGGGAGTCGAAATTATAGATCGAGCGAATTTTCCTTTGGGAAGTCGCTAATAAGTCATCAGCACAACTAAACAACATACTGACAGTTTCTTGCAGCATAATAAGTTAGGTACTGTCTCAAGTTCATCAAAGAATCATTCCATGGTCAGACTGATTCCGTGTTACAATGTAAATGATTTTTAGGTATAGTGGAAGTTATCGATCTCTCTCTCTAAATACATGTAATAAACATATTTTAACAAAATTATTCAATGCGTCTTTAATGAAGTATTAACGCTAAGAGTTTTCAATGAAATCATACTTTATTCCACATTGGTAAATGTTCAACGATCCTATTAAGGCTGTCCGACAGACATAAGCTGAGGCAATCTTCTTCCGTATGTTACTAGTATGGAACTCAATATTATTATTTAATGATTTGGACGACTCCCTATACCGATGATTTAGCATTTAATGATTCCTACTGATGATGTAGTAAATCATTTTTACATCATATGCCCTTAGAATGTTGCTTGGCCGTGCTGATAGCTTATTAGTGACTTCCCACATGGGAATTGGCTCGATCTACAATTTCGATTTCTCATAAGCCTATATTTTAAGCTAAATACTATTCACGAAAACAAAGCCCACTAGTTAAGGTAGATGGGATTCTGGTACGTTTCTGCCCTATGATGCCGCTATATATATATATATATCAGCTCTCGGTGTACTTTAGCCCAGGACATATTGCCTCTTCAGCAAATATACGTTTGACTTCTGACTATCTCGACTTACAAGTCTTAAAATGTATACCATGTCATAGCTAAATTGACTCGGTCTAGGTCCTTAGATCAAGATCAGTACAATTGTCTTTACCGTCGACTACAAATCAGCATTTTCTTACCAGAAGAATCTTACTACAGGTGTGTCCTCGTGTGCGCCGCATAACTGTCAGTATCGAAAACATTGATTTCTAGTTACCTCATGACGACTCGTGATTTTGCTTCTCTATTTAGATGCTCTGATAAGTCAACGCCATTTATTCGCGCATAGGGCTTAACAGGCTGTTTTTTCCACACACAAAAACCACTTGAAAAAGCGAATGAGCGCGAGGAAGGTTCGCGGATTACCTAAGTAACCACCAGGCGTGGATCGCAGACGGGTGGCACCGAAAAGGTGACCTAGCAGATTATAACACAACTTCTATAGTAAGTTCCGGAAATCAACAGAGTATAGAGGAGATATCTTGTTGGTTGCCTCTGGGAACGTGCCGAGAATTGTATTGAGCATTATTGTTATGGGTAGAATTAAAGCTGCGTCCACGCGTGCAGAGAGTGGCGGTCACACCTTGGCGGTTCTTTGCTAGACCTCAAAGCAGTTGCATGTGCTGCAGTTTTCCCATAACGAGAGCAAAGCGTCAGCAGAGAGAGCGCTTACCGCACTACTCAAAGGAAAAACAGAGAACTGCGAAGCTAAAAAAGAAAAAAAAAAGACAATGAAAAAACGAGACGAAGCAGCGACAGAAAACGAAGTTATGGATTGGTTGTTTTCCGAGAAAAATAAAAAAAATATTGGAGGGAATGGGGCTTGGTTTACATAGCTGTTGCCGTGGCCAGAATAAGGTAAGGCTAGGCAAATGGCTGAAGCTCGCTTGAAGAAACACAGTAAAAATTTCAGGGCCCAGGTTGACTTTTGGGTTTACTCTACGAATATCACTAATTAATTTCGCCTGTTGTGGTGGTCAGACTAATTTCAATTGCAGCTTCGGTTACAGGTCAACCTAAAGTAAATGCTCAAGTTGATATTGATGCGATTCGAGTCGGTCGGCTATTGTTGAAAGAGAAATCTGTAGAGAATCTTTGGAGTTAGAGAAGCGAACTACGAAACAAGACACAAGATATAAAGACGCAATCGAGGGCGGCCACAGAAACGCAAGCCAGAAACGCACCCTCACCGCACGCGCGCCCTAGATCTGTTAAACAGAACCGAGTAGATAAATTGATCACATTGCTCTGCCGTCATATTTTTCCCTCACTCCCTTACGTTTTTCTTTAACTTCACTTGAATTTTCTCATCTCTATTCCGGGACCCACATGATGCCAAATGGATGGAGACGGTCGGCAGCACCGCTTAATATCTGTTGCTTGCTTTGAATGATGATGACATACCAAGATGGGTGCGACACTATAAACATATTAGATGGTCCTGCGACTCCTGCAGCTGATTTAGGACCGCTGCTGTTGCTGCTGAAAACGTTGTTAGTATGGGGCAAAGGGTCAAGGCCCAGTTGACAAAGGTCATATACAAACCAAACACATACACACTCACAGCTATAAGCAGACATACGCGCGGACAAACATACAAATAAGCAGGCAGATAAACATACCTACACACTAAAACTCGACCCCAGACGCGGAGGAAGCTGGGAGAGATAAGCTAGCGGAACAGACTTTCGTTTTCGAAGGGCGAGTAGGACAAAGAACAGCCTGGTTGCTCGGTCAAATGGCCAACGGCAGAATAAACAGTGTCGTCGACAGTAGTCCGTTTACGCTCTATTTCGCTGACGACTCTTTCACAAAGAATACAACGTTAAGGGAAGCAGAATCTGAGCGGAAAGTTGGACACAACCACGTTCCGCGAGACATTCGCTAAAATAAGTTAGAACGATGAAGGTCAATAACGTATTTTTGTCGTATACTCATAAGTCTTATTAAAATATGCTAAAGGTTTTGAGGCAATTGTTTCGACTAAAGTTATTCATTCTAGGAAAAGATGTACTTAATTACTAGAAGATTTACAACGCCCGGAAATGCTCTTACTCCTTATATATATGTGTAAAGGACATGTGTAGGCATAGCTACTTTTGTTCCTTTAAGATCCTGTTTCTCTTTTGAAAAGCATATAAGGCCAGCCATGACCGAGATTAAGTTTAAAATCATATACTCATTCATCTGTATTATTCAGCATCCATAAAAACCAGAGTCGTTTTTCTCTACTGAATGCCGGGGACTGTACACATTACGTAAATCGTAAATATACGTAAACAGCGTTAAGTTGATCACAAAACCGCACAATTTTGTCCGAATCCGAGTGGTTTTACAGTGAGGTCATCTACATCTTTTCCGTTCGTCGGGACTCCCCCTTAAAAAACAGCTCAGCGTAGACGCATCAGCGAAATGCAGCTACGGCAGCCCGCAGGAGTGGCAAGTCAGTTCGAATTACAGGCATAGGTACACATCGTACAAACAGACAGACCCACTCTCTCTGATACTGTGCACAGAACGCAGGCCATAAAGTCCAAGGGAACGATTTGAATAACTGGTGTTTTAGTCGTTGAAATGCCGCTGTCGACAACCTCACTTTATTCGTTACGTTGCTGACGCTCTCGGTACACGCTGAAACATGGAAATCCTTGAGAAAGCCTGATGTCTGGGTGATTCTGTTTGTCGATTCCTTCGATGTGAATGCCTTTATTATACTATATTATCGTTCTACGGCCGTTTACACACAATACAGCCATTTGCTTCGGTTTTGGCTGGCTGTGTCCTTTCTTACTTAGGGACGTAAGTCTTTGGCCGCGTACGCAAATCCCTACCCTACCAGAACTCACAGCAGAGAAAGCAGTGAAAAACACTGTAAAGCTGTTTAGATATGTATGTTCTTTTGCTAGTTTAGCTACGCTTCTAACGAGGCTTCGCTATATGTACTTTACTTGGTGGCAGGCATATACAGCCTTTCTATGAGAGGGGATGTTTTGTTACGATAACTTCGCTGCGGTTACATTTTGCTTCTTGGCTGCAAAGATCAAGCGAAGCGCATCAGAGGGAGTAAAAGGCCTAGTGCTGATTGTCGATCCGCCGTCTAACCCCTCGCCACGAGTGTATTAACCGGTAAGTCGGCATCGCTCCATCAGAGGCTCGCTGTCCGGTGGAAAAACCAGCGGTTCCCTCATATAATACTGGCGCTGCGGCTGTTTCTGCCGGAGTAATGATAGCTCTAAGCTTACGATGTTGCTTGGCTGAAAGCTCGTGGCAACTGGCAGTTTGTAGTTAGAGCACCACTGTTTGTCAATAACTCAGACTTTTGCTCGGAGCTCTTCTTACACAGCCTGCTCAATCCCCCATTCTTCCACTCATGGTGATGTCAGACAGCGGGATGCTAGTAAAGGGTAACGGAAACAGAGGCTTGGTTGGACCGAGGCCGGCTAAGCCTAGTCGTCTTAGCGCCGGCCACGTCTCCCAAAACAGGACAAAAACCGGCAGAAGACCTTGTCCATGCGCTACTCATATTATTCTCATTGACTACCACACTTACCGGCATTGGTAATCTACAGCTTTTTGCTATTTCTTTTTGTATTTGCCAGACAACCTACTGGGATTTTGAAGCACGTTATGTGGCTTTCCGAAGAGCAACTTACATAGAGGGATATAAGGGAAAAAGGATCAATGTACGGATAGCTAGAAAGAAGAAAGATGGTTTAATAGTTTGATCGAAATGAGGCTCCTTTTTGATTACTTGTTTGTACATATGGGTATATTTTTGTAACCTGGGTTCGAATATGATGAAAAAAAATAGGTGATAAAGATGCTCACGAAATTGTTTCTGTTTAAACGTACACAAGCAGAGATTTGTAATACGGATGAGCGTAGCACAAAAAGGAAGGCGAGGACTGGCCTGAATAGAGGAAGGCGAAGGATTTTCCTAGTTACTTCATATCTGGGATGGCCTTAATTTCCATTATCTCTGCTTTTTTAACTGCTTTCGATTGTATTGTACATGTAGGCTCTCTAGGCACTGCAGTGGTTACTACGTTCTCTATATCGGCTCATTAATTGCTTATCGGATTGTTATACAGAATTTATCAATTCTCGTTGCTGGCATCTTCGTCCGCCGGCAGCCTGTTTAAGTGACCGTATCGTTTAACTATAACTGACACGAAGAGAATGAGCGGGCCATTTATTTACTTACTTTTTGATCACTCCCAAGGGAGGAGTTTGCCACGACAAAACGCACGTTATAACGTACTGCAAATTCTGTTTTAAGACGTGAACAATGAGGCGCTCAACCTCCCTCCTGCATGCTCGTACCATCCAGCTGTAATGATTTTTAATAACAAGTACTCATTAAAAATTCAAATTCTGGCTTTATAAGTGTGTATTATAGACTTTTTGGTCTTTAGACGATTCTCGAGTGCTTACGGTTCTTCTATAGCTTTTTAGCTTTGGAGACCCTTGGACTTCACTACTGCAGAAACCGTAGGGCGTGCACCCGGCCTCGTAACAGCGCAACTTAGGGGTACTCTAAGTTATTGACATAAAATTGCTAGAAAAGGAAGCACGTTCTTTTTCGTCACTTAGGTATAATGTTGTGATGTATATATAAATCGATCTCTAATTTGTTGGCTCTATTCGTACAAACTCTGCTGCAGAGAGGCTGATTAACTTACTACATGTTCAATGGGTTCTATTACAATTTAGCCCTCTTGACAGTGTGAAAATAAAAAACCTCTGTACACAGCGTAATTGGTCAGCTATCGTACCTTTAGCGTACCAGATAATAGAGTCAAGGCGTAATTGTTCAGTAAAAGTTTTTGTGTGAAAACAGTTCGCGGCCATGTGCTTCTAACACGTTTTGCGCGAAAGCGTACTTTAGGCTTTTGCCGTCTGCTTATTTTTTTGAATAAAAATTTAATATTTTATGCTAGAACGCTACTATCTATTTGATATATACTACTGATAGATTTCTCCGTGGTAATTAAGTAATTCGAAAAATTGAACTTTTTATTATATGTTTTATAGGAATACCATACGTAGTACCAGCCAGCGAAGCGTATCAATACATATGGACTACAATAAAACAACTCCCTAAGAAGTACTTCTATCCTGAATTGAGATGCTGAAGAGAAAAGCGTTGACACATAATTAAATTTTTAATGGAACGCGATTGTATGTTTTCGTGATTACTAAATTGCAGGTAAACAGTGCACGTGTATGTAAGCAATTCGATTTATTATGATACGTTACAAGGTATCAACGCTGGTTTTGATGGCAAAGGGTTCGATAAGATAATTCTTGAAGTTACATAAAATTAACTTTACATTGCAGATTCGCAACACCAACCTTGAACTATAATTCAAAATATAAAGCCTATAATATATCTAACATATTATACTATCTAGATACACATATACATTCCTCAAATAAATTGTTTTAATTAATTGAGGAAATCAGGGTTCTTCGAATTCATCGAGCGAGTCCCGTACATAGCGGCGTTCTACAGTATATGGTACTATATATATATACATATATATCAGTTGACTCTTTAACAGCTTTTAATGACTGGAAAAGGGAGCTGAGATGCTGACTCACATCTGGCTCTCTTTTCGGTCCGGGAGACGCGGCCTTAAATCGACGAAAACCGTTAGTACGAAGGACGACGGCAACGGAAACGAGCATACGTAGGAAGACGAAAGACACTTTGGCTCCTCTCGTTTCGTTAGAGCGCCGCTGTGCGCCCCGAACTTGAAGACGGTGGCCCTTTTCGTCTAACCCAGCTCAGGTCTAGCCGCACTTTACCTCGTCTTTAGATGGGTAAGCTGGGTAAACTTTTATTATCGAAACCACGCGCGCTTCAGTGCCAAGCTAGACCCGTTTTCGAACTATAGTTTCGGTGCATTGTTATGTTAACGTGCCAGCCTTATAGGAGCTTTAACCCAACTCTGGGAAAGCAATACTTTCGTAGGGCGAAAAGCAGGCAACGGGCGGTACGCGCAGGAAAAGGGACGCTAAGCTACAAGCACACTGCTAACAAAAGACGACCGGTAACGCAAGACAGCGAGGACAAAGCGGCCTGGAAGCTGAAGCGGGCTTAACATCAGCAAGAAAATGGCGGCTTCAGAAGTGGAGCTGGATAACAATCGAAACTAGTCTGAACAACAGAATAAGCTGTCCTGAACTATTCGAATGTACTCACTGGCGCTAAAGTACCAATTGTAGTGGGGCTAGCATAGTTTGCTAATAGATTACCGCGTCCTACATTCTAGGCATAAAAAAGTTATGTTATAGCACAAGGTATTATATAATACGTTTTAACACCACGTATGGGTAGGCTAATATTGCTTGTACGGCTGTTATAGAAGTACACTTTTGTCAGGCTCTTGTGCTGATATCCCACTACTTTACTCCATGGTCCCAACCCTTCAGGACTTGTGATCGGTCGTCTGATCGACTAGATACCGACGTGTTATTATTTTAGCGACGCACGCTTTAAACACGATTAGTACTACCAGGATAAAATGATAATTAAGAAAAATAAGAAAAAGATAATTAAGATATTGTACGTGCTAAGCCGTATAGCTGAAGGTAAACATGCCCATTCCAACTAACTAAAACCCACCACTTTGCCAAACAATGTACTGTATATATATACATTTTTTCTTTTTTTATAGATATATTATTATATTATATAATTTCATTTTTATTTTACTATAGTTTATTATTA